>NC_080588.1:52606250-52917500 GCF_029962835.1 Magnolia sinica
ACAATAAAGGCGGGGTTCTGTTGTGTACAGAAGGAGGGAGTGCCCCCTCCCTCGCCAGACTCGGTATCACAGTAGGGAGTCGTGATGCATATGGATTCCTTCACTTTTGTTAAGCCATGTTAGTAGTTATGTGCTTTGTGTTTAGTATGTAGTAAGAAGTGGATCATTTCCACCTAGTAATGTAATAGCTAGTAGTTGGGTTATTTATGTTTTTCACTTGGTTAGGTATGTATGGGAACAATGTACTAACTCAGATTTTAAATGAAATTGTTTTCACTTTGGTTTTATCACCATATGCAGTAGTGTATGGATGTTCTCATTTTATCACTCTTAATCCCCTTCATCATGCATCTCAGATTAATCATGGGGCCTTCACAATCAGAGTTGATTCTGTCATTCCTCATCTTAGGCATGAAATTGAGCGGGGCAAACATGGAAATTGAGGGGGCCAAACTGGAAATTGAGTAGGACAAACTAGAATTTCAGCGGGGTAAACATATAATTCAGTGGGGCAAACATGAAATTCACTGTGAAAAATCTTTGATTTTTGAATAAAAAACTAAAAATCAGAAAATGATGGGACCCATGACAACAACACATCATTTTGTGCTATTGTGCTAAGCTCATGTTGTTTTTATAATACATCAAAGACAGTGGTTTTGTTGAATTTGTCAAAAGAGAGGTGTTTATAATAGTTCATTCTTTTATATGTTTTTTCACCCCATTCCTCTCTTTTAGTGTATACCTGCGTTATTTGCTACTCATTAGACAACTTCTATTGCTTTATCGAGTGGGCTGCCATAGCTACAAGTACTTTGGTACACAGGTCGTTAGAAATTACTCATAAATTGAATATGTGGCATAATTACAAACTATGTGTCATACAAAGTACATAAATTACACGATATACTATACACCGGGTATAGGAAACTTGCACGACCGACGATTATGCCCTATTTGTGAGCATCGCCCACACTTTACTGTTTTCGATTCCTCTCTATGCGTTGGAATTTTAAGCTTTTTGGGTCTTCTAGCTGACCTCATCTGTCTTGGGGGTTTAATTTGGGCACAATACTCCTTCATCCTCGCTGAAATTTTTCACTTGTTATTGTCGCATACTGGATACACCGATTCACTATACGTGACCAGGTAATTATGTGCCATATAGAATGGGAAGTAGTATGAGTAGTGAGGAAGATTGTAGTTTATGCATGCTGATAGGACATGCATACAAGGGTACCCCATCACGCCAAACTCACGACATGTACACGACAACTTACTAAGCTTCACTGTATCGTTATAATCTCCAACAACATAGTACTTATCTCGAGAAATAGCATGACAGCTAACATCTCGCGCCTTCTGCACGAGATCCTTTAACTGTTTCTCTGCCCATGGTGTTAATGGACCCACAAATGAGGTCGCAGATTCTCTTCTCTTGTAAAACAATTCCTGTATCTTGAATCTTACAGCCTCTATCAATTTCGTAATGGGGTATTCGTGTGCTTCTTTGAAAAGGGTATTAACGCACTCAGATATGTTTGTTGTGACTAAGTTGAATCTTCTTCTTAGAAAGTGTGAAGATGCCCATCTCTCGTACTCGATTTCTGTCAGCCATGCATGTACTAGGGGATTGGTCATTTCGATGTCATGCATTATTTTTTCAAATTCAGCCCTCCTGTAACTCTTCACAGCCCTCCAGTAATACATCTCCAACAACTTGTCCTCAAAGGTGTCCACCAAGTTTCTGTAGATGTGGTACGCACAATACCCATGGGTTGCACGCGGGAAGACTTGGAAAACCTCTTTCATTAGACCTTTATGTCGGTCGGATATAATTACAAGACCCTCCATAGACCCTAACACATCGTTAAAGTAAGTAAGGAACCAATTCCAACTACTGCTGTTCTCTAATTCCCCGATGCCAAACGCAAATGGAAATATATGATTGTCCCCATTTAAGGCCGTGGCGATGAATAGAACACCCTTATATTTGCCCTTTAAGTGTGTCCCGTCAATGGCCAATACGTTCCTCAGTGATTTCTGAAAACTTCGAATGCATTGTCCGAGAGCTACAAAACATCTCTCAAAACTGCAAATCTGTTGGTTAATACGCACGGCAGTAACTGTCCCTGGGTTGGCCTTCCTCAACTCATGCAAATACAAAGGGAGTTGATTGTGGGAGTCTTCGTAAGACCCCATCACGTGATTAATTGCAAGCTCCCTAGCTTTCCATGCCTTCCAATAATTGATACAAATATTATATTTCTCTTGCATGGTGAAGATAATATCACGTGGCCTCAATCCTAGGCGTTGTTCAATGTGGCTAATAACCAGATCACACGCTAGCTTACTGCTGGCTTGCCGGTGATCACTCTTCATCCATGTCATACCGCATGTATGTTTTGATGTATAAGTTCGTATTTTGAATATACTCGTATCATTCACCCGAGATGCATGGACCCTCCATTCGCATGCATCTTCGAAGCACCCCACGGTAAATCTCCTAGAATTTGAGTATATTACTCTATACTAGAAATTATTCTGAATTGCAAATTGGCTCAAAACATCTTGGCACCGACTCTTATCCTTAAACGTTTGCCCAATAGCTATATCGATAGGTTCACATAACGAATCAGTATATTCTACCATTTTTGTATTGGTGAGTGCAGTATCATCAAATGGCGCAAGAACTTGACGAGTCATGAGGTTTGATGTTTCGGGAAGGTCTCGAAGCGGAATGTCGCTTACACGCACAGATGGGATGGTGGATGATGATGACAGATCTGCTGTTGATGTTAACAGTGGTGTCATGTAATCATAATTACTATTAATGTCAAGTGCACCACTGACTTGGCTAGTCAAGATGTTTAATGTTTGCGGCGGCTCGGGCAATTGATCATTGCTTACTACCACTTGTAATGGAGAAGGATTGTATTTGAATTCCACGCCATACTCCTTAGCCACAGTGTCCACATATGTTGTGGTATTGATGTGTTACATTGTTTCGATGACTAACGGGATGAATTTATCCGAATGCTCAAACTAGTAAGACAAGAACTCTCTAACATCATCGTCGTCTTCGAATTCAATTGGAGGCATTGATTTGTTAGTGCAAGATTCAATACTTTCATCCTAATATCACAATCTTCTGGTCTGCTCTTAATAATCTTGTAAATTCTAGATCGAAGCTCCTCGTACGTAGTCTCGAGACGTAGCGTCATTTGTTTTGAAGTTCCACCCATGTACGAGTATCGCTCGTTTTCAAATTCTAACTCCCCGCCAAAAGAGCACATGATTCTTGCAGCCATTATCTGAAAACCAATACAATGACACATTATCAGTGAATCGTAAATCAATGGAACCTTGCCATAAGACAAAACTTGATTAAATAATTAAGCGGGGCAAATTGGAAAATTCAGCAGGAAAATCATAAACATTAGCGCAGAAAGCATGAAATTGAATGGTGCAAACTGAAAATTGAGCGGAACAAACTATAAATTCAGTTATGCAAGCAAACATTAAATCAAGAGAGCATATCATGATATTAAGCTGGGCAAATAATAAATCGAGCGAGCATATTATGATATTGATGTGGCAAACGATAATTTGAGCGAGCATAGCGTGATATTGAGTTGGGCAAACATTTCTTTGAGCGAGCATAGCATGATATTGAGCGGGGCAAATATTAAATTGAGCAAGCATTGCATGGATATTGAATGGGCGAACTGTAAATTGAGTGAGCATAGGATAATATTGAGCTAAGCAAACATTAAATTAAGAGATCCTAGTATGAAATTAAGCTGGGCAAACATTAAATTGACCTTATCTACCATGAAATTAAGCTGGACAAACATTAAATTAACCGATCCTAGCTTGATATTTATCGAGGCAAACATTAAATTAATCTTATCTACCATGAAATTAAGCTGGGCAAACATTAAATTTAGCAATCCTAACATGATATTTATCGAGCCAAACATTAAATTGACCTTATCTACCATGAAATTAAGTTGGACAAACATTAAATTGAGCGATACTAGCATGAAATTGAGCAAGGTAAACATGGAATTCAGCGAGCCTAACATGAGATCAAGTGAGCCCAAACATGGATTTGATCGATCAACGCATAAAATTAACTAAGCCTAACGCATGAAATTGACTAAGCCTAACACATGGAATTGATCGAACTTCGCATGCAATGCCATTGTATGAGTGTAGCGTTTTTTTTCAAGATTTGTACCTCTGACTGCTGCAGTACCGATCAAATGCAGGTTGAAGAGAGGTGCTTTGGAGTGAGGGAATATTTTGAACCTTTTCAAGGAGATGCAACCAGTTCGTGGGATTTCACGTAACCCTAGCCAAGATGAAAAATGGCAAATGTAGAATGATGATATGTAGATAGATATTTAGATGATTCACAGAGATTTCAGTCAGGAAAATGAGAAGAAAACCCTTCGTACTTTAGTTCTTCGTTCCAAGAGAGTGCAGGGCTGGAAGCACCTATTTTTTCATTAAGGGGAGTGTCAGCAAACGCTAAAAGCAGTGCAGTGAAAAGAGTATGGAAACAGGAGGGGTATTTTCATCCTGAAATTCAATCTCTGCACGTGCAGGTCTAAGTTCCAAAAGAAAGTTTGTATTGTTTCATTAAAACAGCTTGATAAAAGGTGGGGTCCACAGTCCTAAATTTCTTGTAAAGAGAATGTAGGATGGGCTGTATGCTATTATATATTTGGACCATCCAACTCAAAATCAGATTCATGCATTGGATAGATTACACGTTACCATGCCAGTGGCAGAAAAGAATTTGATAATCTTATGATCAATCATCTCAAATACTTACGAAAGGTGTTGGCTGTTAATAAAATAGTCCCACCATCCAGATTTAACATGCATACGTGCTTTCACTTGTACTTTCCTTACAAGTGTAGTTTCTTAGTTTTTGATACATAATTTCTCTTTAACGAATCTTAACTGATGAATAGCCTAGATCTTTGACACGTGTGTCACTTTACATTACTATGACAAGCATTCTAAAATCCCTCAATGTAATCACATGTATCATATAAAAGACGAAATTTTCTTATTATATGCACAGCTAGTTGGACGAAAATGCAACGTCAAACTAGTTGTGTGTGAGCATTACTCTCTCTCTCTCAACACACACACACACACACACACACACACACACACATATATATATATATATATGGGGAAAAGGTTCTATATGGTCGAGCTCATGGGAACTCCCCATAAGGTTGAGTTGTGTGGGCCGCACCATGATGTATGTCGAACATCAACATTGTGCATTTGATGGGTCCCCTTTAAATTATGGGATATCCCAAAAATCAGTCGTATACAGAACTTAGGTGGGCCATACCATCTAAAACCATGTGAAGACATGCCTAAAACATATAAAAGCACTTGGTGGGGCTCACCTGAAATTTGAATGTGTCTGAAACTTGATCTGACCCCTCATCCAAGTGGGACACACATAATGGATGGGCTAGATTTGTGAACCACATCTCGGTGGGCCCAAAAAATGATTATGAATGTTTTAATGGAGGGTAACCCCTCTCAACTTTTGTATGTGGTGTGGTCCACACAAGTCATGGATTGACTTGATTTTGAAGCCCTAGGCCCACTATGGAATGGTGCATCTGACTGATGGGGTAGATGTTCGACATACATCATGGTCGGGCCCACATAGCTCGACCTCATGGGCAGTTCCTGTGAGCTCGACCATATAGAACCTTTTCCCACACACACACACACACACACACACACACACACACATATATATATATAGAACTATTTCTTTCTCATCTTTTGTAATAGTTATATTGGATACCACTACTCAGAGTACTTGTACAGGTAACTTCTATCAGAGTAAATGACAAGAAAAAAAAATTGGAATTCTTTCTTTACCTATTTTCTTCACATACCTTGCCTTCAGGTCAAAAATCATTTTCATCACAAAACTCAGGTGAGCCCCATCATAGGAAGCATTTTGGAAGGGAATGCCCACCATTAGTTGTGTTGGCAGCTTATTATGGTGCATATATGTTGAGTTTTTATGTTTTAAGCAAGATTTTACAATGCCTCTTATGATTTCGCCCACGTGATTTTTAAATTGGCCTGATTTTTGGGATTAGTGGCAAACTAGAGCATTGCATCCAGTGAACATCGTATTTCCAACGGTGGCACCCACAACTCAACTAGGAAGAAGCTATTTCTGATGTATTTGCCAAGGGATTGGGATTAAGGTTGGTTGTTGGAGTATGATGATTGATACACATGCATTAGGAAAATTGTACATATATAATGATTGCAAGACCATTCCAGCCGTCTAATTTGCTAAATCAACTATGGAAGGGAGCTCAATAAGAAAGTTGCACTCATCTCTCACACACTTGATGATGTAAGAAGGCATTTAATATAAAGTGCTTTGCATTATCCACATGTGGATATGTAGTGTCATTGCCAAACACTATTATACATCTGCTGTCACTCCATCTTTAATCGTCGTAAAATAAGCTTATCCAAACAGTAAAATCTGGCACCTGCCAAATGACTTCCAAGAGCAGAGTTTTCTGATTCTTTTGGTAGTTCAATACTATAAAAGTACACAGCCATTTTATTAAGTGTATGCATGGCATACATTGACCTCAATCTATACCATCCAAATCCTAATCCATATTAGCCATCAGTTAGTTATATACCAAAAAAATAAAATAAAAAATAAAAAATAAATGAATGATACTATCTAGTGCTGGTCATTATACGAATGGATGGATTTTTTTTTTTTTCTGTAATGATCCAAATTGAACAAAAATTTCAATTTACCAATGGCCAGGACTATTCTTCCAATGTGGTTTTTGGGTGGGCTCCATCTACAATGCTACTGACTATTTGAACAGTACAAACTGAGGTATGTATAAGCTGTGTGTGTGCGCGTGCAGTGGAGTGTATGATGGTTATACCTCACGCGTATTCATATTATATTAGTTTTTGGAAGCTCTTGAATGCGGGCCAAAAGTGGATGAGATGGTTGGTTAAATCCCACCCCACCCACCACCCACCAATAAAGGCAAACGAGATGCGGGAAGCATGTGGCCTAGAGCTTTTTGCATTGTGTTAGGTGGTTAGGTTGTCTGCATAAAGGAGGGTCTTTTCTCTACTTTTAGGGGCTGTTCCGATGCACCCAAATTCATGTATCACATGTGCTGTCCTGCAATGTTGTGCACATCATGCAACACTAAGCAGAACATGCGAGTAGCGTAATATGATATTGTTGGAGCCACGGAAGCAAATCTTGAATTTGAATTACGCAGACAAAAGATAAACATAAACAAAATAATTACAGAGAACATATTAATTTACATAGAAAAATTCTCGTGGAAAAAAATTACGGCACAAAGCAACAATCTATTGTGAAAACGAATTATAAGAGATAAAAACGACTTATCTATAAGAAAAATCAATTTCAAAATCCTAACTCTCATTTAGAGTAAGTCTTCGTTCAGTTAAGATTACCCTAATTCCGCATTACACCTATATATATAGTGTTACATCTGGAATAGGAAATAAATTACGTAATTATGTAAAGCTGCACATATTGTCGGTCTAACCATCGATCGATTGAGCAACCATTGATCGATCGAGCCTTCATGTTCAATTAATTGAACATGCTCAAAAGTGTCTAGAGAGTTATAATGATTTTTTCAAATTTTTACCATCAATTGAATTCAGATGGTCGGTCGATCGAAACTATAAAAAACTGTCCAATGAGCAAACTCATATATTCAGGTTATTATTAATCGACTGAATCAGACTATCGATTGATCAAAATCTCCTGTTCTGGCTTAGATTGGAGACACTGATTTCAATAATCTCCATAGGGGCTTTAATCTTCATGCTACATTGCTTTAAGCTGCAATCAACATCTATAATTTCTCCATGATAGTTTCAACACTATAGCCACTTCTTTTACACACTTTGTCTTTAGTAAATCTTTGTCAATCCTAGAGAAGTAGAACAAAATTTCAACTTCTCTGAAGGAACCACATTCGTAAGCATATATACCAGATTCACGCTCATGTGGATCTTCTTAAGAGTAACACAATCTTCCTTAAGCACATGTTAAATAAAATAATGATGAACATCAATATATTTAGTTCTATAATGGTAAACCAAGTTGTTCACCAAATTGATAGCACTTTCGTTGTCACAATTCATAGGTACGACCTCCTAGTGAAGACCCAACTCATTCATCTTCCTTTCAACCAAACATCTTCTTTGAATAGCTCCATCACTACCATATACTTAGCTTTGATTGTGGAAAAAATAACTACATGCTAAAGCTTTAACATCCAACTGATTGCTCCACTCGCTAATACAAACGAGTAACTGAAAGTCGACCTTCTATTGTCTATGCTTCCTATATAATCATAATCCACATAGCATACAAATTTCTCCTTTGATTTTTTGAATGTCAAGACGTAGTCCTTCATACCTTGTAGATACCGAAGTAGTCATTTTACTACTTCTCAATGTTGCTTGTCGTGGTATGACATATATCTGTTCACAAGACCCAATACATGTGAAATACCAGTTTCGTAGTGACCATGGCATATATTAAACTGCCAACTGTGCTTGAGTAGGGCACACAAGATTTAAATTATTTTTTTTCATTTATAGTAGAACATTGCTCTGAAGAAAGTCGAAAGTGAGAAACATGGGGTGTGCTAACCATTTTAGCCTTATCTATCCCAAAACTTGTGTATGACCTTCTCAAGATACTCTGTCTGAGACAACTGCAGTGTGCTTCTCTCCTATCTCTGTATATATTAATATCGAGAATCCTCTTTGCAGCTTCTGGATCTTTTATCTCGAATGTCCTCGATGACTGAGTGTTTAATATGTTGATGTTAGACATATTATGAACGACAATAAGCATATAATCAATATTTAATACCAATATAATGAATTCTCCATCACTCAGTGATCTGAAGTAGATATAATTAATGATCAAATTCACTCTTTGTAAATTGTTAACTCACTATGAAAGAATCAAACTTTTTATACCACTGCCTAGATGATTGTTTCAAGTTGTATAATGACTTTATTAACTTACAAATCTTATTCTCTGACCCATATACCTCGAATCCATCTGATTGTTTCATGTAAATCTATTCTTCTAATTCCCTACGTAGGAAAATAGCATTCACATCCATTTATTCAAGTTCCAGATTGTATTGAGCAACCAGCTCCAACACAAATTTGATAGATACCTTTTCAACCATAGGTGCAAAAATCTTACTGAAGTCAACACCCTCTTTTAGTGCATCACCTTTCGCTGTCAGTCTGGCGTTGTATCTTTTATGTTTTTTTTCCAATAGATCCACTTACATTCGATGGCTTTACACTCAATGGGAATGCCCACCAGCTCCCACGTCTCATTCTTATACAAAGAATTCATCTCATCTTGCATTACTACTCCACCTACTCATGTATCTTTTCTTATGACTCAGCTTCTACATATGTCTCGCCCTTTTTTATTTCAATATCAATTGCCGCTAACTTGTTTGTTTCCTTTTCTTCATCCTTGCAGAATAGGGAATCCTCATCAAACCGACGTTACGGCTAATCGTGATCTTCCGTGTGACCTGGTCATAAAGCTTGTATCCCTTCACATCATCACCATAGCCCACAAAGGTACACTTCTTTGCCCTTTGATCTAGCTATCTCTTTCAACATATGGTACATGAGAGTAAGCATCACAACAAAATACTTATAGCCCTGAGTAGTCTACATCATGACCACTCCAAAATTCTTTCAAAATTTTACAATCTATAGCCGTAGATGTGGACCAATTTACTAACTAACAAATCATATTGATGGCCCCAGTCCATAGTTTCTTGCCCAAAGAACATTACTCAACATACTTTGGGCTCTCTCCAAGAGAGTCTGCTTCATATGTTCCGTCACACCATTTTTCTCTAGTGTTTGCCTTGTTGTATTGTGCATCATTATCCCATCATTTTTACGAAACCGATTGAATTCCCTAGAAGTGAATTCTTCATCATTATCTATCCTTAGTGATGTGGCAGTGACGGAAGCATTCAAAGAAATTATTTGATTGAGAGGCATGATAAATCAGTTGGGGCTTCAGCAGGAGGTGTATCAATTAATTGTGACAAAAAGAATGCTATAAATTTGGCTAAAATTTTGTTTATCATTCACATATCAAACACATTGATGTTTGTCACTATTTTATCCAACAAGTGCTTAAGGAAGGAGGCGTAATGCTGGAGAAGATTCACACTAGCGTGAATATGTCGAACATGCTCACCAAGGTGGTTCCTGCAAAGAAGTTCAAGTTCTGTGTGACTTCTCTGGGCTTGTAGATGGCATAAAAGGAGCTATTATGCATGACAGAGATAAGAGAAGAGGACCAGAACCTACACGTTTGATAATTGAAGACATGGTGGAGATTGTTGTATTTAATGTTTTAAATCTAGTCAGATATAAGGCCTGTTGATACCATCAACAGTCTGTTCGATGTCACCTTCGATGACATCGAACAATCCTTGATCCCATTGAGATTTTTCATATTTTCTTCAGTTGGTCATTGGACTATCATGGCATTTTTTTTGATGCCATCGGAGGGTGTTCGATGACATCGGAATGAATGTTCGATGACATTGGACATAGCTCGATGCAATCGAGGATTTTCAGAAAATCATGTTGTCTCTTGACAATTTAGGTGTTAGTTCGATGCCAACGAAGTATAAGTTTCGACGACATCGAAGTGTTTTCAATGCCATCGAACTACTCCACACATATTTATGTAGAACTGCGATTTTGTGAGATTTGTTTCTAATTTTTCTTGAGATCCTTCTTTAAGCTAAACATATATGGGTGTAAGCGGGATTGGGAGGCACTTCTAGGGTTTCTAATTCGTCTAAGGGTTTGAAAGGGCGTAGCAAGGGTAAGATTCGAGATTGTTTGAATCGGGTAAGCTCTCTCTCTCTCTCTCTGTAATTTTTGCTTTCATAGTGATTATTCGTCACTTTGTATCATGGTTTTTTCTTGAAAGGGTTTTTCCACGTTAAATTGTTACGTTCATGTTGTGCTTGATATGTGTGATTGGATTACTCCTCTTGTCATAAGAGCTTCCGCTTCGAAACCACTTGAACTTCTCAGATATGCATTTTTTTTTTTAATTTTTAAGTTCATCGGTAAGTAATGCATTACAAATCGTCTCCCAGCTGAGTAAATCTTCTTTTATACAACTCAGTGATCTAACTAAGTTGTCATATGACTCCGATAACATGCATAACAATATCACTGCATTTGCTTTATCTTTCATTCTTCCACTTATGCTTTTAAGCTAACAAATAATGTTAGTGAATGTATTTAGATGGTTTGAAATTTTTTTACCATCCTTCATCCTTAGGGCACATTCTCTTCAAGAAAATTTGGTTTGTAACGGACTATTTGATATAAGCTTTCTAACTTCTCCCATAAACCTACCTTGGTCTTCTCGCTAATTATGTTGAACAAAACATGATCCACTAAACACAAGTGGATGGTTGGCAATGCTTTGAGATCTATCTAATTTCAATCATCATTGGTCATAGATTTCTATTTCTTTGCCTTACCAAACAATGCTTTATGTTGACTTTATTGAACTAGTAAATCTTGAACTTTTATTCGTTTGCCCATCAAATTTCTCAACATCAAATCTACTACTATCCATCTCTTTCAATTTACTATACAAACCTAGAAGCTCTGATACCACTTATAACGATTAAAATTGCCACTGACCACTTGATGCTTCTTAAACTACCACCCACGTAACACACTATCAAAATTAAATACCATTTGATTCCAATGGCACACAAAATATTCAAGGATTGTGTACAATAAATAGAAAGAAGGTAATGCAACTAAAAAAAATAAAAAAAAACCAACCACAAACCGCACAAGAACATAAAATTTACGTCATTCGCACTACGACTACATTGACAGGCAATCCAACAAAGAAATAATCTACTATAATAAGGAGAAATCACAAAAAATAAATAAATAAATAAAGAAGAAGAAGAATAGAATACCTTCCCCATGAATACAAGAAAACCCATTTGAATCCAAGCTTAAAAGAAAAACCATCCATCATTATAATGCTAGTAATAAATCTTCTTACATTGGATACTTTAAGAAAAAAACCCTTGGAGTACCAATTGTAAAGCTTTGAAAATTTGAATCTTGTCTTTAAAAAGAAAATACTCCATTTAAAATTCTCTCTCAAGCCAAAGAAAAGCTCTCTTTCTTTCTAAATTAGTTACTCTACCTAAACCCCATTATAACTCACTCGTGGAGCTTTTATTTTATAAGTGCAATATTAAAAATACTTTTGTTAAGAGCCCACAAATACTATGGCCTTGTTTACGTATGTGAAACATAATAAATAGCTTTAAAATATAGTGAAACCATAGTGAATTGGGTGTTACTATTTTATACACGTGTCACCTTATCAATTGGATGTCAAATAAACATTTCAGTGGCCCCAACAAAATTTTAATGGTAGGTATTCAATCAACACTGTTTCCTGTAGTGAGGTCCACCTCAGATTTGGATTTGCTTCATCTTTGGGATCATGTCCTAAAATGAGCTGTCAAAACGGATGGACGGCGTGGATGTAAGGCACATACATGGAGGTGGGTCCGAAGGGCAGGGCCTCACACACTAAGCTGCCCACCCTGCCTCACGTAATCCGCCCTCTCATACAAAATGCTCTGCCATCTGGATAACATCTGGACCATTTATCCCTGATCGAAGTAATACAGAAAAAAAAAAAGCAACACTAGTGGCCCCACTCGCAGCGCATAAAGATCGTATCGATCCGGCCGTTGGTCTTTTTTTTTTTTTCATTTAAAGATCACAGCCATCCAATATATTAAATTTTCCTGGTCGTTCCCTGTTAGGGAATCCCCTGCATTGTGGATCAGTGGTTTATACGCGTCATTGGTACTGATTGGCCAAATCACACACTTAAGAACTAAGATCCATCCCAATGCATCATGACCCTTAATTCCTCTGGAGAAACGAGGATCACTGCTACTAGATGCCCACCGTGCATAAGGGCATTATTATCCATGAGAAAGTCAACATCCTCATCTTAAATACATTGAATTGGCATTTTTGTCTTTTCCGATGTCAGATGAAGGGTCGTTTGGGTAAAAATATTTGCACCGAAACCAGTCAAACCACCTCTTGGCTCTTCCGTGAGCAGATTTAGGTGTTACCAATAGTGGCTGTTTCCCTCACTGTGGGGCCCACCATTGTATATGTATTTTATATCTAAACCATTTATTTGTTTTTCCAGACTATTTTAAGTATGATATATGTAGACACCCCACCCAGGCTAACATCTCAAGAAGGCTAAGATAACCTAGGAACCATGATCACACCTTAAACCAAACCCTAATCCTAGCCTAAACTTAACTCTGCCACAAAAACCTCAAAACTTCTAAACCGAGACCCAAAATCTTGATCCAAACGTTCAATCCACACATAGCCCCTGCCTATACCTTATACCATGACTAGAACCTGTTACCCAAGCCCTAGCCAATTTGGCCGAGTCATAAAACCCCAGAAGAAAGCCACCGTTCGAACCAGCACATCAAACAAAGCCCGCAGGCACGAACCCGGCCCGAACAGAGCCCGAGCGGTAGTATGACTACCGCCAGCGGTACTCGGAGTGCCGCCACATGCGGCTCGCGTGTGGACAACTGTCCCAGCGTCCAAAAGTCAACTTTCTCTGGTATCTACCCTCCCCATCTTCACTATTTACCATTTTACCGGCCCCCAAAGCTAATGGGAACGCGCCACGTGGCACTCCTCTCCCCCTAGCCAATCATAACCCTCCATTTTCTAATTTTAACCCTTACCTACCCCCTATTTACAACAATGTCATTGGAGAAGGCTATAAATAACCCTTTCCTCTTCTCATTTGAGCCATCCCCCAACAAGCCACTTCACATTTCCAAGGCTAAGTGAGAAAGAAAGGGAGAGAGTGAGGAAGACAGTGAATGAAAGGGAAGGAGCTCTCAAGCCTTTAACGATCCGAAATTTCTAGCCACCCCCTAGCCTTCCTCTCAACCTTTCTAATCCATAAATCTAGCCTAGATTGATCATGGTTCAATCCATACCTTAGCTCACTCAAAGATCAAGCCAAAGATCTATTCATTTTACATACAAGCATTTACCATGACATCTATTTCCTTCTCAACCCCCCTGCTCCTCTAGATCTCTAGTGAACGTATACTCTGTGACTTACCGTACACCGGATCCTGTCACATCAGAAATTCCTAGTGATCTAGTCCATTCTTCTTCACCTTTTTACATAAGCATCATTACATCCGCCTTCTATACACGCCATTGGACATATGCTCTGTGGCTTGCCGAAGTCTCGGATCTTGCTACATCAGAAATCCGCATGTGTGCCTAGTCCCATCTCAACCATAGCATACATCATCCCTTGAGATTGTTTTACTACACTAAGTAGAGACCGTACATTTGTACGGGTACCTAACACCTTCCCTCTTTGTAACCGAGGTCCCTTACTCATAATCTTAGATAACAAACCAGGAGTCAATCTAAAAGAAGGAAGTCTTCAGATTTCTCAGACTTTACGTATTCTGCAGTTCTAGCCAACTGTGGGATTTTGAGATTATTCGGCTAGTGGTGACTCCAACATCCATAATCACCCATATTAAAAACGCTAATCAGCGTGGGCGCCAATTTTTCAGTGTCTACAGAATGGCGACTCCACTGAGGAGTTTGCTAGCTCGCACTGGCTGAGACCCGACTCGAAAGTGTGTGGTATTTTAATCTCAAGAGATATCATTACTGCATTCATACAAAAAAAACATCTTTGGCTTGCACTTTCTTGGGCATAGATTTGAACCATGACCACTCGATCCCGCACAGCCATGACCTCTCAAGCTACCCATGAAGAAGAACCGGCAGCTCAGCCAGTTCTCGAAACATCAACACCCGCACCTACATCCGCGTCGCTACCAGTGGCTCCAGCAGACCCACAAACCAACACCACCTTGCAAGAGATGGCTCATAGTCTTCGAGCAGTGCAAGAACTGTTACTTCGCTTAGTGTTAAATGCCACACCAAATACACAGGTAACTCAGCCTAGTATACAAAATAGTTCACTCCCTCAAACCCCTTTTTCCTTCTCCCTCATTCCTCTAGCAAATCCCGTACTCTCTCTCCCAGAAGAGTCAGCACAAGATCAACAGCAGCCAGTAATCGGGAGCAATCCTCCCACACATCACTACCCAACACATCACAACAATCAAGTTACAACACAAGTTCCCCCTCATGGGAACCACAGACAAGAACTGGCGGATGCCCATGAAGGTGGCCAGTTTCGAGTCCAAGTCACTCCCCCTAACGGGAGCAACATTCCGGAATTGGCAGATACCCCAGGCGGGAGCCACTTCTGAACATCACACCCTCCTCCGAAAGGGAGCAACGTTTAATTCCAACTACCTCCTGCCACCGGGAGTCCACCATCCTTCCCACAACCCCTCGTCCTCGATCCATATGAAGAGGAAGCAGCACAAGCCCTACAGCAAGGGGCAAGATATCCACAGCAAGGCAAGTCGAAAATCGAGGAATTACGAGAACAACTACAAATGGTACAAAATCAGCTTTAGAGACAGCAAGGAGTGGATCACCCATCCACCAAATTCAGGGACCTTTGTCCCTTCCCAGACGCCCGAGTACCTCCAAACTTCGAGGTACCAAAATTCAAAAGGTATGATGGTAGTGGATGCCCCACAGAACACCTAAAAGCATTTTGTGGGGAACTTAATGTGATAGCAGGGAATGATGGAGCCTTGATACGACTCTTCTAGAAATCCCTTAAGGGTGACGCTTTGGATTGGTACACTTCACTAGACGGCCATCAAATCAGAACCTGGGAAAAACTCTCCCATGCATTCATTGACAGGTTCTCATACAACCTGAATATGACTCCGAGAAGATCTGACCTGGCTGCCTTGAGACAAAAAAGCGACGAATCCTTATCAGCATACGTAAGACGATGGTGAGCCATGGTGGCCCGAATGAGAAACCCCATCGATGACGAGGAGCAGATATCCATGATCGTACATTCAGCAAATCCCAGCATTTCAGGATATCTAATCTCGTATCCATACGTAAATTTCTCCCAACTCATCCGAGCTGGAAAACAAGTGGAAGCCGGGATCAGAGCCGGAACCATTTCCCCATGGCCACACCAGACCCCTACAATCAGAAGAAACAAAGTCGAGGGGAAACCCGTTGGATACGAAAATGGAAACGACACTACTCCTGCACAACGCACGATAGAGGCTAATAATATCGTTGCTAACACTCGAGGCAATCAGTATGCTCCACAACTGGAGCCACAACAAGATATGCAGTATCAACCACAGTCAAATAGGAAGTACCAACCACAGCAAACCCAACAGAGATATCAGACACAACCATCTCAACAACAATTACAACCGCCCAAGGGGAATGCGCAAGGACCATATAAGCAAGTAATGTTGGGAAGGAAGTTCACCCCTTTAGCACAAACATAAAGTCAGGTTCTGACAATGCTAATGCAAAAGAAACTCTTGACACCACTCCAACCGTGACTTCCACCTAATCCCTTGCCGCCCGGTTACAACGAAATCAATACTGCGCATACCATCAAGCTCCTAGCCACTTAACGGACCGCTGCTTTGCTTTGAAACATGCGGTCCAAGATTTAATCGAAAGCTAGAAGATTGCGATCACCCCACAGGCCAATAATACAGCTCAGGCTAAGATTCTTCAAAATCCCCTGCCATCGCATCAAGCAGGACTCATCACATCCAACACCTTTACCGTCAACCATATTGAAGGAGGGCAACCCATACACTCCTCTCCACATCATTCCATACAAGCAATCATGCCTGGTACAACAAATCGGACAAGGGGATACCAACAGGCGTCATTGCCTGGGCCACAGGTATTCCTTGAAGCAGCACCAATCACACAACCTCTTGTCTTCCTTGAAGCAGCACTAACAACACAACCTCTTGTCTTCCTTGAAGCAGCATCAACAACTCCACCTCTCGTCTTGCAAGGGGCACCCCCAGCATCCACCAGGTCATATCCTCAACATCACACTCCCCAAGGGGCACGTCCCACCCTAAATTCGGCAAATCCAAGGTCGAATTCTGAACCCGTTGTTCTCCTGATAGGTCTCCCTGATCTAACTCCGCTAACCTTGCAAGGGGCACCCCTGGTTCAAGCTCTAAATTTTTTGATGCCACACCAACTGGCACATGCCCAGAGGACCTCTCCCACACAGCAAATGGAGGAAGAGAATCCTAATGTCAAATCTCACCAAGACTTGGTAGCACCTCAAGAGAAATCACCAAGTCTCTCACAAATGATTCCTGCCACAACCCCTCAACCTCAAGAACTAATGATATACCTGGAAGGAAGAGCGGTTCCCTCCTACGACCTGAAAGCAATCCCATGGCACTACTCAGAATGCGCTGAAGTGGGCAAGAACGGAAGATATTTCAGGAGAGACAATCAAAACCCAAAGGAAACCCGAGGAATTTCGCTGGGAACCACCCAAAAAACCGATGTCGCCTACGATATAGCAGCACAGCTCAAATCCATTCCCGCACAAATTTTCATCTGAGAATTCCTATGCACATCAAGATCACATCGAGAAATCTTTGCAAAAACATTGAATGATGCCCATATCTCTCTTAATGTACCTCCCAAAATGATGGCAAGTATGATTAGACAACTCCTCGCGCCACGAGCCATAACTTTCTCTGATGAGGAATTGCCACCTGAAGGTCATAAACATGGGCGCTCACTAAATATAGTTGTCCGTTATGAGATTTTCAAAGTTCCACTCGTACTCATAGACAATGGATCAAGCCTAAATATTTGCCCTTTGAGGACTGCCGAGCGATTAGGGATAGAACCATCTTCTTTCAGGTCCAGCACCATGAGCGTTAGAGCCTTCGATAACTCTTGAAGACAGGTTGAGGTAGAAATTGACCTCGAACTACAAATCGGACCAGACATGACCCTGTCACATTTCAGGTCATTGACATTCCTGCCTCATTTAAGCTCTTGTTGGAGCGGCCATGACTCCATTCTATTGGAGCCATCCCATCTACCCTTCATCAAAAGGTTAAATTTCCTTCGAAAAATCGAATCATTACAGTATTGGCCGAGCCAGAAACCATCCTACCAGTGACGATCAATATCACAGAAACCAACATCCCATTGATTAACATTCAGCATGCAGAGGGTGACATACCGTATCACAGCTTTAAATTTGAAAATGTGAATGCAATCGCCAACCCACACCCTCTCGCTACTGAATATGTCATTCCCCCTGCTGAACGATTAATCCTGAACTACCGCACCGAGTTCCATGAAAAAGGTATGGTAGTAAAGCCAGCACGTGCCAACGTGCAAAGGCGGGGACTGGGATATCAACCGACACCAGAAGATCAAGTTGAAAGGCCAAGAAAGGGTCAAACGTTTAGGTGCACACCCATCAAATTCATCAAGGCTGGGGCAGTTTGTGGAGACACAATGACTTCCCTTGAGGATCATCTCCGACGACTCAAACTCTCAGAGCCTGCCAATCAAGAGTCCATCTGGCTACCGATAAGGTGGGATAAGATCCTCAAGACATCAAGAGCACATATGATGTTAGGGGCAGAACCCCTAGACTCATCGCATGGGGCTAGGGGCATGGATAAGGATCCACCCACAAAGGACTCAGATCCAGGAATGTCCCTTGGAAGGGACAAAGGCAAGAATAGCGAGACACCCGTTTCCTCCCACAATCAAGAAGACCTATCCTCACCACCACCTTAGCGACACAAGGGGCAAAAGTAGCCCATCCATTGGATTGATAAAGGGAAGTGGCCTTTCCTTGACTGGACGGACATCAAAATCGCATCGCAAGATGAACCTGAAGAGCCAGAAGAACTTCAATTGCTGGGCGAAGAAGTTGAATCAGATTTCGACTCTGAGCCCAACCCAGCAGACATCATGGTCATCGGGACAGGTGACCCATAGGAACAGACAGAGCAGAACCGTGGGATCGAAAGGGGGAAAAAACCACCATGGTCAGCCATCCCCCTAACGATCGAATCAACCTGCGAATCATCCATGAATGCCGGTCCCAAAAAAAAGGCCAATGTAAATAGTAGTTGGTACCCCGAACTAGGACAAGATCAATCATGGTTCGCAACACCGTCCTGTTCGAGATCCTTTGGCAACAAAAAAAAATCAGAAAATTTTCAAAACACAAAAATATCACATATTCCCAAAAATACAAAAAAATCAAATATTCCTCAAAACCACAAAACATCAGAAAATTTTCAAAATATAAAAACAATAAAAAAACCTTCTAAAATCATTGTGCCAAATACCTCAGATACAACGTAAGAGTTTGAGGTCGACTCTTATGATTTCGATCTAGAGTTACACTTCAAGCTCATGGGTTTGAATGAAGCCCTGGATGAGGGAAATGATGATACTGCTCGCGAATTTGAGGACTCTCTCAAAAAATTTAAAACAAAGGCCAATGTTGTAACAGAAGATTTCAAAATTGTGAACTTAGGGTCAGTGGAACTCCCCAGAGAGGTGCACATCGGTAGATCACTCTCCCCGGAACACAAGCAGAGGATGATAGAGTTTCTGAAACCAAGGTTGTCCAACTTTGCTTTCTTTTATGAAGACATGTCAGGGCTTGATGAAGACTTGGTGGTGCACCATTTATCAACAAAGCCAGACATGAAGCCCATCAAGCAGAAGCTGCGAAGAATGAAGCCGGAATGGGCCCTAAAAATTTGGGATGAAGTCATCAAGCAATACAATGCGGGATTCTTGGTAGTCTCCAACTACCCGGAATGACTCACAAATATCGTACAAGTTCCAAAGAAGGATGGGAAAGTTAGAATGTGCATCGATTTTAGGGACGTCAAAAAAGCAAGTCCTAAAGACGATTTCCCTCTACCCTATATCGACACACTGGTGGATAATACTGCTGGACACAAGATCTTCTCCTTCATGGACGGATTCTTTGGTTACAATCAGATCAGGATGGCTATCGAAGATCGCGAGAAGACTTCCTTCATCACACCATGGGAAACTTTCTGCTATAGGGTTATGCCTTTCGGGCTGAAGAATGCAGGAGCTACATATCAGCGAGCCATGACTGCCTTATTCCACGACATGATAAATAAGGAAATGGAAGTCTATGTGGATGACATGATCGTCAAATCTCGCACGATCGAAGGACACTTCGAGGATCTCAAAAAGCTCTTCGATAGGCTAGAAAAGTTCAAGCTCTGACTCAACCCACAAAAATGTGTTTTCGGTGCAACCGGAGGCAAATTGTTAGGCTTCATCGTCAGCGAAGATGGTATTTAGGTGGATGAAACTAAGACCAAGGCAATCATCAAAATGCCACCGCCCAAAACTGAAAAAGAAATTTGGGGCTTCCTTGGGCGGATCCAGTATATCAGCTGATTCATCGCACAGCTCACCCCGGTCTGCAAGCCCATATTTAAGCTCCTGCGGAAGAACTCGCCAAAGGAATGGAATAAAGACTGTCAAGCGGCCTTCGACAAAATCAAGAAGTACCTGCTGAATCCCCCAGTGCTCATACCACCTACTCCTGGTAGGCCATTGCTACTATATATCTCCGTCGCAGCAGAAGCAATCGGATGTGTTCTTAGCCAACACGACGATATAGGAAGAAAAGAGCAAGCGATCTACTATCTAAGCAGACGATTCACAAACTATGAAGCCAAATACTCTAGCTTAGAGAAAACGTGTCTCGCTCTAGTTTGGGCGAACAACGGCTAAGACAGTATATGATCGCTCATCCAATCCTTTTGCTCGCTCGCATGGACTCGTTGAAGTACTTGTTCAAAAAGCCGACACTAATGGGGAGGATCGCAAAATGGCAGTTACTGCTTTCTGAGTTTGACATCACTTATGTCACCCAGAAGGCAATCAAGGGGCAAGCACGGGTTGATCATCTAGCGGCGTACTCTCTGCCCGACATCAACCATTGAAGACCTTCTTCCCTGACGAGGACGTCTTCCTGATCGAGGAAGAAGAAAGGAAGGCCGGAGAGTGGATGCTCTTCTTTGATGGAGTTGCAAATTCGAAGGGAAGTGGAGTAGGAGCCATACTCTACTCTCCCGATGACGTCCCAATTCCCACATCCAAGAGGCTGGCATTCCAATGCACTAACAACGTGGCTGAATATGAAGCATGCATCGCAGGTCTAAGAGAAGCCATCATCCTCAACATAAAAAAGTTGCAAGTCTTCGGAGATTCATAACTCATCATCAATCAGATAAATGGTGATTGGAAGACCAAAGATGAAAAGATGATCCCATATCACGTCTACCTGGAAATTTTAATTGAGCAATTCGACGAAATCACATTCTCCTACATGCCCCGAGTCAAGAATCAATTTGCAGACGCTCTGGCTACTCTCACCTCAACGATCGAGATCCCAAAAGGAGTTGCGGAATGGGAACTCATCGTCGAACTCCAGGAGGAACTCGCGTTCTGCCTACAGATCAATGAAGCTGAACGTCCCTCAAATGATCAGCTATGGTACACATATATTAAAAAATATCTCGAACATCAGAAGTATCCGAAAGGAGCAACACTGACCGATCGTCGCACTATCCAATGGTTAGCGGCACAATTCGTGATCACTGGGGGCATCCTCTACAAGCGATCCTTCATCCAAGTCCTTCTCCGCTGTGTGGATGAGATAGAAGCAACGCATATCATGTCTGAAATCCACAAAGGACTATGCGGCCCACACATGAACGGACATATGATGGCAAAGAAGATTCTACGACTCGGCTACTACTGGCTCACAATGGAGACAGATTGCTGCAAGCACGTCAAGAAATGCTTCAAATGTCAAGAGCATGCAAACGAGATCCGTGCACCTGCTTTCGAACTCTACGGCTTGACGGCACCATGGCCCTTCTCTATATGGGGGTTGGATATCATCGGCAAGATCAGCCCCAAAGCTTCAAATGAGCACGAGTACATCCTAGTGGCAGTAGATTACTTCACCAAATGGATAGAGGCAACATCCTACACTACCATCGCAGCATCTCA
Organism: Magnolia sinica; assembly: GCF_029962835.1. Taxonomy (NCBI): domain Eukaryota; kingdom Viridiplantae; phylum Streptophyta; class Magnoliopsida; order Magnoliales; family Magnoliaceae; genus Magnolia; species Magnolia sinica. Next base: position 52,628,499 of record NC_080588.1, read on the forward strand.
TGTGGTCAAGTTTACGAAGAACAACATCATTAGCCATTATGGGGTCCCTCAGGCCATCATTACTGACAACGGAACTCTGTTCATTAATAAAAAGATGTGCGAGTTCCTCGACAAGTCCAAGATTCAACGTCATCGGTCAAGCCCCTACCGTCCTCAAATGAATGGTGGGGTCGAGGCTGCAAACAAACTATCATCCGCATACTGGAGAAAATGGTGAAAACATATCGCGATTGGTCAGAAATGCTTCCTTACGCACTTTGGGCTTATCGAACGTCTGTACGATCTGCTACAGGCGCCACTCTGTATGAGCTTACATATGGAATGGAGGTGGTACTACCAGTCGAAATCGAAATCCCATCACTGCGAATACTGCTGGAAAGTGAAGTCAAGGAAAGCGAGTGGCAACAAGCAAGGTATGATCAACTGCACCTGGCAGATGAAAAGCACATGCGGGCACTAAGCCACTCCCAATGTTATCAAAGGAGGATCGCCCGAGCCTACAATAAGAGGGTCCGCAAGAGAAGCTTCAAAGTGGGTGACATGGTCATGAGGCGCATCCTACCGCCTCACTTACCAGATCCCAGAGGAAAATTCAAACCCTCTTGGGACAGACCGCTGATTATTCGAGAAGTACTCCCGGGAGGTGCTCTTCGGCTCACCAGTCTGAAAGGAGAAGATATTCCTGAGCCCATCAACGCCGACAACATGAAAATCTATCATGGGTAACCATACCTGACCTTGTTAATGATTACAATCGCAAAGCTGCACCCATCACATTTCCCACCAAAAACTAAAAAAATATGTATATATCCGCCACCTCTCCCATCAGGAAACACCTACCATTTCTCCCACAAAAAGAAGAGAACCAAAAAAAAAGAAGAGAAAACCAAAACAAAAAAATTGAGAAAGCAAAAAGAAGAAAATTCTAAAAAAGAAGAAAACCTAAAAAAGAAGGAAAGAGAGGAAGTCCATCCCACATCCACCCAAAAAGTAACTTACGATTGTACTCAAAGACAAGGGTAGGAAGGTAACCAGTTGGTTGGCCATGAAGGAAGTCCATTCATCACTCCCGACACTCAAAACAAAAAGAAGAGAGAAAGACATGTCTAAGCAAAAGAGGCGAGTTGAAAACCCGAAAGGGCGGCTCGAGTAACAACAGCGAGCATGTAGCAGACTTGGTGAAAACCCGAAAGGGCGCCAAGGGTAAAAACAACACAGCTGCCAAGGGGTAGGAAAGATAAAAAACTTGGGACATAGTGAAAATTCAAAAAGACGCTATGGGCAAAAATGACTGGAAGAGCTGGACGTAGTGAAAATATAAAAAGGCGCTATAAGTAAAATGGTAGGAAATATATATATATATATATATATATATATATATATATATATATATATATAATAAAAATAAAAGTGCAGGTACAGAAAAAGCCAAGGTAGCAGGCGCCACAACAAGATACAAGGGAAGAACAACTTCGGATCAGTACTCTACCAAACTCTGTTCAAATTCACAGAATGCGATCCCGGACACCCTCTCAGGGAACCAAGACCATAAGAACATGATCTAGACTACTGCGCACAACGTGGGCTGAGCCCAAAGTTTTGATCCCAATCATCCAAAGCACAAATCCAAACACCAGTAAATTGCACAAAATAAAATCTTTCTTTCGTTTAGAAACGTTTACACTGCTTTTTCTTTCCTTTTGGTTCTAAAAACAAAACTATGCATGTATACAAAATAAGCAGTCAATCACAACCAAGGATCACAGGAGAGCTCCTATCCCTCATACGTCGATAATCTTTGCCTAAGCCTCTCTATCTCCAGGTGCAGGTAAAAGATCTCATCCCTGTCTAGACGATGTGCTGCGAACATACTCTCATCATACCATCGCCCCACTGCCAGTCGATGGGCCATGTCTTCACATGCATGATGGATGACAGCAATCTCGCTGATCAGGTGACCATGTGTGGCCAGCAAGAAGGAAGGATCAATGAAGGGTCGCTCCTCAAAAGCCTCGAACGAGTCAACGACACATGAAGAGGACGAAGCAGTATCACCCACCATGTCCTGATCAGCAGCCTCGTCAACCAAATGCCAGCCAGGGAGCTGTCGATAAAGTGACTGCTCTGCCACCCATTGCTGATACGGTATTGTTGCCAAAGGAGGGGCCCAAGACTCGAGATCCAAAGCTGTTGCATCCAAAGAGCCCTGCCAGGAAATTTAGACTCATCTATACAAAGCAATCAAATAAGAAGGAAGAGGGGCATGCCCAAATCCAGAGAAGGCGAACTCCGGAATATCCTGCCAGAAACCAAACTGATGAAGGAATCGCACTGGATGGTAAGAGCAGTATCCCCGAAGACCTAGCAACAACAAAGGAGTGTGAGCTGCGCTGCAAATCAATGGCGAGCGACAGAACCAGGTAGCCTCCCAACTAATCTCCCACCCTCGAAGCTGAGAGAGCATGCGGTGATACAATGACTCAGTGGCCTCAGCGCCGAGGGGAAGGCCATCAAGCAACAAAGACAGCACATCATTGCGGCGGGAATCAGGCCACACAAGCACAGGTGTCATATAAAGATGTTCCCACAACCACACCTAAGAGAGGTATAAATCAAGCTCAAAGTTGCAAGTAGAAAATAAAGCAGAGGAAAGGACGAAAGCAAGGAGTACCTGAAGGAACGAGCAGCAGCCCCGAAGAATACGAGTACGTCCAAGTGAGCACTCGGTCAGCCCCAAGAAAAGCTCCGCCAGCACCACAGAAGTAATGCTCCGACGATGTAAGACATGGTGGAATACATCCAACAAAGCTGCCAACGATGACTGTCTCCATCCTGAGAAAAGTAGCTCGGCCAAAACACAGAATATCAGTGCATTCAAGCACTGAAGCTGGCGGTCTGACCTAGGACCCCCACAGGCAGTAGAACAACGATCATATAGGATCTCGAGCGAAAGCTCGCCAATCCCGCCCTCTGTGGTAGGAAGAGCAGTAAGAAATCTGAACCAGGAGATCAGATCAGTGGAACGGACCGGCTCGGACGAGGGAACATAAGGCTCCTAGGTCTGGGGAAGGCCGGACAAACGTGAAAACTCCTCCAATGATGGGCCTAGCTCCAAATCATTGAAGGAAAATAGATTCAGAGAAGGAACCCAATCGTATAAAGCTGCGCTCAATAACCGCCAATCTAGGAGAACCCGGTGGAAGTAAAGAACCTCTCGAAAGCCTAGGGAGCTCAACTCAAAAATCTCCGACTGAGTCAGGCTCTCGATCTAGATATGTAACCTCTCAGAACAGGTGTTGTGTGGCTGTAAACGGCAGGTCCGAACAGGCACTCCCTCTACAATCTGAAGCCCCAGGTCCACAGGCGAATCGTCAAAGATAAGCATTCCCTCATCTAACAGGTCTATCTCATGATGATGGAAGAAGCCAGCCTCGCCCATTGCATCCCATAAAGTGTCCTGAAAAGCTGCAACAGACGGGCCCAAGCCACCAACGATCACTACCTTAGGAACAGTCTGAAATGAACAAGCCCCGGGAGCTGCAACGCCTAGTGCATCCCAGTAGCTGACAAGATCTGTGCCCTGGAGCCCAATAAATACCGACTATCCCATCACTACCTCGAAATCCGTACCAAAGATCTGACTCAAGCCATCCATAAGAAGTCCATCACCTGTCAGATCCAAGCCACCCAAATCGCTGAGATGGGACCCGCCACCCATTCAGGCCTGACCCGCCACATCTGCACCATCCATCATCGCCGTACTACTATTCACACTACCCATAACCATCCCTCCATCAATCAAGCCATCGGTTGCCATTATCATGCCATCCTCACCCTCTAAACCATCCATCCTCATCATAGTAACAAACCCTGGTGGCCCATCAAATCCATCCAATCCACCCAACCCAACCTCATGTCCACCATTGATAGAAGAAGGATCCAAGCCATAAATAACATCCACCTCTTCAAAAGGGCCCATTACTTCCCCACCAACCTCCATCAATCCATCCATAAATGGATCTTCTCCACCATTCATGGAACCACCAACCTCTTCACCATTAATACATCCACCAAACCCATCATCATGGCTGGCCATAATAACTCCAAAAAAGGAAAGAAACAAAAGGAGAAGAGGACAAAGAAGAAAGAGACGATCAGACGGCCAGGAACAGAGAGGAATATCCGAAAAGGGGCAAAGAGAATGAACAGAAAGGGAGGGCTTATTGGAAGAAAAGATGAACGGAGGCGGTAATCGGATTACCGCTAGCGGCATTCGGAGTACCGTTTTAGGAATTATCATCACTGAATCACTGCAGCACCTGACAGAACAAGCAGAACGAGCAAAAGTCAATGGGCGGTAGTCTGACTATCACCTGGGCCCAGTTTCGAGCAAAATTCTGGCAGGGCCCACTCCAAAGGGATGGGACTAAGTAATGCACCTACACGTGCTCAGTTGGATAATAAAAAGAAAATGATCATGAGAGGACCAAAGAAGGCAACATTGAACAACTGAAATTTCATATAAATATGAGGATTACACAGCTGGTCACAGGATTCAATGAACTAATCGTCATCGGGAAGATAAGTATCTCTATCCTTGCAATGAAAATGAGGTCCCAAGATTCCTCCTCCAGCAAAATGGGCACCGCCACCTAGAGCATAGCCAGGCTGTAGGATCGGATCAATGCCGTACTGCTCACACCAGGAGCTATACTCTTTGTCTGGGTCGACGAAGGCACTGGCCTCAAAACCCTCCAAAGTAGCGGTCAAATCCCTCTCGGGCATGAATCTCCAATCAGATGGTCCGGATGGCGGACTAAGTGGGACGAAAGGGCTGCCGGTCAGCTGCTAAAAAAGTCTCTCTCCCATATACCATTTCGTCACACGTGGGTCCTCCAGAATACGGCGACGTCGTGAAGCCTGAAAGGCCTCCTGAGCTCCAGGAGTAAGCGTTGCATACGACTGGAGATATGGCCTGGTGTGAAATTGCAAAAGGGAGAAAAAGGATCGGCAGATAGGCAGAAAGCAGCACATGGGCAATACAGGGAGAGACAAAACACTCACATAATTAGGGACAAGGGCATCAATATTCAACCTCCAGGAGAGATTGAAAAATAGGCACGTGCGGCTGCAGTTATCCTTGTACCACAACATCATGTGAGGGAAAGGGGGCGAATGATCAATCAAAGTAGGTGCTAAATGGGGAAAATGGTCTAAAAAGCAGACCTGCGCCAAAGTCGCGATCAGAAAAGGGCACACCAGACCATTCCCAAAGAAAATAATGCAGAAGGGGCATCAAGAAAGTACCTCGATGACTGGATAAAAGTCAGTCAAAGATTGGCTGATACAACGGCTGGCCTTGTCCAGCCCTTCGTACAAATGAGCTAGGAGGGTCACATTCCAGTTGTACGACGTGGGAAAAGTGATATCTGCCACAAGCGATGACAGACAAGAACTCACAAGCTCGTTCCCGTGGCAGAAAATCATCACTCCCATAGTATACAGAATCAGGGCGCGAGCCTTTGCCACAACTGCAGCTTCAGTCTCAGGAATGCGTCTGGCAAAATTCGACGATAGCCACAATAGCTTGAATCGATGACCTGAAAAATCTGTGGCATCTGGCATCATCCCTAACAGTTCCATCCAGTCATCCTTAGAAGGTGCTAGGAGATCATCCTCAAAAGGAACGGATCTCCCATCATATCGGAGATCCAGCTGTATGTATATATCATAAGGAGTGATCCCCCACTCCCCAAAAGGCAACTGGAAGGTGTGAGTCTCAGGGTACCACCGCTCGGTTAAGGCAGATAAAAGGGACATGTTTGTCTTACTCAGACGAACTTGAAATAAGTGCGCAAATGGAGTACGCTCCAACACCTCAAAGAACAGAGGCTGCGGATCATGGAACCAATCCAGCCAGTGTGTCCTAAACCCTCTCCCTCTAAGAATCGCAGGCGCACTGCCTTCCCGAGTTATATCAGAAAGATGCCAACCTTCTCGTGGCAGATAGCACGGATCAGTCGACTGGCGAGAAGGACCAGCCTCATTCCTACCACGACGAGGCATGCTGCACAAACAAAGCTCACAAGTAAATGCCCTTCTAACCAAAATGTCAAAAGGACCAAGCCCATTTTAAAAGGCCCATTTCAAAAAGATCATTCTCAGGCCCAGGCCCATTTTCCAAGGTCATTTCCAAAAAAGACCCATTCCAAGGCTCATTTTCAAAAAGTTAAAGCCCATTTTAAAAGGCCCATTTTCCAAAGCCATTTCCAAAAAGACCCATTCCAAGGCTCATTTTCAAAAAAGTCAAAGCCCATTTTAAAAAGGCCCACTTCCAAGCCCACTTCAAAAAGCCCATCAAAAGTCCCAGGCCAAAGGCCCCTTCCAAAAGGCCCACTTTCAAGGACCACTTGCAAAGCCCATGTCCAAATTCATTTTAAAGCCCATGATTGGGGCCCATTTTCCAAAGTCTCTTTAAAAAATCACCACCATAACAAGTTCATGCATCTGGACAAATCAAGATCATGATGTAGGACCCACTTGGAAAATCCCATCCGTCCATCATCTACAAAGTGGTCAACTAACAAGATCTATACCATCTACACACTTAAATAGGCCCCAGTTCATCCATCCAACGGTCCAGATCATCCAAAAAATAATAATAAAACAAAAAACAAAAAAAAATCTTCAAATAAAAGGGTGGGGCCCCTTTCTTATCACACCCTACTTCATCAAAAAATAATAATAATAATAATATGTATACAACAGAAAATTCAGCCAACAAAAATAGGAAATCCAACAAGATCCAATGGCTAGGATCAAATCAAAACAGATCAAAGGTCCTGATTGTAGCCTTCCCAAAGTTCATGGAGAAATCCAACCCACTAAGAGCTCTTCAAATGAATGGTCCAGTAAGATCCATCAAAAATCCCTTGACCAAAATTACCTGAAGATGGGAAGAAAAATGCAAGAAAACACAATCTCAAAAAAACTCCTTTAAGATAGCTTCCAGGGACCACAATGGGGTCCCTGGATGACCCAAAGGCCGAATTCAAATAAGGGAGGAAGATACACCGGATGGATCGACACGCGCCATGGACCAGCAGTCCGTTTGACGGACCGGCGATAGCCGGACTACTGCTGGCGGTAGCCCGGCTGCCGCCGCCGACCGCCTGACCCCTAGGACAATGTTTTGTCCACCCATGCCCATTTGCATTAGCCGGTCCTCCTTTTGGACCAGTGGATAAAAATAAAATAATAAAAAATAAAATAAAAAATAAATATATACATATATATAGCAAAAATATATATAATAAAAGATTCTTCACAAAATCTTGTGATAAATTCGAATTCTCACGAGAAATCGAAAATCTAAAAAAATATAAAATAAAATAATAATAAATAAATAAACAAAAATAGAAATAAAGTAAATCCCCAGGGAGTATAACCTCAAAGAAAGGATGATCCTTCTAAAATCATCAACCCCATTAAGTTATTAGTGAAGGCCATCTGACTTTTCTGCAAAATAAAAACCGGACGACGATGCCCTCCCGCGAGATCGAATGGATATTTTCTAAAAAATCCAAAAAAATATATTTTTCAAATAAAATCTCCAAGGAGTCTAATTCCAATGAGGTTAGATTTCAAAAAATGCACGCGACACACAGTACACTGAGGAATATTCCATATTCTCTAGTTGCAGTCAGTGCAAACAGCTAAATAAGATTCGTTCTCCCCCAATTTTCTTGGAGGATAATCGAATCCATACATGATACGTGTATGATTGGCCTAATTTCTATATCTGGACAGTCGTACGGATGCTGGTAAAAATGATTGGATCTATCTCTGGAAAGCATAATCAAACTCAAAGTGATAACAATCCATTGTAACTAAAGTATCAGAATCAGCAGACTGCATGGCAAAGGAATACCTGCACATACCTAGTTTGGGATATTCATAAAATTTGATCGAGTCCAAGTTGGCGTAGTGAGTTCCCCGTAAGGCCGCACCAATGCGCAGGGCAGCTAACCACTTTGACGATCAAATGGATCGAATACTCCTAGGGTGATTACGTAGCAAAGGAACGACAGACCAAACAGTTTGGGAATCCTAGTAAAGCTGCACTAACGCGCAGAGGCCCTACTTTTCAGACTTACCCTCCAATGCTATTAACAATCTGACGTGAAAGGGTTGTGATTGGTGAACCGTAAAGCCACGACGAATGCACAGGAGACAATCACAACATTTTTCTTAACCCTCATGATATATGCAAGTCATCCCTATCCAAACAGTCAACTGATAATGATATAATGGCAGGCAACAGATTCGAATCACTATCCTTTCTGACCAGAAGGGGTGGGGTGTCCACTCGCTTTGACCTTCGATTGCTCACAACCTTGGTCAAAGAGGGGCATCTGTAGACACCCCACCCAGGCTAACATCTCAAGAAAGCTAAGATAACCAAGGAACCATGATCACTCCTTAAACCAAACCCTAATCGTAGCCTAAACTTAGCCCTGCCACAAAAACCTCAAAACTTCCAAACCGAGACCCAAAACCTTGATCCAAACGTTCAATCCACACGCAGCCCCCGCCTATACCTTATACCATGACTAGAACCCGTTACCTAAGCCCCAGTCAACCTGGTCGAGTCATAAAACCCCAGAAGGAGCCACCATTCGAACCAACACATCAAACAAAGCCCGCATGTAAGACCCGTGTCCTAGTCTGTACCGTTCCGTTAGCTTCAGCAGTCCTTCCGGTCAAATTTCAGCAACCTTCACACCGTATCTGATGATTGCACACAATTCTAAGCTAAGTCCTATATACCGAAGTCGGCTCGATCCGAAACTTGTATCTTAGTGACCACATCATCGCTGCGGTTCCAACGCCATGACTTACGCACCAAACCGATACCCAGGCTAGAAAATGTGGGCCTACGTTCATTCCGAAGAAACGCCGCGCGTTACGATTATCGAGGAAATCTCTACGATATGTCCCATCAATCATTCAATCAATCAATGTCAAGTACAACCATACCTCAAGTACAACCAACCCATCCCTCCTTTTCCCTTAAGTCAACTCTGTCTCCACTCACCATCCCTCTTTTACAATTTTTTAAACACACACATCCCCTTTTTATAAAAAATTCAAACTCACCCATACCTCTTCATTACAACCACCACTCTATCCATCCCTTTAATCCCATCATTTTTCTCTCTCTCCCTTATTTCTCAAAACACTCTCCCAAGCAACAAAAAACTCCATACGTCCAAGCTTTTCTAAACTATCCCAAAGCAACAAGTGTGGCCCACCCTCTCATCTCCCATCTCAACCATTCATCTTTCATCAACCACCATTAAAAGTAAAGGCAAGGAGCTAAGGAGGCTAAGGGGCCAAGAAGAAGGAAGATAGGTGGGTGATTTACTGTTGTTTTCGATTTTAGGGCCCACTTGTTGGTGGGACCCATTATGATGTATGTATTGTGTTCATGAGGGGCCCATAGTGGCGGGGCCCCCTCCATCACCGTATCTCTCTCTCTCTCTTCCTCTCTCTCTCATTCTTTGTATGATGGTGATGATTAATGGGTGTGTGGCCCATCTGTTGTGTGTGTCCCACCATGAAGTTTAAATTTTATCTATGCCATTCACCTTCATGTGGGACCCAACTAACGGATGTGTTGGATCTACACCATCCAGCTCATTAGTGGGCCCGGATGGAAGGGAAAACACAAGTATCAGACGACCCAAACGGGTGGGCCACGTACATGTGGGACCCACCATGATGCCCTGTTTATCCATGCCGTCCAGCGTCTCTGGACGCTGGACGTGCTAGGGGCGGGTAACATAGAGTGCATGTACTGGCATGGGAGTGTACTATCGAGCCAAAAAAAGGGGAGGAAATGGTGGGCCACTCATGCAGGCCCCACCTTGATGTATGTACTCAATCCAAGCCGTCCATCCTTTCCTTCAGATCATTTTAGGCGTTGAGCCGAAAAATGAACTCAATCCGATTTTCTGGTGGGCCATAGCATAGCAAACAAGTTTTCTACCGTTGAAATACACTCTAATGTTGTTGTACATCAAAACCCATCCAATATTGGACTTGATGGGTTTGTATAGAGCTATGGAGACCAATAACTAGGCCAGATCCACCTGATGCGGGCCCCACCTGGGAAAAACCATGAAATTCCCTTTTTTTCAAAAATAAAAAAAATACAGCAGCATCATCTACTGCCGCTGACGCGTGCAGCAGGCGCTGCTGCGCTGTGCGCTGCCAGGAAGGCCCCACCGTAATGCACGTGCTGGCCCAAAACGTGGGTCCCAGCTGTGGCCCCACTGTGATGTGGATCCACATCAACACCATGCATTTGATGGCCCATGAGGGTAGTGGCCCCCACCCCAAAAAAAACAGCTCTATCCGAAGCTCAGGTGGCCCACACCATAGGAAACAGTGGGATTGAATGTATACCATTGAAACCCCTTTTTTTTAGGGTCAGAAGTTTTGGATCAAAATGAAATTTGTTGTTTCTATCCATTCAGGTCCCAGTGACCTTATCAACCGTTTGGATGGCATATAATCATTTCGGTGGGCCCCATGTTTATGTGGCCTTGTCCACAGATTGGATGATAAATAAACATCACGGTAGCCCCTGGTCCGTGGGACCTTACCAAAATAAACATTACAGTGGGCCCCATATCTGTGTGACTTTGTCAATAGGTTGGGTGGAAAATAACATAAACATTAGGGTGGGACCCACTGATGTATGTATTATATCCACTCCTTCCAATAGTGTGGAACCCCCCACCATGATGCATGTGTTGCATCCAAACCATCCAACCATTTGGAAAGCTTGACTTACAGGCTTGAGAATAAAATGGGACAGTTCTATAGTCCAAGTGGACCCCCACCATTGAAAATAGTGTGGATAGTGACATTCACCGTTCAAAACCTCTTATGGGCCATGGTAGTTCCGATCAAGCTGGTGTTTTTGCTTTCACTTCATCTATCTCCATGAGAATTTATGTATAGGTCGGATCTCAAAACACCTAAGGGTGGGCCTGATCGGTATACCTGAGGCCCACTTTGATGCATATATGAGGCCCATGAGATTAGGCCCATCTTGGCGTATTTGTGGGCCGTTCATTGAGGCCCACTTTGATTTGCATAAGGCCATTTGTTGAGGCCCATCTTAATATATTTGTGGCCGCCCACTAAGGCCCACTTTGATATATATGAGACCATGGTTTGAGGCTCATTTGATGTATTGGAGGCCCATGGTTCGAGGTCCAACGGGATGTACATAAGGCCCATCATATTGTGTTTCCACCATGGTTTAAGTGACGATCTCAATGGCGGGCTGTGCCTTGGGGGCAATGTTGGTTTGATGTCCACATTGTAAGGCGATGTTGGTTAAATGTCCGCATTGTCACTCTCCTTAGGGCCCATTGATAGGCCTACACTTGAAGTGTGTAGGCCGTCTAGGCCCATCTTCGCCATGCATAGAGCCCATCATTATATAACATACTTAGTATAGATCCATGATCATACGCATCATATGTATGCTTGATATGAGGAGTGACTAATCATAGCATATGCCCTCGGGCAGATTGTTTATGGGCTCCCTGACAGGCGGAGTTGCCCCACATGAGCACTCAGTACGCGCAGGATTGTTGCATGTCTGATAGTATGATTTATGCACTTGCATTAGTGTGATTGTGATTACTGTATGCCCTAGTGACATCAGGGCCATAGCCTCTACAGACACATCGTGGGTAGCTGGATTGGATATCGAAAGTATTGTTATTAAGCATCGGGGCGCCATAAATGTCCCTGGGTGAAAAACCCTAAACCCAATAGTACCAGAGGATGACTCCAACGTCAAGACCGAGTGGATATATGAGCGCGCGAGGGCCGAATATCAGGAGGCCGCGTCTCCCACTGTGTCGTGGTCGGTTGGAAAGGGGTGTGGCCTTACTCGCCCGAGGGTAGGGGGCAATACTAGGATGAGTTTAACCAGCTCGTGAATGGGTCCGCTATCGACATGCTGGATAGGTATTGACAGATATTAGCCAGGAGGATAGTGAGGTTTCTTACGCTCACTTAGACTGTGCGGCTAGGAGAACGGCAGTGCTACTTAGAGTGTACTAAACTCCGGTGATTATCCATAATGAGAACTGTACTGATGTATGATGAGGATTGGCATGCTTGAGTTGCATCTCGCATCGCATGGCCGTTTTATGGCCGATAGCATTCATATCTTACATCGCATAGTCTTGGTCCGGCTGATTGCATTCATGTACTTATCACCATGATTCCACATTACTCTGACCTTGTATTCTGTGCACGCTCATATTGCGCACACCCTTACACCACCCTCTAAACTTTCTATAAGCTTATGTACGATTGATGCGTGTAGGTGACTCGAGGATGCAGTCGTAGTATAGTAGCAGCGGGAGCGTGCAGTCGAGCTTTTGGAGTTTTCATTATTTGTATTATCTTGTATTTCCTTTCAGATGCTTTATACTTAAAAGTTTTTTTATCATAGTGGATTTTGTGATGGTGTTCTTGTGGTTATTGTTCGTGGGTTATGCTTATGGTTATGCTCATTATGAATTAAACTGATGATTTGAAATCCTCCTTGTAGCATCCTAGGATCGAAACTTGGTAAATGGGTGCCGGAGCCGAGAATGGGGTACTATGGAGGCTGTCGGCGCCGGATTCGGCGATCAAAAATTTTGTGAGCCTGGTTTTCGAGTTCAGGATGTGACACTGCACGCGCGAACCCGACCCAAACAGAGCTCGGGCAGTAGTCTGACTACCGCCGGTGGTACTCGGAGTGCCGTCACATGCGGCTTGCGTGTGGACAGCTGTCTCAGCGTCCAAAAGGCAACTTTCTCTAGTATTTACCCTCCCCATCTTCACTATTTACCATTTTACCAGCCCCCAAAGCCAATTGGAATGCGCCACGTGGCACTCCTCTCCCCCTAGCCAATCACAAGCCTCCATTTCCTAATTTTAACCCTTACCTTCCCCTTATTTACAACAATGCCATTGGAGAAGGCTATAAATAGCCTTCTCCTCTTCTTGTTTGAGCCATCCCCTAACAAGTCACTTAACATTTCCAAGGCTAAGTGAGAAAGAAAGGGAGAGAGTGAGGAAGACAGTGAAGGAAAGGGAAGGAGCTCCCAAGCCTTCAACGATCCGAAATTTTCAGCCAACCCCTAGCCTTCCTCTCAACCTTTTCAATCCATAAATCTAGCTTAGATTGATCATGGTTCAATCCATACCTTAGCTCAGTCAAAGATCAAGCCAAAGATCCATTCATTTTACATACAAGCATTCACCATGACATCTATTCCCTTCTCAACCCCCCTACTCCTCTAGATCTCTAGTGAACGTATGCTCTGTAACTTGTCATACATCGGATCCTGTCACATCAGAAATTCCTAATGATCTAGTCCATTCTTCTTTACCTTTTTACATAAGCATCATTACATCCGCCTTCTAGACACGCCGTTGGACGTATGCTCTGTGGCTTGCCGAAGTCTCGGATCTTGCTACATCAGAAATCTGCGTGTGTGCCTAGTCCCATCTCGACCACAGCTTACATCGTCCCTTGAGATTGTTTTACTACACTAAGTAGAGACCGTACATTTGTATGAGTAGAGAGGGTGCCTAACCCCTTCCCTCTTTGTAACCGAGGTCCCTTACCCATAATCCCGGATAGCAGACCATAGTCAATCTAAAGGAGGGAAGTCTTCAGATTTCTCCGACTTTACGTATTCTGCAGTTCTAGCCGACTGTGGGATTCTGAGATTATTCGGCTAGTGGCGACTCTAACATCTATAATCACCCATAGTAAAAACACTAATCAGCGTGGGCGCCGATTTTTCAGTGTCTACAATACAAGATGAAGTAGATAAAAATATCAAGTGGACCACATCACAGTGAACGCCTATCATTAAAAGCTTGCTAGGGCCTTATATAATGTTTATTTTACATCCAACCTATTGATAAGGTAAAAATGGCCTTGGTGAACGTAAAATATAAATATCAGCTTGATCAAAAGAATTTGTGGCTCACAAGAAGTTTTTAATTGTTAATTACCATTGTTTCATGTGGTGTAGTCCACCTAAAATTTTATCTGATTTATTTTTGGAATCATTCGGTCTAATGAAATTTCAAAGTGGATCGATGTAGTGGATATACAACAAATACGTCCAGGTGGATCCCATGGTTAGGGAAACACCTACTAAGGTGTTACTAGGGTAACACTTAATCTGCTTCCGCCTCTTGTCAATTGTCATGTTGGGACATTGGCGTGGCACGTTCAGTACCTTTCCCTAAGATCCCTCTTTATCCATCGAGCACGAATAAGGGAAACGACTACTCTCCCTGCCACCAGCCCCTTGGCTAATGGTCAGTGCTCTGTGGGCCCACCATGATGTATGGTTTTCATCCGTTCCGTTCATCCATTTTTAAAGATCATTTTAGGGCTTTATCCAAAAAATGAGAGAGATATAAATCTCAGGTGGACCACACCACAGGAAAATAATAGTAATTGAATATTCAATATTAAAATCCTCTTGAGGCCTACTGTGCTGTTTATTTGACATCTAATCTGTTGATTAGGTCATACACAACCAGATGAATGGAAAAAACAATGATTAGATTGATCCAAATCTTTTATGGCTCCTAAAAATATTTTTAATGGTCATCGTTGAAAATATGAGCTTAAAAAGTCCTATAGAGGGGTCAATAGAACTATGCCAAATAAAAATTAAAGTGCTGAAATATTAAATAAATCAAAAATCTCAATTGCACTAGTATTGAAAAATTGATTCAAACTAATTCGTAGGACAACGTACACCCAAACTAAGTTTAGGTAGGACAGTCTTATTTCACGAACGTTTGTAAGAATCAAGATTTCAAGTCAAACAAGAGAAAATAAAGCTATCTATTACAAACATTCACCACTTTTGCATAAATGAAACTACGAACATTCTCCACATATGCAAAAAGTAAACATTCACTACAACACCAAGAGTTATAGTGGTTCGGTGTGTACAACAACTATTCTCAAATAGCCACACCTACTCCACTCTCAATAATCATTATCCACATGATATTGACTTTCACTATAAATAAGGTTTTCACAAGGTCACTTTAAAACCTGATACAATTGTGATTTTAAAGGGCTATCACAAAAAAAATATAAATAATAAATAATCCCTCACTGAGAATTTTCTGACTATCTCAGAAAAACTAATAAATGAGATTTTCTGACTATCTTAATAAAAGCAAACAAATGAGATTTTCTGACTATCTCAATAAAACCAAACTATAAAAGCAAAGAATACTTATCTTTTCTTTTAAAGATGTATCAGTCGATGTAGCCGTAGAACCTCTTCTCTTATAGTAGATTGTTAAATGTTCAGTTATATAGACAAGGGTTCAAAGTTCTAGATTGATTTTAATTAAATTCAAATCAAAAGCTACTTGTTTGAATTCTTTAAGATCTCGGAGAAGAGTATTTACTCTTTTTATAAAATAAGATTCAGAAAATACGAGATCAAAGAATTTAAACGAAAAACTATTAACTATATTATAAATACCACGCAATAGCTTGACAATAATGGAGGCTTCTCTATCTCTTATAAAAGGATTTAATAGACTTGAACTGTTAATTTTAGACTGAGAGAAAACCTCTATTTATAGGCAAATAAGTTGTTCCTTCGACTTGTCTAAGAACCGGATTTCGTTCCAACAAATTTTTGAATTTGAGCGCGATGAGATAAAATAGATATTCGACTAGTCGAAGGCCCTACTCGACTGGTCGAGGGCCCTATTTGACTGGTCGAGCAAGGGCTTCGACTGGTCGAGAGTACCTAAAATCCGAACTGATTCAGTTGATGGACTTCGAGTCGAGCAACCCTCGATTGGTTGAAGGCCCATCTTTGCCTGGTCGAGCAGTCTGCTCAACTGGTCGAAGAAGTAACTGGAAAATCCATTTTTCTTAAGTTTAAACTAGAACTGGTCTAAAAATGCCTAGACTAGTCGAACCACAACTTATACTAGTCGAGCCTTAGATTAGATTAGTTGAACTTTAGCCTAAGCATAAGCATAAAAACGCATTCAAATTATGTTTTGAAAGTACCTAAACCTAAGGTCTTTCTAGGGTTTGTTATACCTGATATGATTGAACTTTAAAATAGCTTGAACTTCATGGAACTTGTTCTTCTACTTAAATTTTCAATAGAGCTTAAAGTTGAAGGTGAAGCTTGATTTTCGACTAGAACTTTAGTAGAATTTGAACTCAATCATCTTGAACTTAATAGAGTTTGAACTTTCCATCTTAATCTTGAACTTCAGTAGAGTCTTGAACTTTCCATCTTGATTTACATTAGAAGGTTACTTCATAAGTTGTTTTGTCTAAACGAAATTTGACAAACAAAGGTATGCTTTATATAATATAGTACTTAAATCGTTCATTCAACACTGTTTCCTGTGATGTGGTTCACTTGAGATTGGGATATACCTCATTTTTTTTGTCTCGTATCATAAAATGATCTAGAAAAATAGATGGAAGAAACACATACATCATGGTAGGACCCACAGAGCATTGACCACCAGCCATTGGCTGGTGGCAAGGGGAGTAGTCAATCTGTTTCCATGAATAAGACCGTCTATACCCCATTTGGACGGTCCACATGGATAAGTATCATGATCCAAGGACTAGGTGGCTACCCACAGTCTTCTACGCGCTCTGCATGATATATATATGTTTTATCCAAGTCATCCATCTATTTTTCCAAATTATTATAATGCATGAGGCCAAAAATTACGAACATCCAAATCCAGAGTCGACCACACCACGAGAAAACATTAGTAATTGAATACCCGCCATTAAAAACATTTTAAGGCTCACCATGATTTTTATTTGTTATCCAACATGCTAATTATGTCACGCACGCTTGAATAAAAAGAAAAACGTAAATATTAGCTTAATCCAAAACTTTTGTAGTTCATAAGAAGATTTCAATGGTGAGTATTTAATATCTGTTATTCCCTACAGTGTGGTCCATGTCAGATTTGGATTGCTGACTTTCGAGCTCATGCTATAAAGATTGACCGGAAAGATGGATATAAGGCATAAATAAGACACATACGTGAGTACTTTCAGTGGCCACCTTGCTACAGACGATATTAGTACGGAATCCGCGTCCGTGATTCAAGCAATTGGTATGGTAGACCCCCCTTCAAAGGCAGGCTTAAATAGAGCTGGGCATCGGACCGAGTCGAATCGGATTGGGGCCAACTCGACCAGATCCGAGTTCTGCATGGCCTGACGTGAACTTGGTCAGAACCGAGACCGAGTCCTGGTCCTCTGACCCAATGGTGGGCCTGATTGCTAGACAGTGGGCGTCCCACTATGTGGACGGTCTGGACCTTGCATGCACCATCAGATGGGCCACAATATCATGGAAGAAGAGGAGGAAGAGAGAGAGAGAGAGAGAGAGAGAGAGAGAGAGAGAGAGAGAGAGAGAGAGAGAGAGAGAGAGAGAGATTTTGTACCTTGATATGACAAATGGCATCATGAAGTAATATGCATAGCTCCAGAAGATCCAAGCAAGAACGGCTACCGACATCCCTGTAAAAGCATACCCTGCATATGCGATAATGTCCAGCAGTGGAGCTTCACCGCTCCCCAATGAATACAGCAGGACTTTAAGCAAGGCGACCTGCAAGAACCATCCGAGCAGTCCCTTACTCCCTTTGTGAACTGTAGGCTCAGAGCTTCTGGGCTAAACCTGTATTTACCACAGGAGAAAAATATTAAAAGAAAAGGGAGGGATTAAAAAAACAAAATGTGATATGAAAAGGAGGCTTTTAGAGCTATGCGAATGGGATTCGCTCGTTCGACTCACACCACAGGTCTAGGTGGGTCACATTTGTGAGATCCAGATCACCAAGCATGTCCTAGAGTATATGCATGCAAGAAAACAAAATCAGGCTGGTCTTGCTCATCAAGTGGGCCAGATGTTCCTCAGGAAAAATGGAAGGTATTATATAGAGTGCTTGATTAGAACAGATGGTTTTATCATTTTGTTTTATTTGACCCAGATATGTCTAGATGTGGCCCACCTGAAGATAATCTAAGCTGTTGATTTAGTGGGCACTGTCAAAATTTAACAAGGGGTATATTGAATGGGTCTAACCAACTTGGGTATCTACTGTCCATCAGGGGCCCACTGCAGCAATGGTTTGATTATCAAAAAGGTGGGCCCCACAGATAAACTTCAATAGGCCAAGAGAAATGCTCCCAATCTTATGTTTCTGAACAGAGTCAAGAGAGCTGACCAATGGTCAACACCAAACAACATACATGGCCCACCTGATGAGCAGATGACCTGAATTCTGGGCTGGGAAACAAACATGGATGGAACCATGTAACAAATGTCCTGTGGTTCACACATTCACCACATTGGCACATGTGGAGCAAAGAGGAGCCCCATTTGCATATCTTGAACTTTTCTGTTGAATTGCAATCAAGTCTCACTTTCCAAGAAGTCCCGGTGAGAAGCTTGCAAGAACAACGTAGGTAACAAACGCCATGAGCTGGATGTACAAATCTGGAGCATTAATATCGTAAATTGGAGGTTTATAGGAGAGGCGGCCTCCCACTGGTTTGGTTATCCTTGTCCAGTGTCCCTGGACAAAATTAAAAAAAGAAAAGAAAAGAAAAGGAGATGCATCAGCTTCTCACTATAAAAGAGAGGTTATTGCTGGAAAAGCAGAGAACTTAAGCAAGATGCCTAACATTGCTAATCTATTAGATGTCTACCAATCAGGTACACCTTTAACATGCCTCAGATTACTAAAACAGATTCACAATTTGCAGAGTAACATCAGTATCTTACTCAAATAAAAATGATGTTTCACATTACAATTAGATCTATCCACTGCTGAATAAAAAATAAAATAAAATAAAATAAAAAATACTGATCATTACAAGGGATCATCAAAATTGAAATAAGCCCTTGAATTTAGCAACATGATCCAATGCTTAAATTACATTGAATCAAACATACATATAGATTTATTTTTTACACCATACTGACAGTTGTAGTAACAATGCCCATTAGCATGCACTTGATGTACAAGAGATTATACACAAATAAAGCCTCACTTAACTGAAACACTCTCTTAGCTTGTTTGGTACCTGATTCGTGCCTTTTCTTTTGCTCTTTTTCTTTACAGGTAACAAGATTTTGTTACCATCATCATCACCTTTGGAGCTGTAAAATGAAAGCCAAAAAGGAAAGTCTCAATAGGAATTTGCAAGGACAAGTAAAGATTGTATGGAAAAGCTTGTGTTAGGAATTCTTAACAGAACGAGGCAATATATAATGTTCAACTGAGGATTTGCTCAGATCAAATAACTGTACAAGCGAAGCCTGCCTTTGGTGGTCTGGATCATTCATATGGTGGTCCAGGCCCTACAATGGAGGAGCTAAGCCAAAATCTCCCGCATTAAATGTGAACCATTAGTTTTTGTCCACTTCCATTGATGGTGGGTGGGATCATGAGATAGGGGAGATATTCGGGCAGGGCTCATTCCCATGACTAGGCCCACCAGATCCACAGCTTTATACCTACCAAAAAGTAAGCCCCATTTATACCATCGTTGGTTCGAAGTCACCACTTCTTTCAATCAAACATCGGCTACTACCTCTAACAGAATACCTTGCAAGCAGTAATATTAGCAGCCTTATCAAGCCAGCATCCACCATTATTTTCCATGCGTTCATTCGTTTCTATATCTGTTTATTATAATATTTCAAATAAGAAAAATGAACGTTAGGAATTGATCTACAAGCTATGATGAACAAAGAGATGCTTAGGAAACTGTTACCGACCTTCACTCAAACAAACGGCTGGCTCAGTGGTCTCTTGGAAACCCACGCAGATGGCTTTGAGGACAATGCCTTTGTCCAACTTACTTGAAAACAATTGGGAATTTTCAAGTCTACATTGATTTTTCTACATCTACCATGCCATACTGATGAAAATCATGAAAGGTGCGTTTGGGTGTTCATGATTCCTGAGGCCAACATGATGTGCTAGTGCCAAACTGCCAAACCATGGTCGTGAATGGAATGTGATCCATCGATTTGGGGGTGGAAAGAAGCAGTATTCAAGTATGAATGTGACTATGAAATGGCATGTGGGGTATAGAAATTAACTTGTAAAAGAGCGTTCAACCTTAAACTGACCAATCAGTCTTTTTTTGGGAAAATAAATATTAGAGAAAAGCATTATAATCAAGACATTCAAACAAAGTATAAAATAATGCCTCTCCCTGATAAACATGCCTTAACTCTATATTTTTCAACAAATTATTTAAACAACTAAAACAGGTCGGACAAATCTATAACAGAAAATAATCCAACTAGATGAACACCAAGATGTCAGAAAAGGAAAATAATAACTTTATAACATTCACATCTCAGAAAAAGGTTTCACTACTTCAAACTTCAGTTGGGAAATCTGTAAATACAAAGGTTAAAAAGGAATTGATCAGCCATTGTATTTATTGTTTGGCTGTGGATATCTCTGTTTAACATTTTGCTCATGCTGTGAAATTTGCTGAGTTCAGTTCAGTGTTGATTCAAGTCAGTGCACTGATTCTCTAAGGCTGTGTTTGGAACTTTGGATATGCAAGTGATTTGAATTGCAAACACAATCAATAAACGACAAAATTGTAACTAAATTGCTGAGTTTAGTTTACTATCAATTCAATTCAGCACACTGATTCCCTAAGGATGCATTTGGAAAACCAAGTGGAATTGCAAACCTCTCTTTTATAGTGACAATCCACTGACAACACCATCATTACCTTTAAATCCCATCCAATCCACCCTAATCCATTCAAATTTGCCTGGGACGTGTTTGGTTTGAGGGATTGGAAGGGATGGGAAGGTTTAATCCCGGGATTGGCCAAGCGTGCCAAACAGACTGGATATAGCAATCCCGGGATATAGCAATCCCATGGATCTTAAGACGATCCACTGACAACACCATCATTACCTTGAAATCCATGCCATCCACCCTAATATCAGCTCGATCCATCATTTCCTTGAAGTTGATGGTGGCTACCTTGAAAATCACCATCAATAGCTCACAAAACAAAAGTTATTGAGACAATGTGTTAGATTGCACCATTATTTCATGTAAATATCATGATATTTTGTGCCACATTAGAAAGAAAGAAAGAAAGAAAAAGAAAAAGATTAGGTAACATGCACATACTAACATAAACCATGTCCAACATCATGTCCAAAATCAAAAGTAAAAAAACCTAACAAGTACATACTGACATATAGATTAGGTAAAACTTTCATACATTCAAAACCCTCTATATGATGAATGCCTTTGTGGCATGTAACTAAATGAACCTTATCCATAATAGTAACCCCCTCCTCCACCTCCACCTTCGTCGCCAGATTCATCCTTCGGTTCTCTTTTTACTAATTCAACTGCAAGAGAACTCTTGGGCGACTCCACGCTGGATGTGTCCAAAAAATGGTCGTTCACCTCTGCTGAATCGGATGGTGGGGATCCCTTCCCATCGTCGTCATTCACAGATGCAAGAACTTTTTTTAGACGCTTTTTATGATTCGATTTGTACGGGATTTCCAATAGCCTATAAAATGCTGCAAGACTTTTAACAAACTTTGATGGTCTACTTGTGCCTGCTTCAGCATCATGTTGTCTCGGAGGTGGATGTTGTTGTCAGGTACTTCTTGATCTGTATGCCATTTGTATGCTTTCTTTGATGGCCTCTTTATAATCTCGTTCTTCTTGCTCCCTTAAAATTTTATCTTGTTCTTCTTCTCTACTAATGGTGGTTGTGGAAGGCCTGAAACTAGAGCTAGAGCCAGTTGCAGTTCCTCTGCTAAACCCTTCTTCATTTATAAGAGGCCTACTTCTATATATTCTTTGGTTAGTTGTATTGGTTGTAGTTACAGGGTGAGGGTTGTGGGAAGTCTTTGTATTAGAATCGAGAATGACTCCAAATAAATCTCGGACCTCCTGAGAAGCTTTGCTACAAGGTGCGGCATCTCCTCCCCGACAAGCCAAATGTAATTTGAGTCGATTTGTTTTGTTGACAAACTGTTTTTCACACAACTTACATTTCAACTTTATCTTTCCATCCTGAGAGTAGGTTTGGACTCCATAATCCCAAATATCCGCCGATGCATCATCTTCCGATGACATATCTACTGTATATCTGGTTAGCTTAGGACAAAAAAAAAGAGTTATGAATGAACGCAATTACCTAACAATATAATAAAAGATTTAAACAACATTATCTAATTGAATAGTACTAATGAAAAAAGAGAAATATTCATCCACCCATGAAACATAACCATAAAACTTCAATGTAACTGTTTTAACAAAATTACAAATAACATGATATAACAAAATTAGAAGACATTGAAATCATATCGCAGCTGCAGGCACTGTCTCTTCTATCTTGTCACTCTCCTCTTCATCGAACTCCTCATCAATAGAGGTCTCTTTCCCCCACATCGGACGCAGCCAATCCTGAGTACAAATGAGCGCTTCAACCGATTTAGGTATAAGTGAGCTTCTATACTTGCTTACGACCCTACTTCCCGTACTAAAAACGGATTCTGAAGCCACAGTTGAAATTGGAATTGATAATATATCGCGTGCCATTAATGAGACACAGGGTACTGCAACTTACCAGATCTCGTCCTCCACCACTCCAAAATATCAAAATCATCGCCCTTGTTTAGAACTAGAATATCCTCCTTGAGATACTCTTCAAGTTCTGATCTATGCATCTGTGCTTGAGTCCCTTTCAATTGTGTATAGTAAGACATGAAATCATCTGTTGTGTCTTCTTGCAATTCATCAACAGCAGAACTAGAACCCACATGAGGAGATTGTTCTTTTGCGGCACACGCATACAAATTGTATAATTCACTGGTTGCACTAGAAATCTTTTCGGCCTCAGCAACACCCATCACACCATACAACCTATTACATATGAAGCCAACCATAAATATGTTGTACCGAGGATCAAGAACAACCGCAACACCCATTAACAGACTACACTCAGACCAATACTTATCAAACTTTACCTGCATACCTATGGTCATGAAGTGTAAAAAGTCTTGTCCACTACTACTTTTACGCAAGACATCTTTTACCTTCCAAAGTTCAGGCAGAAATATATTTGCTGTTGGATACTTGCAGCCTGAAAATTTCTTCGTGCTTTTGTAAAAAATAGAAGGGAACTTACGAACTGATTCAGCTCTTGACCAATCATCTTCAGAAGGTAGCCAAATATATGCACTATCACACTCCGCATAATGAGAGAAGGCAGGTCTCAAAGCTATCGTTGAATCCAACATTTCAAAAGTTGAATTCCAACGTGTCGTGACATCTAACTTCATTGTTCTCTGAGTTGATAAATTCAACTGCCTCACGATCTCATTCCATGCATGTAATCGTGAAGGTGACCCCCGTATGTACTTCACACTCTCTCTTATATTTTCGATCGTGGGATCGATTGTTTTAAGGCCTTCTTGTACAATCAAGTTTAGGATGTGGGCACAACACCTAATATGAAATATCTTTCCACCAAAATACAAGTCACCAGTGGCCTTAAACTGATTGCGCAAATTCATTATCACGCTATCATTTGCAGAGGCATTGTCTAGTGTAATTGTCGAAATCTTCTTCTCAATTCCCCACTCCATTAGACATCTGTGTATGCAGTTTGAAATCATCAAACCACTATGAGGAGGCGCAAGATAATGGAAGTTTATTATTCTCTTGCAAAACCTCCATTCAGCATCAACGTAGTGAGCAGTTAGGGACATATACCCCTTTCATTGATTGGATGCCGTCCACAAATCTGATGTCAGGCTAATTTGGGAAATCGTGGCTAACTCTCCTTTCAACTTGACCTTCTCGCCTTCATACATCTTCATACACACCCTCCTGATTGTTGTACGAGAGACCTTCTCGTATCTGGGGTTAAGGCATTTGACTAGTCCAACAAAAGCAGCACTCTCTACCATCTGAAATGGTCTTTCATCTGAAATAATTAACTTAGTCGTCCACTCATTCACTAACTCTTTGTCATACTTGTACATGGACACTGATGGACCCCCTGTAGATTGTGAAAATGAAAGTGTTTGTTGCCTTACCCCACTTCTTACTTTTTTAAGACACTTTGCTAGATGTTTCTTCAATGTTGTAGTCGAACCATCTGCTTGCTTAGCGTACTGACTCTTGCAGTGTTTGCATTGTATCTTCATTTGGCCGTTCTTCAGGGTTACTTCTTCAAAATCTTCCCATACTGCCGACCTCTTTTTCGTATTTCCCGCAACATGTGACTGTGTGGTACTAGTATCAACCATGTCGACGGGCACCTCTTCATGTTCAACACCTAATCTTTCATCTTCAAGGATCATCGATGATGTAATTGATCGACCACCAGGGGCCGGGGACAGGGTATTGGAAAGACCCTCGCTTTCCATTTGATAGTTGAAATATACTAAATCATATTAGCATTAGCAATCTAATGCTAACAGAGTTATACTAAATCCTAAATTAGTTACCCATCCAAGGTTGGATAGATTGTAATACTTTCATATTCTCATTTAAACATCCACGCCGAAAATCCGGCAGTATCTCCCCATGCCTCTCTAGATAAGTTAATCTTACGTTACATTCTGATGCCAAATATCTAAAGCAATGTAAAGATATTTGGCATTGAATATGAAACGAAAGAAAAATATCTAGAGAGAAACGAGGAGATGGACTGCGGATCAGACATGAACATTTAAATAGGTTATATGAAAGCATACTATCTATCTAACCTTGAACTGTCCAAAAAGGGACAATTTGAACGATTTCTATGTCACCAAAAACACACTATATCTATGTATGACCATATAGAAATCCTCAAACGGATAACTAATTATCTAACTTACAAGTAACAATTAAATCCTAAATTAGTTACCCATTCAAGGTTAGATAGATTGCAATACTTTCATATTCCCATTTAAACATCCACGCCAAAAATTTCGAAGCATCTCCTCATGCCTCTCCAGATAAGTTGATCTTACGTTACATTCTAATGCCAAATATCTAAAGCAATGTAAAGATATTTGGCATTGGATACGAAACGAAAGAAACATATCTAGAGAGAAACGAGGAGATGGACCGCGGATTAGGATGAACATTTAAATAGGTTATATGAAAGCATACTATCCATTTAACCTTGAACTGTCCAAAAAACGGGACAATTTGAGCGATTTCTATGCCACCAAAAACACACCATATCTATGTATGGCCACATAGAAATCCTCAAACGGGTAACTAATTATCTAACTTACGAATAACAATCACAAGTCACAACTATAAACCAACAAGTCACAATAATAATTTAAGAAGAAAAAATGTAATACATATTAAGCTAACTATATAATGAGAAAAGCGAAGAAGCAATGTAATACAATTAGTTAATTATACAATTGTTAGCCCTACAAGCACATTTAGACATGCAAGTTATACAATATTTTCATGATTTTGAAAATGATTTTACCTAGCCCATTTGAGCAGAGTATCAACTTGATTTTTGTGCTTCTAAGAAAATTGAGTAGGGGTGAGAAGTCACTGAAACCAACTATTTGGGGTCAGCCCCTAATTTTATTTTTTTTTGCCCCAGATGATCTTTACAGTGCGACCCACCTTTTGCACGGATTGGATTTTCTAAATATGTGACAAGTTGGAGAAGAAAGTGTCTTCTTGTTATATTATGAAACATAAAATTCAACACATGGGATGAAATGTTTGGCCCAGAATCATATCTTTGATTTCTCACTTACTTAGGGGTACCAAGTACAAATAGCCCCCATGCTCCATTGAGCTTTTTTGGCACATTGGGCTTTTAGGCCCACCGAGTCGTCTCTCACGTGGAGTAGACCTTGTTTTTGGGCTATTTGTATGGTCTCAGAATCCCAAATCTCTTTACAGGCCAAGCAAGTCTTGGGCTCTCTTGAAATCCAACAAGGTAGGCCTAGGCAATTTAGAAAGGTGGCTCTTGCTTTGGCCTTAAGACACAATGAGCTCGCATTGATGAATGCATTTGTTTGTGGACAGAGTACTTAAGAGTAGCCCTTGTGCACCTTGTAAGGTGAAAAGGACTCTACAAGCCATTCATTTGTTTTTATTTCTAGACACCTCATGTTTATGTCCCTATTCATTTCACTCTCTGCTAATGGACGTCCCTCTCATTGCATGTGAGTCTTTTCCATTTCTTATTGTTTCTTAGCTAGGTAAAAGGAAAGTCCATTCGACATGCTAGTGAAAAACAAAAACTAGAGGCTAATACTAATCACCTGATGGTGTGCTCACACAAACCCACAAGAACAGCAACAACAACCATAATGAAAAAATGGGGGAAATCGGTAGTGCTCAAACAATCTAATTTTGGGACTATGCCTTCACAACAATGGGGTCCACAATTTAGTCAGTTAATTAATGTAAGTTAATGTATGCCAAATGTTCAATTTATGAGTGCTTGAATATCATAAAACTCACCTCCCATTGACATGATTGAGCAACTTTAAAACTCATCTGGTTAGCCCTACCCATAGGAGAGAAATATAGGGGTTCTACAAGGATATGACACCTGTGTTGTTTTATTATACGTGTGGCCCACCTGATGTATGGACCTATTTGATTTTTAGGCAACAACATGATGACCCCAACTCATGAGTGGCTCAAATCCCTATATGTAAACTATGTCCATATGCTAGTTAACCATTGCTGCCATCATGTCACGCCCTTCCCTTGTGGGGTCCATAGGACCATAAAAAGCACACTGTGGACCATAAAAAGCACACAGGGAAGTACCAGTGATAATGACACCCACCATTGAAACTCTGTCATAGGGTCCACTCTAAGATTTTATCTGTTTACTTTTTTTATTCATGCCTAAAGGTAGCTAGAAAAACAGATGGACGGCGTGTACATACAATACATGCATGAAGTTAAGCCCCACGGTCAGGTACACACCATGTTGGGTGAGGTCAAGGTGACACCTAATCTACTTCCAACGCTTAAAGTGTCACTGCTCTGGACTCCAGTTGCGTGGTGCAGTTCATATCAAGTCCCCAGTGGGTTGACATGGCAAAATTCTATAAGCCCTAATATGATGTATGTGTTACATCCACACTATCCATCTATTTTTCCAAGATCATTTTAGGGAATGAACTCAAAAATAAGGCAGATTCAAATCTAAGTGAACCACACCATAGAAATCAGTGGGGATTCAATGCCTGCCATTGAAAACTTCTTAGGGGCCATGGAAGTTTTGGATCAAGCTGATATTTGTGTTTTCCCTTCATCCACATTTGTGTGACATTATGAACAGGTTGGATGAAAAATAAACATCATAGTAGGCCCTAGGAATGTTTTAATGGTGGATGTTCAATATCCACTGTTTCTTGTGGTGTGATCCACTTGAGATTCAGACCTACCTCATTTTCTGAAATTTGTAATAAAATGATCTGTAAAAACCGCCGGACAGTGTAGATATACAACACATACATGGTGAGCCCATGGCTAGGGAAACGCCACAGTGTTACTCAGGTAACACTTAATCCACTTTCTATTGCTGCGGAAACTAAACAATTTTCTTGAACTAACAATAGTTTG
Source organism: Magnolia sinica (assembly GCF_029962835.1). Lineage (NCBI taxonomy): Eukaryota > Viridiplantae > Streptophyta > Magnoliopsida > Magnoliales > Magnoliaceae > Magnolia > Magnolia sinica. Next base: position 52,656,270 of record NC_080588.1, read on the forward strand.
AGCATACGCCCACCTTCATTTTTTTAAGGGGCCCACCGTGATATGTTCAGAGATGCACTCCGATCATTAGATGTATAATCCCTTATTGGACTCACAAGCAAATATATATATATATATATATATATATATATATATATAAATCATGCTAATCTATGATTTAAGTGGGACCCTTGATTTTTATAGGGCCCATCAAATAAGAATATAAAATCCAATCGAACCATTAGCTGCCACACCAAATATTAGGCCTGGAACAAAATCTCAAGTGGTGGATGTTGTCAACCCTTAGTTAGACCCGCACAACACGGTGCCAGCTAAAAGCTCCTGCATGTTCCCAACATTGGCAGGGTACGATGCAATCCGCGTCCTTGCATTTAGAGTAGGGCATCGGACCGAGTCGAATGGGGATTCAACAATCAACACCCACCATTGGAAAATAAGAAGAGGATTTATAAGAAGAAACTATCAAAGATTCAAATCAAAATAGAATCCTCACCAAAACCTAATTCAATCAAGGAGGAGGAGAGGAGACTGGCGTCGGGCGACGGACAGGTAGTAGAACGGACGTTGAAGAAGAAGAGGAGAATGGAGAGGAAGAACCGAAGAAGATTGTCCGTCAGGCAGGCAGCAGATCGTCGGGCAGCAGCGCTCATCCGTCGTTCGGGTGCGGTTAGGGTAAGAAAAGAGGGAAAATGAAGAGGCAGTAAAAAAAAAGAGGTTAGAAATGTTAGGGTAAAAAAAAACTGAAAAAGATATTTTATAGCACCCGCCCGCCGTTCGGGTCGGGTCGGGTCGGGTATACGGGTCGGGTCGGTCCGGACATAGGGCTATCCGGAGCCGACCCAAAAATAAACGGATCTGAAAATTCTAACCCGATCAGGCCCGATCTTGACCATCGGTTCTGTTCGGAACGGGCCTGATCGGGTCTGATCGCGTCGGATCCGGCGGATTGGGTAAAAAATGTGCACCTCTAGGCTTGAATGAGCGCGGTTTGGGTGGATCCCTAGATCCACCGAGGTCTGTGAATCCCTAACCGTAGGCCCACTGTATTTTATGTTCCTTACATCCACACCGTCCATCCATTTTGATAGCTAATTGTAGGGCATAATCCAAAAAATAAGCAAACACAAATCTTTAGGTAGACCATACCATAGGAAACAGTCATGATTGAATCCCTCCATTAAAAACTTCATGAGGCCACCAGAATGTTTATATGCCATCCACCTGAGATTTGGATCTCATTCATTTTTTGGATCACGCCGTAAAACGAGTTTTCAAAACAGATTGACGGCCTGGATATAAGGCACATACATCACGGTGGGCCCCACGGTCAGAGATCTCACCCACCTCAGTGGCTCTGGGGATCCACTGAAGCCGCGCCCCGGCTTGGATTGAATTATAATTCGGTCCCAATGAGTTTGAACCGTTTCCCATCTACAGTTTATATCTCTTTGCCAGCCATTGTATTGCACCGTTGGAATCGATTCAAAATGTCATGGACTCCCCATTTCAAAATATCAGCGATTCATTCTCAGTAAATGAGAGACGCGTATGTGGCCATCCGAACCATCCAAATCGTGGGCCACGTTGTAGATGGAACATAACTTGAATATCAGACTGATCGAGTAATTCTAACCAATTCAAAACTTGCTATCAAATGATGGTTAAAAGAAAATTTGTAAGCGGTCCAAATTCAAGTCGGGTGATATAATCTATTGCTTGAGATTTTATCATTATTATTATTATATTATTATTATTATTATTATTATTATTTGGGTTATGCTCCATGCACAGCTGCCCGAGCCATTTGGACGGTCTGGATTTCGATACAACCGTGTTACGCTACGCGCACATTCGACCATTTAAGAACACCCTTTCACCAAAAATTGGATTATGATCCGACTAGGTGGGTCCCACTATTTTGCAGTTGGGGTTAAGACACACGCCACGTGTACGGTAGGGGAAGCTCTACCTGATTCGTTGCTATGGCGCGTTCGACTGCCATGTTGATCCAATAATCAGCTTATGCCCTCATTGCATGGATAAATTGAGAAGTGGTTCAAATTGCACGTATCCATGTGGCCCACCTGATGGGTAAATCAACTGAAATTATTGGATATGGCCACGTATGCAGCGAGGCCCACTTGATGAACTGCCTGATCTCACTATATTGCCACATGGCTCCCTGCGAGTGGAGATTTCCGAGTGCGCATTTCTCTTGGTACGGTAGTTCCAGGTACAATTCAGCTAGATGCTCTGTCTCTCCCTGTCAGATTCGTCCAAAAATCACGAGGCTCCAATGCTGAGCATTCAAGATCCTTGGGCGTGTAGACGCTCTGTCCCATAGCATGGATGGTGGACGGTTAAAAACATCATAAGACAATATGTTCATCCCTATTGTCCTGATTCCTGAGGAACCCCGTAAGAATAAGTTAAAATAATGTCATCTCGTCCACTAAGTGGTTAAGCAAAGAGTTATTACGATGAAGCGGTTACAAGATAGCAAGTTTAAAAGCAAAGATAGTTAAGTTGTACCAAAATGATTAAGATTAAGTTTAAAAATATCAAAGGAATTCAATAAACCAAATCGTTTGATGCCAACTCAATCAAATTAAATTTATATTTCAATTAATCACTTAATAATCTATCATTTTCATTTCTTATTATTATTATTATTTTTTTTACTTTCCATCAATTATTTTACATTCTTTAGTATAATCTATAGTGACAATTAAGTAACTATTAACTTTAGCTGTAATTCAAGTATACACTCATATGTTGGATACAGTTCAAGCAGAGTTCTTCATTCAAGAAAGCGTTTCATAGTTGTTTTTATGACAAAAATCCTTTTGTATGGAAGACAAATGTATAACCCATTATTAGAGAATGAATCCAACCTTATGACTATCACTTAATCATTTTAACATTATGTGCGAGTGGATGAAAATGTGATTAATCTTAGTTGATATCAATCATATACTTTGTATATGTCTATCTTGGCCTTAGGATCATAGTTGTTCAGTTTCAATTGAACCGCACATTCAATTCTAACATGTCTGGATTTATCACATGATGAAACTGTAAATCAACAATAACACTATTTTTATTTATTTATTTTTTAATTTGATAAATTTTATATTAAATATAAATCCACCATAATTTAACCAAATCAACGAACTGGATCAGTGAAAGACCGAATATGTAAAAACTAATAATCCAGCGTGTGCAGTAGGATCGAGTTTTCTGTAATTACTCATCTTTCTGATCGTCTGCCTGGCTCTGGCTTGCCCACGTGACACGAGCTCCTTTTGTCTCCACTACATGGTCTATATAGATTTGCTAATTCCACACGCGTGTGAAACCCTGCTCATCGACACGCATGTGCACGTGCTAATATGGGAAACCTGTAAAAGATCTGATCATCTCATCTGGTTTAAAATAAAGTGAAGATTCTCTGCTAAAAATTAGACAGTTTAACATCTAATGTGGCCCCGATGTAGACAGTAAACTGATTTTTTTCAGCCGTCCATTGTTTTTTGTTTGCTTTGGCCCACGTGAGGTTTAAAATAACCTGATTTGTAGATAGAGGATCTAAATAGTGAATCCTAGACGACAGAAAGTTTAGTCTTACACAAGTGTAATCATGTGGCACTTGTGGTTTTGCGTGAGTGTGCAAGGATCCCAAACGCGCGTGGAATTTAGAAGCCTTCCCTGGACACCATAAACTGAATTTCACCGCCCATTGCGTTTCTCTCCCACAACACAACAACTCCTGTGTGGACTTCTCCCTTTGCCTTTTCTCTTGGCATTATCTGTCCACTCTCCCGTACCCAACTTGCCAGTCTGTACATGTAGAGTACGTGGTTCAGATACCGTGGCTGTTCATCTAAAAGAGGGAATAGTGGATGGTGTTGAAAATCTGTGTAAGTAAATTCTGAATTCGTATCACACGTAATTAAGCAAATATAAAACAAGCAATCACAACGCACAAACAAATTTACATGAAAAAATTATTGCGAAAAAAAAAACTACTGTCGTGAAGCGACAACAAATTAGAATGAAAGTAAAAGTACAATAGATGAAATCATTTACAATATTCAATACTCGAAAACCTTCATTTTCACCTTCCCAAGCCCTCAAAAATGTTTAGCCCTCCTTAGAATAGCTTAGTATCTTTCTAATATTGCAATTACACTCATATATAGAGTCGCACCTAGGATAGGAAACAATTCCTGCAATTCTGCAAAACAACGCGCTTCCATTGATATGATTGACATCCATCTAAGGCCCTTCGATGGGATCGAAGCCGCCTTCAATTAGATTGATTTGGACAAAAAAAAATGTGTCCAATGAGCAAATGCCAAAAAATAAGATTTTCTCAATGTGATTGAGTGAGCTGTTGATGGGATCGAGTGATATGTCAATATTATCGACAGATCCTGTTCTAGCCAGATTGAAGACATCTGACAACAGATGGAGGTCCACCCCCCTCCCCCAAAAAAAAAAAAAAACACATTAAATGATTTTAAATTTATGGGTCACAATCCATTGATGGTGGGATAGAGCTCATCGTATCGTGGTATGACCGCTGAACAATAGATCCCACTTGTGCATGGTGGATCTATTGATAGGCTCTGCCTATTTGGTTGCATTATAATGAAATGTTCCAATGTTCTAGGTTACTAGTCCTACTTGGAGTGGGTCATTTGGATGCATGGTACATTTAATAGTATATTGATTTGAACGCATTTCATGGTCTATCATGTAAAAAATCGCATTGCATCAGCTGATCCAATCCATCCTTGATTTGTTTGTTTGTTGTTATTGTTGTTGTTGTTGTTTAGGGTGAGCGCATGCATTTGAGGGTGTTGCATCTCATGCTGTTGTAACTTGGTTTTGGATGGGTATGACTTAAATTTAGAATGGTATGTTTGACGGACTAGAAATCGCAATTAGCTGATGGAGGCCTAGAATGTACAGTCGGCTAGGCCCGTAGAATCATCTTATGTTGGGGAATTGGAGACTCTCTAACTTAAAATGACTCCTACATAAGGTCTACAACTAGAAATTTTAGGTAAGGACTTTAGTGGTGTTGAGGGAAGGGGTTAGGCACTCTTAACCGCATGCATTTGTGTGTGATCTTTACTTCACAAAATTTAGAACTTTTTAGAGCTTTTTTAAGGTTCCAGAAGGCCTTATATTAATGGACTAGCTATTTATTGACAAGGTTAAAAACTGACTAGTAAGCCACTACTCTCCCAAATCATTATTAAAGAGATCGCGATGTCTCAACCTATGGTAGGTTTGAAGGAGATAGTAGATATATCAAAAAGTAAGAAAAGAAAGGTAAATGCGGTATGCTAATAATATAATAACAAATGAAATATTAATAACTAACATGCTACTACCCACTTAAATCACTGCTAAGGAGATTACATTGTCTCAACCTCGGGTGAGTTGAAGGAAGTAATAACTATTACAAAAACAAAGACGCAAGTGTAATATGCAAATGATCAATAGAAAAAGAAAGAGTGTTTAAGCAAGACTTGACTTCTGATATACTAGAATATGAAAGTTTGGTAAGGTGTAGAGCATATAAGGGTTGCGTAAACTTTAAGGAGGTACAGGAGAGAAATATGTAAAATGTAGACCGAAAAAATAAAGGGACGGTCGGATTGTTGCCCGTGAACATGGAGATGTAGGAGAAGGAAATGAGAGATAGGACACCCCTCCCTAGAGAAGATGACTGCACATCTTAGATCTCAACCATGCTTTGTCGGTCTTGAAATGTGGAGATAGCTTAGAGGCTAATATGGACTAGGCTGCATGGCTTGGATGGGGTGCACTCTCATTCTCTATCCTACTCTCACTCTCATAAGAATTTTTCCTTATAGTCGTGTGTCACCAGCCCTATTTTTATATTATATTTTACTTGATGTTTTTAGTATTTTTGATGTCTTAAATCTATCTATAACAGGGTCTATCGATGTCATCGATAGACCATTCAAGGAAATCTAAAAAAAATTAGTTGATTGTTAGACAGTTTTGGATGTTGCTACTCGACGACATTAATGAGTCTTCGATGTCATCGATGGGTCTTTTATGTCTGTTAGATGCCATCGAAGTTCCCATCGAGTGCACGCGCAGAGTTGTGTAAGTGCAAGATTTGTTTCCTATTCTGGTTATGATAATATATATATTGGGTGTAATTGGACTATGGAGTGATTAAGGTGTATTAGGCCTTTCTAAAACGCTCTTAAGGGTTCAAGGGCATAGTTACGGTTTGAAGGAGATTAGAGGTTTGTTCGAATCGCTAAGATATTTATCTCTTATAATTCTGCTTTAATAGTGCATTACTCATCGCTTTGTGCTGTGGTTTTTTACCACAAGGGTTTTTCCACATAAAAATTGGATTGTTCTTATTTAGATTTGTTTGTGCGATTATGTGTACTTTGCTTGATTTCGCTCTATGTGCTTCCACGGTTCCCAACAAGTGCTATCAAAGATAATGTTGAGAAATATATCCAATCTGAAAGCAATATATCAATGACAACTAAAATGAAGTTCGATGTAGAGAAGTATTCTAGTCAAAACAATTTTGAACTATGGAAAGTTAAGATGAACGACATCCTAGTTCAGCAAGGATTAGACGAGGCTCTTCTTCAAAAGCGACCAGAAACTATGTTAGAAGAAGAATGGAACAATTTAGATGAGAAAGCTAATATATTTATTCAATTGTGTCTAATGGATGAGGTCATTTATAACGTTATAAGAGAGAAAACTGCAACAAGTACATGTGTGAAACTAGAGAACATTTATATGAAAAAGTCTCTTAAGAATTACTTGTATATGAAGATAACGGAGGGGGCTGACGCTGAGGCCCACATCAATAACTTCAATAGGTTTGTTTATAAATTATTGGATATGTACGAGATGATGAAAGATGAAGATAAGCATGTATTCTACTGAACTCTCTTCCAGTATTATATGAGTCGTTCAAAGACTTTGTGCACCAATAGAATGACCATTAACATTAAGACCATTATTTATCCCTTTAGTCGAAGTACTTCGATGGAGAATAGATTTTAGATACTGGGGCTTTGTACTACATGACCCTTCATAGGAGTTAGTTCCCTAGTTACAATGAGTGTAATGGTGATAATGTGTTTATGAGCAATGAAAATGCCTGTAAAGTAGTTGGTGTTGGATCAATGTGCATTAAGATATTTGATGACATGGAGCGCATCTTGACCAAAGTGAGACACATTTCTGAGTTAAGGAAGAACTTAATATATTTGAGTGCACTCGAGGCACTTGGGTACAAATTCATCGGGTTTGATTATGTCCTTAAAGTTTTAAAAGGGGCACTCATAGTCATGAAGGCGTAGAGGAATGAAAACATTCATAGGTTAATCGAGAGTATTTCATTAGGTGGAGCTGCAGTGTCTATAAAGAATTATACGTCTGCATGTATGTGGCATGCACGCATGGGCCACATGACTGAGCAGGGCATGAAGATACTTTCTGACAATATTTTTTTTTTAATTCTAGTTTTTAAAAGTATTGATTTTAGTATATGCGAGCATTGTATATATAGTAAACAGTCAATGTTGTCTTTTAAATCTGAGAAACATATTTGTAAGTGGGTTATAAAATATGTGTATTCTGATGTATGGGAGCCATTGCCCGTAGTTTCTGGTAGAGAGTCGTTATGGTTTGTTACATTCATTGATTACTATTGCAGAAAAGTGTGGGTTTATTTTATGAAAAATAAATTCGATATTTTCACTAACTTCAAACAATCGAAGGCGATATTTAAAAAATAATCAGAGTAAAAGGTGAAAGTATTAATTACAGATAACGGTGGTGAATTCACTTATGGAGAATTCAATCGGTATTGTAAGGGTAGAGGAATCGTAATGCATAACATAGTGCACAACATAGTGCGCCATACACCAGAGAAAAATAGTGTGCCTAAGTGAATGAATTAGACTCTCTTGGAGAGGGCCCTCTGCATGATGAGTAATGCTGGGTTGGGCAAGGAATTGTGGACTGAGGCCGTTAACACAGCTTGTTACTTGGTGAATCGGTCGCCTTCCACGGTTTTTGAATGTAAAATTCTAGAAGAAGTATGGAGTGATTAACAGATAGACTACTTAGGGTTGCTGTATTTGATTGCAATGCTTACTCTAATATACCGTCGTTTGAGAGAGGTAAGTTGGATCAAAAGGGTTAAAAAGTATATCTTTGTTGGCTATGATAATGGTGTGAAGGGATACATGTTATATAACTGGGCTACACGGATAATAATCCTTAGTGGTGACCACAAATTTGACGAATGGTCTTTGTTCCATAAAGATGAGCACAAGGTTGCTGAAAAGTTGGTTGTGGATGTTCAAATAGACAAAGATAAGACATAAGCTAATACTTGGACACAGATAAAAGTATACAAGCAGGCGGAGCAGTCACCTATGAAAAGGAATCTGCTAAGGGATTGTATGTTATCCACGAGATACAGTAATATTCACATTTGCCATCATTACGAATAAGGGAGATCCGTCTACTTTTCAGGAGGCTCCTGACGATGTAGATGCTGAAAAGTGAAAAGCAGCGATGCATAACTAGATGGACTCTCTGTACAAGAATGAGATGTGAAAGTAGTTGGTAAAGCTTTCCATCGGTCGTAAAGAGATCGGGCGCAAGTGGATCTTTAAGAAGAAACATAACAGGTATAAGGAAAGGTTGGTGGTGAAGGGATAAATGCTCAGAGAGAATGTGTTAACTTCACTGAAATATTCACTTCTGTGGTGAAACAAGTGTTTATCAGATTCATATTGGTACTAGTTGCCCAATACAATCTCGAGCTGAAACAGATGGATGTGAAGATTGATTTTCTATATGGGGAATTGTAAGAGCGGATTTACATGAAACAACTAGAGGGTTTTGAAATTGGGAGACATGAAATAAGGTTTGCAGGTTGAAGATGTCGTTATACGGCCTAAAACAGTCACTTAGGCAGTGGTACAAGAAATTTTATTCTTTCATGGTGAGTCGGAGGTTTACCAGGAGTGAGTATGATCATTGTGTCTATTACAAGACACTGAGTGATGAGAATTTTATTATCTTAGTATTATATGTTGATGACACGCCTATCGCCAGTCATATCATGTATGATATTGACATATTGAAGACTCAACTATTAGGGACATTTAAGATGAAAGATCTGAAGGTTGCAAAGAGGGTTTTCAACATTGACATACACAGACAAGAAAATGAGTAAGCTATGATTATCTCAGGTAGAATACCTTAAGAAGGTATTGGTGAAGTATGGGATTGACAAGCCAAAGCCAATTAGTGTTCTCCCACGTGGCTCATTTTAGGCTTTCTTCTGAGTAGTGTCTTAAAACAAATAAAGAAAAGTAAGTTATGTCTTGTGTACCTTATTCGAGTGCAATTGACAACTTGATATATGCTATGGTTTGTACAATACCAGATATTTCATATATGGTGGGTGTTGTTAGCACATACATGACTAACCCCGACAAGCAACATAGGGAGACAATGAAATGGTTACTTTAATATTTTCGAGGTGCGCAGGATTATTGCTCCACATGGCATGTTTGCCCTCCAAGTTACTGTAAATTTTCATAAAGTCAAACCGGCCTTTATAAATAGAGGCCCACCCTTCTCATTTGAGACATCTAAACACAACTAAATGTTGGGAATCACGGAAGCATATAAAGAGAAATCAAGCAAAGTACACACAATCGCACAAACAAACCCAAACAAGAATAATCCAATTTTTATGTGAAAAAATCCTTACGGAAAAAAATCACGACACAAAGCGACTAGTAATGCACTATGAAAGAAGAATTACAAAAGAATGCATATCAGGATTTTCTTTGATAAATGATAAAACAGGAAATTTCATGACCTAGGGGGATGTGAAATGGCTTTTCTACCCATAGTGGCAGGATTAATGCCTAATTGCTGTTGTTATTATTTTTTTTTTTACCACTTTCTTTAAATAAATAAATAAATAAATAAAAAGCTTATGAAAGATCCTAAGATTTGTCCGAATTTACAAGGATTTGAGCCGCAATGGCTGCCTGTAGATAATTTTTGCAATTTTGGTCCCAATGACTTTAGGAGTCCTATTCATTTCTGGGCTTGCTGACACACATCCGGTTAATGGCATCATTTCCACCTATGTACCTATTGCCTATTGCAATCTGTGACGCGCTATTATCATCATGGATGCCATGAGGTGGCACTACTAGGATTTGCTCTCCAAGCTTGCTTATGAATCTTAACGGCCTACTTAGACGCCCACGACTTGTTACAGATCGGGTTCTGGGTTGATTGGACTGGTTTTCTAAGGAATTAGAAGCCCAAAAGTCATCCATTTGTGTTCAGGACGTGCACATTGCTGGAGTGGGATGTCTACAATCATAAAATAAAAATTTCTCAATTTTAGCTTCTCTTTAGGCTTGTCTAGGTGAAACTTAAAATTAGTTATCTTATTTTAGTTAATATTAATAATGTATAGGATATTTTAATAAAGGGTAAATAAGGTATAGTTGTAAATATCTCCTGTTGTTTCTAATCCTCTCATTTACTAAAGAGGCTTCATAGCAATGTGCACCAAATAACAAAAATACCCTTGTCTTATAAAATTTTTATCCAACGTATGGGCCCCACTATTATGTATAAATGATATCCAACCTATTTTGCAGGGTCCCTCCACTGTAAATTGGATACAAAAAATAAAAAATAAAATAAAATCAGGCTAATCTGGTCATCAGGTGATCTACCCTACTCAAACACCTCCAAATTTAAGTGGAGGGCTACTTGATGGTTGGATCAGCTTAATTCTTTCCTATTTTCACCATGGAATAACCTTATTGAATGGGTTGGATGACATACACACATTGTGGTAAGTTCACACATCTACGGCTAAATTCCCCCAGAGAGGGAACGATCCATATTTAATAAACCGTGTGAGAGAATTTGCAGGAAATGCATAGATAAGAATGGAAAATTATTTGTAATAATCCAACAGGAGGAGAGGTATTTGTAATCGTTAAGAGATATTGTCCCTTTTAATCCTTAAGAAAATCTCTAATACATAATTATTGTAAACTAAAAGAATATATGAACTCTTAAGTATCAACCAAACAAGGCTTTATATTGTTATGCCATACTTATGCCACAACAAAAAGTTCATACCCATAAATGAAAATTTGCCATCTAGTCAACATATCAAAAAAAAATTGGACGCTTTGTTGAATTCCATGTCTGATGTGGCCATCCATGCAATGGCCCACCTACTTCAAAATTGCTTGAGAATCGAAGGATGGTTATGACCATGCTAACCATGAAATTGCAATGAAAGGTTTGTGATGTGATTCTACTCAAAAGGGAATAACAAGGTTGACTAGGATCGCATTAAGCTTATGTGGCATTTGGGCTAAATTAAAGAGCCATATATGTGCCCTGATAATGACAAATTAAAAAAAGAAGGCACTTTTGGAGTGACATGAGTCACAATATCTAGCTGTGATCTTAGTGAAAGGAACAGGATGTAGAAGGCATCAAAAAGGCTTTAACATATGAGGTGGTGCATTTACTCAAAACTCTTTATCTTTGGATAATAAAAAATCAGAGTATATCCTAGCGTATTTTGTATTTGATCAGGAATGTAAAACTCATCAGCTGGATTAAAACCGAGTTCATTTTGAAACTCACTGATGAGAGAGACTCGACTTACTTGGCAAGGCTGGCCGAGTTGGCTTGACAACTCATTAACTCAACGCAAGTCAAACTGAGTCACTTGGTTATCTCTAGAGTTGGGCATGGGACGACTTGACTTGGCAAACTCGAATTGTCCAATTCTTTCAGACTCGACTCGATTTGAACCGAGTGGGTAAGTCGATTCGAATCGAGTACATTTCGTCTAATCCAAACTCAAACCAAGTCGAGTTTGGGTCACTTAGTAACTCGACTCAAACTGAAATCTAACTCCGTACTGACTTGACTCGATCCAAAACTTGACTCATACATACATGTGTGTGTGTGTGTGTGCGCGCGATTTGACGTTTCAGATCTAAGATGCCATGTAGGTGATAGAGAGGCTGCAATTTTGGTAGGTGCACCTAAGTTTTGAGTTGTGATTTTTGCCAGTGAATATCCACTGCACTTGACCTGACTCGACCCGACTCGGTACTTGTGATCAGGTTGGACTCGGTCCGGATTAGTCCAAGCCAGACTCGGACTCAGATCGGGTCGGGCATGTTGGACTTGGAACCAAGTTGGGTCAAGTTCGGATCGGGACTATTTCAAAACTGGATCGAGTCGGTTCAGCCCTAACTCGGCCTGGCTCGATTCGATGCCCAACTTAGTTATCTCATAAATAACATATTGATAATTTGGTTCATCTATCATTGCAACCGAAACAATATCCTGTCATGTGGGACACGTGTCATTAATAATCATTTATATCGGTTTATATGGTCCATGCACTCATATGCCAAAGTGACACATACAAATGAAATTGAAGCCATCATCAAATGGGCCCCATCGTATCCACTTGTCAGTTGAGCTACAATTTATGAAACAAATAGATAGAAAAAGAAAAACCAAAAACGAAAAACAAAAAGAAAATATTTCTAACATCGCGCAGAGCGGCTGCAACTTGAGTTTGGATCAACCCAAACCCGACTGACCTAACCTAAGTTTGGTTCGGGTTTTCAAGGCCCTTGGGTTGGGTTCAGGTTCGTAGGTGCCAACCAGATTTGAATTAGGGTTAGGTTTGGATTGAATAACTTTGGGTCAGTATAGGTCGGTTTGGGAATAATACCATGTACTTGGGTAGGGTTGAGGTAGGTTTGGATTGGGCAACTTTGGGTCAGTATAGGTCAGGTTGGGAGTAATCGCAGGTACTTGGGTAGGGTTGAGGTAGGTTTGGATCAGGTTAGGTCAGGTACAGAGGACTTCAGGTTGGGTTTGGGTTGGACACCTCGGGTTGGAATCTGGGTTGGGTTTGCTTGTGGGTTGGGTCCTCTCAAAGTCGGGTTGGGCTCACGTTGACCCTCAACCCAACCTAGCTCGCCCACAAAATCATGGCTTGTTTAAGGGACTGACCCAAAATTTCCCAGGGGTTTCTACAACATATTGACTCAACCCAATATTGAATTATTGTTAAAATATATTTTCTCAAATGTAATTTTTTTTTAATCATGTATTGGAAATTCAGAATTGATAGAGTCAAATGGTATAACAGGATTCATGCAGCTAACTCTAATTAATTGGGAAAGACTTCGGTGGTGATGATAATAATGTATCAAAAATAACATTTTCTAAAATAAAATGATGAATATGTGTATTGCGAGATTGAGAAGAAGAATGTTTGAACAATTACAAACTATTTGCTTACCATTTTTCTAATCTCTATTATATTACTGTTGAACGACTGTTAACTATCGCGCTTGTAAAATGTTCTTTTACACAAGCAGCTGAAGATCTCATAGAAGGATAAACCCTCCCCTTCACAGATCATCTAATCTCAATCAATAGTTGACTGAATAGATGGCCAACCTTCAAGGTTCATGGTCTCACTGCTATCTTGATCTTGACACGTGGGGTTAAAGGCATTCAGTTCGAATCGAGCCACATCTTTGGCTGTGAAATGCCTAACACAACACCCACATATATAACTGAATTTGAGCCAAACACCATTTCTACCATGCCTATGGGACCCATTTATGTCTTTTAATTCAACAACACAATAACATAAATAGGTCTGTCGGGCTTAGTGGAAATCCTGAGGACCCAGAAGAATCTCACGCTCAAGAAAACCGACCCCTGGAGGTTCAACCTCCAGTACCGGTGCTTCCTAAGGATGGATCCTTGTCAACTAACAAGATATTGGAAAGTGTGATAGGAGCCTCATACAATGTACGTGCTTCCTAAGGATGGATCCTTGTCAACTAACAAGATATTGGAAAGTGTGATAGGAGCCTCATACAATGTACAAGCTAACTTGCAACAAATATCCGAGTAAGCAAAAATTTAGGCCGAGTAAGCATGGATGTATGTTGAGTAAGCAAGGACCTAGGCTGAAAACTTTAATAGACTAATGGGGATTTTCATAGAAAGATTACTAATAACTAGCCATTCAACATATATGTTAATCCCCCAATCAATCTTAGATATAATACACTGCAAATTTTCAATTAAAGATTAGTCATTTAGATCAAAATTTGCCATCACAGGTTGTTAATAGAAGGAATGACCTAAATGGCCGACCCAATGACCAATATGACCAAGAGGTCCCTTATAATGTAGGCCAGGCAATTTATCCCGGAGTTGAAGTCCTTCGTAGGCAAGTTCCTATACCTCCAGTTCCTCCAATGGCTAATCCTGCAACCCAAGAGCAACAAGCAAATACTCAACCATACTAGGTGGGTCACAAAGACCTGATTAATCTTATTTAGGAAGTAATTGGCCAATGTCATGGTTGATGGATTAGCCAACCAACTTACAAAAAACCCTACTCTAATTGGATTGATTGACAATTTGAACAGTTGAGAGGATGCAAAACTCTTGAATTTACTCTTTTCTCATAAGAAAATGATCAATCAACCATTGAACATATTGGTCAGTTCACCATACAATGTGGTGAACAGTATGCAACCATCGAACATATTGATGGTTAGGTGGGCCCCACACCATCAAACATATTATCTGACATGGGACGAACATTTACAGTTAATAATAACTTGTATTTATATTTGAAATACTACAACATATATCAAATGGGCGCGACACCTTTCTAGTATGCCCGTAAGCTTACAGCAGTACCAGCGGAGCTGGAGAGCACCTCTTATTAGAAATACTTCAACATACATCACATGGGCCCAACGCCTTCCTAGTAAGCAGTACCGGTGCACTGTGGTTCACCTCTTTTTTACCATGAACCTCAATTCCTCTTGCATCATATTACCCAATATTTGTTCTATGGGTTGCCCAAAACGGTTATAACATGTTCTAAAAATGGGACCTAACCCATGCTTTGCAATTCCTGTACTTCCAGGAGCCACTTTTTTCCAACTAAACTTTCCTTACGGAGCTCAAACGACGTAGAAGGCTCTGGTTTCTCTTATCCTCCCAAGACAGAGACCCTCAACTATTTTATTTTTTTTTTCTTTTTTTTTTTCAGAATCCATTTCACAAGGTGAAATTTCCTCTTTCATTGTTCACCTCCCATGAAGTCCCTCTGAATCTTCTCAATTTTCTTCCCCATTGACATTGGAATCTTAAATAGGTATAGGCAAATACACTGGCATATTGGCTTTGGTTCCTTCCATGAGCGTCATGTGTCTTCCAACTCTTCCACATGATAGGTTTCTTTTCAAAATTTCTAACCATTGGATCCCACCCCCAATAGAGGGGGGCAAGGTATGTAAATGGCAAAAGCTGAATCTTGCATCCAGCATTTCCTACCAAACCATCCCAACTCCTCCAACCTCAATACTCACCATTGCACTTTTATGAACTTCTACCCTTTTAAGCCTGAACACCACCTCAGAACACCTGAGAAGACCTTTGAGATTAGCAACTTGGTCTGAGGCAGCTTCACACATTACAAACCTGCAACGTTTAGAAGTGCTAAATGCTCCTGGCTGGGCTCCCATCAGCTTTTGATGGACATTCCAATAGGTCCAAAGTGTCTTCTTCCAACTTCCTGCAAGTGGTCTACCTAGTTCAGATGTGGTAGTCAACCATGCTCCATCCAGGCTGTTTCCCGACTCCTCTCTCTCTCATCTTGCTTCTTATCATAGATGCATCAGCCCATCGTCCTGATTCTGAGTACATGTTAGCCAGCAGTACATGGTATCCGCAGTGAAAAGGGTCCAATTCAAACACTTTCTCAGCTGCTACCAACCCTGCTCTGATGTCCCGTTGTACCCGACAAGCACCAAGCAGAGGGCCCCATGTGCATGTATGTGGCGCAACCGGCATTTTCTCAATGAACTCAAATGCCTCTTGGACGAGTCCATTGCGGCTGAGTAGATCCACCACACTGGAAAAATGCTCTATTCTTGGTGACATTGAATACTCTCTGGTCATGAGATCAAAATACTGACGACCCTTCTGTACATTCCCAGCATGGCTGCAACCTGATATAAGGACAAGAAAAGTAACAATATCAGGATCTAGTCCCAACAGCTGCATTGCCAAGAAAAGCTTTTCTGCTTCCTCTGCGTTTCCATGCATTCCATACCCCCAAATCATGGAATTCCATGAAACTGTCGTTTTAAAACCCATCCTCTCAAAAACCAGACGAGCCATCTTTATATCACCGCATTTTGCATACATGTTTATCAGTGCAGTTCCAACAAAAACATCGGATTCATACCCAGTTTTACAAACGATGGAATGAATCCACATACCGCAGCTTAAGGATGCTAAATGTGCACATGCAGGAAGGATAGAAAGTAAGGTGATTGAATCAGAAGCCACACTTTCAATCTTCATTCGGTGAAAAACTGCTATTGCCTTGTCCGGCAAGCCATGACGAGAATACTCGGAGATCATGGCGTTCCATGTAACTGTGCTGAGTTTATTAACTTCATCAAATACCAAACTTGCTCTATCGAAATTGCCAAACCCTGCATACATTGCTATCAGCGAATTCACAACAAACTCATCTTTATCTAAATTTAAGTGAATTGCGTAGTCATGTATGTATTTTCCTTCACTCTCAAATCCTCTCTGAGAAATGGCTTCAATAACTCCCACCACGGTGGTTGCATCTGGTGCCATGTTGTCCTGTTGTAGCATGTGATGAAAGAGATTCAAAGAGGTCCCTGGAAATCCATTTTGGCAACATCCAAATATCATTGTGTTCCACGAGACTACGTTCCTTCGATGCATCTTAGAGAACAATAAGCATGCCACATTTAGCAACTTGCATTGAAGATACAATTCCAGTAGTGCAGTAGTAACAACAACGTTTGGCTCAAACTGGTTCCTGATTATATAAGCATGAATTGCCTTCCCCTGTTTCATATCTGATTGTTGGGTACATACAAGCAGTGCATTGACAAGAGTGATGGCATCACATTCGTATGCCTCAAACTGCATTGTTCGGAAGAGTTCTATTGCTTCATTGCAGCATCTGTTAAAGACATACACAGAAAGCATCGTATTCCAGCTTACCCTATTAGTTCTATTTCTCCTGTAAGCAGAATAATTGAAGCAACTAAGAGCAGTCTCAACATTCCCACCTTCCCCATACGAGGCAACAAGGGAACTAGTAACAAAAGCATTGGAATCAAGTCCCGTCACTATAACTAGACAATGGATACACATTATATGTTCTTCTGGATGTCCTCCCAACAGCTTAAGAGCTTGGAGAGCACTCACCAGCAAATCAGAGCTGACAGTCCTCTCAACCATTCGGGTGTACTTGAACAAGAGTAAAGCCTTTTGGGGCTGCCCATTCTGAACATACCCATCAATCAGAATGTTCCAAGAGACAAGATTTCTAACACGCATTCCATCAAACAAATAGCCTGCAGAATCTATGTCTCTGCATTTGCAGTACATAAGAAGAAGTGAATTCTCAGCGTAAATGTTCAGAGAGAATCCACACTCAACCATAAACTTGTGGATTGATCGACCATCCTCAATTGCATCTCCTGCCTGAGCACAAGCCTGAAGTGCCGTCTCCAGTGTGACAAGATCAGGACAGAATCCTTCCGCTTGCATTCGATGAAATGTCCTCAACGCCTCATGAGCATACCCATTTCTGCTATACCCTGACATCATCGCATTCCAAGACACCACATCTCTCCTGGACATTCTCTCGAACAGACACTCAGCGAATTCAATATTCCCGCTCTTGTTGTAGAAAACCAGAAGAGAATTATACAAGAACACGTCATTAACATCTCCAACTCCTCCGTTTGCCTGCCGCTGAAAAACATAACCATGAACACACCTTCCAAGCCTCCTCCAATCTCCATTGTCGGAAGAAGAAGATGTTTGAAGCAAAATAGAGAGAGTCAATGAATTGGGCTCGACGCCACAGGATTGCATCCGAGCGAACACTAACAAAACTTCATCCACGTACCCATTTCGACAATAGCCAGACAACATCGCATTCCACGCAGCGACATCTTTCCCAGTCATTCCATCGAACACCTTACGTGCGCTACCCACATCCGAGCATTTACATAAGGCATCGACAAGAGCGGTCACGACAACGATATCTGCTCCGAAGCCGAATTTGAATATTTGGGTGTGAAGGGCGGTTGAGAGAGGGAGGGAAGAAAGAGAGATGGAAGCTTTGAGAAGTAAAGGGAAGGTGAGCCGGTTTGGTTTGATGCCTTGCCTTGACATTTGGAGATATAAGAAAAGGATGTGATGGAGAGATGCTCCTGCTCTGCAACAGGCCCTCATCTGGGAATTCCATTGGGACGTTTGAGAAGGTATTACGCATGTGATGGATCTTTTCAGGTTATGGACTCCTAATCTGAAATGGCCCACCATGATGAGCGGCTGTGGAATGGCCTCCCATCAGGAGACCACACTATCACCTCATATTGCCCCTCTTGCATTGGGTTGTTACAGGCCGATACAGCCATTTCATTCAAAGTTATACAGATTCGTGTCAGAGAAGGAGCATTGCTGTCAATGGGCTAGGATTAGAGCTAGCTTCGGCCCAGTTTTTGTACTATATGGACCGAGCCAGACGAGCCCAGGCCCTTGGCGGACTCAGTCCTTAGAGGGGCTGTGGGGCCCACTGTGATGGGTTTTATCCGGCTGTCCATCTATTTTGTAGGACTCAGTCCTGGCAGGGGCTGTGGCCCACTGTCATGTAATTCAACTGTTAAAAATCATTGGTTAGTCACTTTGATGTGTTCTTGTGCTTGTGGCCCCTCCAAGACTTGTAATGTCATTATTTCGGGGCGAAGTATATATTTTAGTGGGCTTATTACAACTATTGTGTTAAACATGACGTATGTTCACTAATTAGAGATATTAAAGTTGATTTAGTAATTAAATTC
The DNA here is from genome assembly GCF_029962835.1 of Magnolia sinica. Taxonomy (NCBI): domain Eukaryota; kingdom Viridiplantae; phylum Streptophyta; class Magnoliopsida; order Magnoliales; family Magnoliaceae; genus Magnolia; species Magnolia sinica. Next base: position 52,675,343 of record NC_080588.1, read on the forward strand.
AAACCCCTATAAATATACTATGAATAGCTACTTTTGTATTAAAGTTAATTCAGAATCTAGGGTGCCAAATGCAATAAGAGGATTTCAAACCCTGGCTCACAATTAAGCCCTCAAAGTTAACCACACAATGGAGGTTGAATTCCCACTATTAAAAACCTAGGAGCTTATGTTTTTGGGATGTGAATTGAATAGGATACCCTCCTAGATATGTCGAACTCTACTGTGATGTCTGTGTTTTATCCAATGTCATAATATGTTTAGGATTCTTTTTAAGTGATTAACCAAAAAATGAGGCAGATTGAAGGCTCAAGTGGACCACACCTGATTGAACACTTATTGTTAAAAATTCTCTTGGCAGGTGCAGCAGTTTTCGATCAAGCTGATATTTATGTTTTCCTTCCTCCATGCCTAGTGAACAGGTTGGATGGTAAATAGACATCCTGTGGTGTGGTCTACTCGTGCCTTCAATCTGCCCCTTTTTAGCTCATCACCTAAAATGCTATATCAAAATGGATGGACAATGTAGATAAAAAAACATACATCATAGTGGGCTCCACTTAGCCTCTGCGAGGACCGTCCGTCCTACCTAGGTCCTGGCGCGGTAGCACCCAATCCTTGTCTGTGTTTTCCCTTCATTTTGATATATGTGACCTTATAAACAAGTTGGATGGAAAATAAATATCACTATGACCCTAGGACGGTTTAATGGTGGGTGTCATTATCATCCCGGTTTCCTGTGGTGTGGTCCACCTGAGACTTTGAATCTGCCTCTTTTTTAGATTCATGACTTAAAATGTCTGAAAAATAATAATTTTTTTAAAAAATGAATAGAGTGGATAAATCCCCTACATTACGGTGGGCTCCACAGAGCCCCTGCCTGGACTGATACGCTCATATTCATAGTTCACACTACGTAATGAATGGTCATGATCTTTGACTTGCATACCATCCAACGGTGGAACGAGGCCCAACAATGTAGCCGTGATGCAGAACTCAGGGGCTATCTTAGAATTTCAGTGGAGAATGGTAGGTAGTGCGATTTGCTCTTGGAGTACTGTTTGAAGCGGAAGTTCACGTAGCATGTGCCAACATTGTAAACGAGTGCATGATCTGGCTCATTCATCAGGTGAACCTCACTGTCTGTGACCATGTCCCACTCCTCTCATCAGGTGGACGAGTCTGATTTTGCATTGAAGGAAAGATGGTCTGTGTTCAATGTGGACGGGTGGTCCACTTGATGCATGAAACTTGTTGATTTTTGGACAAGGTCATCGCAATGGGACCGCGATGAATAAGAATCTTATGATTTTCTAACATGGAGTTTGTGTTCCTTTAATATGAGAAAAATGATCTAGCACTAGGTATAGTTCTCTTTGTTGCACTGGACTTTTTAATGATTCAAGTAAATAATCTGTGCTGTTTTAGGCCCAGAACATATTTTGTGGGCCACAGTGTAGATCACACCATACAAAACAATCCTGACCACCGATTTAACAGTCTATACAATGAATGGTCAAGCTCATTTCTAGAAATAAGTCTCATCAAGAACTCTTGCCGTAGATTTGTTCAAGCCCATCATGGATTGTGCACGTTTAGAAAAAAACGAATCACTTTTATCAGAAAATCCTATTCATCCTAGGCATGGCTCCAAAACAAAAGTCCAATTTGTAAAGGGAACAAATCATCTAATCAGTGTGATTTTAACAATGTATCCCAAAAAATGTATGCTGAATGTAGAGGTATGTAGAGGTAGCAATGGGCAGCCCGGGGCCAAACCCTAGCCCAGCTAAAATGGCTTTGGCACTGGGCAAGAGGGCTAGCCGTATAAGGGAAGAAGTGAAATGAATAGAGGCTTAAAATTGTCTAATTTAAGAATTTTTTGGGGCTATTCCCTCCATCCATGAAAAGTTTCATCATCTAAATAGTTTTGATCATTGATAAGGGGGCGAGGAGAAAGAGAAGAAATCATCATTTTCTTCTCAAGCGTACCCCTTACCCCTTGAATCCATAAGAAAATAAGAAATCTCTAATAAGAGATAAAATTGATATTATTCATCGAAGTATGTTGTGGTAATATATGTCTTTTGCTTATATAAGAAAAATAAACTTTTTTTTTTCTAAAATAGTAAAAATTATTTAAACAAAAAAAATGTCTAATCATACTAAAACTAGTAAACAACCTTTAGATGGTTGAAATAAGGGCTTTGGACTATAATCAAACTCTTAAAACCTTAAAAATAGAAAGAAAGAAAAAAAATAAACATATTAAAACATACTATAATTTGACTCATAAAACAATTGAATTTTACAAAGTTGCTTCTAGGCCAAGTAACTTTGGGTGGTTGGCAAGGGTGTAAAGCTCCTCGGTAACTTTCCTATATTGTTATAGATACCCATTCAACAAAGGGAGATCAAAAGCATTGGAATTGGACCAAGATCAAAGGCTCCAAACCCTAATTCCCTTAGAATTTGAACCATAGGAACCTTAGAGCCCCAAATCCCCTAAAACCTGAATTATATAGTCCAAATTTCCCGAAAACTTAAACCCTAGGAGCCTCGAGCCCAAATTCCCAAAAAACTTGAAACCTTAAACCCTAGGAAGCCTTAAAACTTGAAACCTTAAACCCAAGGAATCCCAATTCCCAAAAACCTACCAGAAACCCCCAACCAATCCAAGCTGTCCTAAGACTTCCCTTCCTTGCTACTCAATCTTCATAAAAGTAGCGTGACCGACCAAAGGATCTGTAAATAAGGTTATTTATAGCTCATTGAAAGCTCATTAAATGATCTTTACAACAAGCTAAACATCAGTCAAATTCGAGAAGTGTCGAAAGAGATCTAGTCAATTTACCGAAGCTGACTGTAGAAGAAATGTGGGAAACACCATCAAATATTTTGGCCCAACTTTTCAAGAGTCAAATGACCTCCAAATAAGGTGATTCCAATCTCATTGGAAAAGCTTACCTAATTATCTTTCCAATGAGCCTAAGACCACAAAAAATAAACATGTAAGGAGAGAGATACCAGCATTTTTCTAAGGTCATGCGTTGAAGAATGCATCTGCAGGAATAAAATTTGTGCCAATGCTGAAAAGAGTACTTATCATTACAAGACTACCATCACCTGAAAATGCCTCGAAGGATGTGAAACTGTCTCTCTTCTCCTTTCTCACATCTCATAGCACATGGTCACCTTCTCTGGTTCTACTAGGATATCTTACTTCTTATTTCTAACTATAACATCTCCTTTCTCATATACCCTATCCTTATATTTTCTTTGCTTTTACTATCTTCCCAATGTATGCTGTGTTTTGCCATTAGTTGGAACCTGACTCCATAGAAATGGAGAAACCATTTGTCTTTTTATTTTCTTACATTAATTATACCCCAGTCATGACCAATGTGAGCACCTCGTCTCTGTGGTCATGATTGGTTTCACTTTAGTCCTTTTTCTTTTATGTGTTATTCTTAAAAAATTGGGCTGACATTGAGCACATCAACTCTGTAATCTCGATGTAAACATATTACAGAACTTAGTCATATTTCTAAAATTTTTAAAAATCTCATAAAGTATAAACTGCACATTATGCAGGTGAAAAACTTTTCCATCATTGGGTTTTTACTCAGAATCTTTGGCTATACACCAACTGCAGGAGTCACTTGAATTGGAATAGTGTGTGAAGATATTCCTGACTTTGAAAGATGGAATAATTGGTGGCACACTTGTGCTTTGTTTTTCTCTGAACAGTGTTCCGACGTGGCCCTTTGTCGTCCACTTGTCAATCACGCCCTTCACTCGTCCAAGTCTTGCTATTTGTTAAAGAAACAAGGGTTGGGCCCTGATATGCTCCATTGGATTGATCTTGATCATTGAGTGGACACGCCAATTGATCTTCTTTTAGTCGGCATGATCGCCCATTCCAAGCTTCCATGAGAAGGTGATGATGTCCTCGTCAACATGCTACACCATTTCAATGTAAAGTTTAAAACATCCAACCATTTCAATGTTAAGTTTAAAACATCTTTTAGTCGGCATGATCGCCCAGTCCAAGCTTCCATGAGAAGGCGGTGATGTCCTCATCAACATGCTACACCATTTTAACGCAAAGTTTAAAACATCCAACCATTTCAATGTTAAGTTTAAAACATCCGAGCCGTGCAAAAGGTTGGACCCACCATGAACAGAAACTGATAGAAAAACAGGCTGGCTCCCACATTGGGTGGGTCAAACCTGTATGTTGGGTCATATCATAATTCATCATTTGATATTGATTATGTGATCCGCCTGATGGGTGGACCCACCTAATTTCCACGACAAGTTATCTTCATGGAAGGGTCCACCCATTAGAATCATCAAACAAACTGATGCTTTGAAATCACATGCAATCCAAGGAGAGGCCTATTGAATAGAAATTTCAAATTGAAGATTAGACCTATTTTATTCCCCTGCTAGATCTTGACTGTTAAGTTCATCTTTTATGCCATTGATTGAATGATTCTAATCATAATCATTCGATCAGCATGATTTTTGCACCATAGCTTTCCTCTAATGGTACAAATCCATGAATGATCTAAGTCAACGATGCTCTGTGCTAGAAACTTTTGGGTGCATTAGCATTCCTCTCCGGAGAATTCATACATTCTGCTCCCAAAAAGTAAAATATAGGGAAGGAATTCACAATACAGAGTATTACTCTTAAGTGCCTTCTTTAGCTAAAGAGATGGCTTCAAATTCTGCAACAAACAGAATATTTACAAGGTTGCTGACAGTGAAGCTATAAGTGGAAAGTTTACAATGTTGATGAAAATGCTGCCATGCAGTGTTTAAGCTTGCAGTTCCTTTATTATACCCCTTAGTACATTACAGTCTTTGAGCTCATGAGAGATTATACCCAAATTCCTTATTTTTTTTTTGGGATTATGGTTCGCAGAACATCTCCGCATTTTATCTCCTCACTTTCACAGCAATTCTTTAACTACGTCCAATTGCTTTTTTCGACAGTCTGATTCTCCTTAGGATATTAAGATACTTCCAAACAACTGCTGGGAACTGCTACACCTATTTCACATAAGAACTGCTTCACATGTTCTTCGGGAAGGTAATGCAGAGAGGCTTGCTTGCAAAGGGATGATAACAGAGAATTCATATTAGATTATTGGTCTGCCTCACTTCTGAGTATCTTTGCTATATTAGAAACAATACATTGTACAGAATCGCTTCAGTAATTGGTTTATAGCAATCTTACTTTTCCACCGTTTTTCTTCCTCTTCTTCTTTCCTGAATTGATTGGTGTTTCTCACACCTTAGCTGCTACATCTCTCTTTTCGCCTTATAAAACTTGACTCATTTACCAATAATCTCGGCACGAACACATCCCACCTTTGAAAATGTGGAAACGGCGTGAATCTCTTAGTACAATCTCTCGCCCTTCTACTTGTGAGACGAATTTCATCCAGTTGTGACAATCCCCACACACTCGAAGGTTCTTAATCACCCTGATGATGCCCTTTCCTTTCCCACTTTGCAATAGACCAAACGAAACAGCCAACTTCTCACTATGAGAAGCAATGATCGCTTCCTTCTGCAAATCATCAACATCGTGAAGAACATACTCCATCATGGGGAAATAGCCCATGTCTCTACATTCTCCATCCAATGCCTCCAGCTTCTCATAAATCTCCTTCCAATGTGGATGACAAACATCTCCCGCCACAAAAACATGCCGTCTGTTCCTGACCTCGATCCAGCTGCTCCCGACTTCCTGTTTCTTCAACCCTTTATCTTTCATCCACCTCCTCACTCGCACTGCATCGCTCCACATGCCAAAGGCAGCATAGAGATTTGACAGAAGTATGTGGGTAGTCTCATCTTCAGGTTCCAAGTCTAGAATTTTCATTGCGGCGTGCACACCAAGATCAAGTTGCTTATGTGCATGGCATGCTCCAAGCAACACTTTCCACAGAATCAAGCAAGCACCTTGCTCGAGTTTGAGGGAAGAAATGCCGGCCTCAACCCATGTTTTAGCGATTCCAAACTGACCCAAACGACCAAATAGATCAACCATGCAAGCGTAGTGCTCGATGCTAGGATTTACATTGTGGCTCTTGCTCATGGAGTTGAAATAATGAATCCCTTCATTGACAAGACCAGCATGAGCAGAAGCTGTAAGCACCCCCAGAAATGTTACAGAGTTTGGCTTGATACCCTCTGCTATCATCCTCTCAAAGAGTTGGAGAGATTCATAACCCATGCCATGATGTGCACACCCAGTGATCATGGCGGTCCATGAAAACACATCCCTCCTGGCCATCCTTACAAAGATGCTCGATGCGTCACTGATGCTACCACATTTTGAGTACATGGACACCAATGCGTTATTGATTGACAATGAAGAAGTTTGAAGATTACAATGGTTATACCGGTGTTTTACGACAGAAGCATGAAACTGCTTGCCCAGCTGTATTGAAGCCGATCTACCACAGGCAGTGAGAAGAATCGAAAAAGACAAATGATCATATTGCAAGCTTTGCTCAAGCATATCTATAAAGAGCAAGATCACATCATTGTAATTACCATTGATGGAATACCCATCCATCATTGCATTCCAAGAGTAGGAATCTCGCTTGTTGATGCCCTTGAAGATCTTCTCGGCATCCGCCACCTTATTACACTTAGCATACATTGTAAGGATAGAATTATACGTTGAAGTGCCTACCACCGCATGGGAAGACTGCCTTATTACATGGCCATGGATCTCCCTACCCCATCTCCAACATTTCGACATGGATGGATGTGATGACACTGCACCAAGAGCAATTGTAAAGCTATGATCATCCGGTTCATATCCTGACAATGGCATTCTTGTAAATAGCTCCAAACAGTTCTCTAACTGCTCGTTCTGCACAAAACCCGCAAGCATTGAATTCCAACTCACAATGTCCCTGCATGGTAGCCTCTCAAAAACCCTCCTTGCTTTCGTTGCTTCCCCGCACTTAGAATACATTGTAATAAGCGAATTGGCAATGCTTGTATTGTCTTCAAGTTCCATTTTGATCATTTGAGCATGGATTTCTCTTCCATGCTTTAAGCCCGAAACAGAAGACACAGCACTGAGCACGCTGAGAAACGTTATGCGGTTTGGTTTTGCACAAGATTCTAACCTGAGTAGTCTATGAAACAAATCAATGGCACTTTTTTCATCATCATTCTGTTCATGTGCAGCCACAATTGCATTCCAAGATACTATGTTTTTCGAAGGGATTGTTTTGAACATTTTGTTTGCATCGTCCAAAGTCCAGCACTTGGAGTAGAACGTAATGAGAGAATTCCCCATTGTCGTCATGTTGAGCAATCCATCTTTGACGATCTTTCCATGTATTGTCTTCCCATGATCAAGTGCCCTAACAGAACCACAAGCATTGATCATACTGGCATAAGTGCGCTCTGTTGGGGCCACCAGTCCCATCCAGAGCATATCTGAAAACAATTGAAAACATTCGCTCCAGCACCCATTGAAGACATAAGCAGCTATCATTGAATTCCATGTTGGGACATCATCTAGAGAAGAAAGTGGGATCTCTCTGAACACCAACGCAGCATCGTCTAAGAAACCACAGCTCGAGTACATGGTTATGAGGGAGGTCCGCACACCAGCATCTGAGACAAACCCTATACGTAAGCACCACCCATGAAGCTGCCTACCGATACAGACATCTCTCAGACCAGCACTTGCCTTGAGAAGGCTCCCCAATGCGAATTCATTGGGGCATGTGCCAGCCTCCATCATTTCATCAAACAGGTGGAATGCTTGTTGGAAATTCCCAGATCGAGTGTTTGCTGCAATAATAGACGACCACGAGATAGCGTTTCGCTCAGGCATTTTATCGAACATTCGGTATGCGTCATCCAATTTCCCTTGCTTTATAAGGGAACTTAAAACGTTGTTGTAGGTGAACGTATCGAATCCAGACGGAGAGTGTTTGTTCTCTATCTCGTTTAACAGATCCGAAGCATCTCGTGGTCGTTCTTGCGAGCAGAGGCTTCTAAGATCGGCGACTTGTTGGGTTAATTTGGAAGCGGAGACATTGATCGATACTGCGTCTTCAGAAATGGAAACGATGCATGGATTGTAGGTGAGGCACTGAGATGCAGGTAGGTGTTTGTGAAAATGTCTGGGTGGAATGGGTTTAAGAAAGAGAAGGTGGGTATTGGCCTTGGAGCGTTGGTTGAGGTACTGAGGAAGTAGGCCGGCCGCTGCTGAAACAGCTGCCATTTTTTTTTTTGCTAGATTTGTCCAGACAACGTAGACTGGGGCATCGTTTCAGAAGTGTGTAGTGAAAATGGATACTGGGATACTAGATTGGACTCGGATGGACGGTCGATTTGGTGGGACCTACTACAGATGGGTCATGCTTTCGTACTCCGCCTGGAAGATCCTGTCTGATTGGTGGAGTTCTGATAGACGGCTATCAACAGATGACGTTCAGGATTCATGGCGTTGGGGTAAAAGTCCGTTTATGAGATGGTGAGAATGGTGTATATATGAATCAAGGGTAATTTATATCAGAGCTCACTAGATGAACGGTTTGGACGATCCAACCATTTAGCCACATCTACCTAGTCAAGCGTGCACTACCAATGGTTCTCCACGGTGAGCTTTCAGCCTGTGATGGATAGGGGCTCTGAGGGGCCACCGTGATGTATGGGTGTTATCCACACCGTCCATCCGCTTTGGGCGTATCATTCAAGGTACAAGCCCAGAACTAGGTACATCCAAGAGTTGGCTTTCGGTTTGGCTCCATCATGTGTGACTTGTGCCTGGGTGCCATAACCAATGGTTCAAACCGAACAACTTGACCCAAGTGCTACTACAGGTAGGTGAAACATGAGACCCGAGAAGATCCATGGCTTATTTAGTTTCACAATATAATTGTAAGATGATCAAGCTAATGTAGAAGGGTTGGATTTTCTTTCTCTAAAGATGGGTTGCACCTTGTCTTCCATACAAAATGACTTTTAACTACAAAATTTATCAAATAAAATGGAAATATTTACTGTCGATCACACAAGGAGCAACTACAAGATACCTTTTTGAAAGATGAGGTGATTATATTAATACCGGTAATAGTCTAATGTAGAAGCATAGAGTTGAATTACAGTTAAAGATAATCGCTATTAGATTATGACTAAGGATTATTGCTACTCCTAAGATAGAACTATGATATGATAATTAATAATAATTTGTTTGTTGGATAGGTACTAGACCTTTTGCTTTGCTGAACTTCTTGCTATTTATAGATATCTGTTGCACTTCCTCTTCATGTGTTTCTTTTATTTATTTCAACAGTAATGACAGCCGAATCATTGCCACATCAGTTTTTAAGATTCTTTTATTTCTCAATGTCCCTCTAACTGTTCTTTTTCGCTTGACCGCTTTCCACTTCTTAAGCTTCTTGGATGTGCCCCATCATCAAATGATGTGTACCATTCATCTCAATGCCAACTGTACTTTTGTCGAAAGCGCTCCAAATATTTCTGAAGATCTTTTGCATACTATTTCTTTCCTGTATAATGACCTGTGTTCATTTTTAATTAACTATTTAAGGAACAATCAGAAATAGGGTACAACATTGACATACACATTGCCTTGCCTTTAGTCGAAAAGGTGAGAGCTACGTTTGGCTCATTGTTCAATGCAATAAATGCAATTGGCCAGACAAAAATATCAAATTCAATCATCTTGGTTGAACTCGACCATCTCAGTTGAAAAATGTCGAATTCGGCCATCTTGGTCAAACTTGGCCATCTCGTTTGAAAAACATCAAAGCCGGTCATATTGATCGAAAAACATCAAAGTCAGCCATCTTGATTGAAAAATAATAAAGTCGGTCATCTTAATCGAACTTAGTCGAGAAACATGAAAATTGTCTATCTTGATAAAAAAAAAACATCAAATTCGGTTGCGGCAATGGAAATTGTCAGCCAATCCATTCCGGATAAGGTTTATGGTAGACTGGGGTAGTGCACAACCAAGAAATTTGCTCACTTCTTAAATTAGTTGTAAAACTTGGTCACAATCCAAATGATGCCGTTCGGCCACATGAGGTGGCTCAGTATTTGTCGGGTATTGTTCCCTATTATGAGGGATATTTCTAGGGAAATGTTGCCTCCCAGGTGTTCCCTGATTTCTGTCCTAAGGAGTGAAATTCTTGTTATTCTGTTCAAATCGTATGAACTCAACAGGTGGAGGAACATTATGCACTTCCTGTATTGGAGCAGGGTGGGTGTTCCATTGTGAAAGAAGTACTTGTGGTGTTGGTTATACAAGCGTCAAATTTTCAACAAATTGCTGAGGCACAGTGGGCACTCTTTCAGCAAAAATAGCCATTATTCGATTTAAGCTCTTAATCTAACTGGTTGTCTACCCGTTGAAAGTTTCAGCTTGGATTCGTGACTGCTCAGCTTGAGCTCGTGACTATTTTGCAATATGTTGAATCCCCATTTGCATATCACATAACCCATCCGCCATTATCTCAAGAGTATCTGTCCGAGATAAAGATGCCCTATCCGGGTTTGGTGGATTAGGCGATTAGCTTGACTATGTATTTAACAACTTAGATGTTGGTTGCACATGCATTTCCTTCTTTGGTGTTGGAGGTTCACTAACTGTAGAAGTATTATGAGTACCTCTTGGCTCATGCTTTCACAAGATTATGGGAACCAAGTAGTTTTTAGTCCCATTGTGCATGTCATAAATTATTGGCTTTCAGTTTGGTGCGGTCATGTGTGACTGTGCAGGCATGCCAGAATTGAATGTGTGGATCAATTCAAACCGAACAACTTGACTCCAAGCGCCAGGATAGGCAGATACGTCAAAAGTGAGTGTATATGATCGAGACTTGAGAAGATGAATTGCTTATTCAATACTCACAATATGGTTGTAAGATGATCAATAGATTATCGAAGGGTGGGTTCTTCCTCTGAAGATGGGTTACACCTTGCCTCCCATATGAAAAAGCTTTTAACTATGAGATCTCTCAAACAAAAAGGAAATACTTATGGTCAATCACAGGAAGCAACTGTAAGATAACTTTATAAAAGATAAAGTGATTAGATTAGTACTAGGAATAGTCTAATGCAAAAGCATGGACTTGGATTACAACTAAAGATTATTACTACTGAATTATGACTAAGAATTACCGATATTCCTATGATAGAGCTATAATATGATAAGGAAAGATAGTTTGATTTGTTTGTTGGATTGGTATGAGAATTTTTATTGTGCTAAACTTCTTGCTATTTATAATCTTTGTTGTAGCTTTTATTTAAGTGTTTCTCTTCTTTATTTCAATGGTTATGACAGTTGAATCGTTCCCACTTCTATCTTGCAGATTCTTCTGTCTCTTCGTGTTCCTCTATCCATTCTTTTCCACTAAACCGCTTTTCACCTACTAAGCTTCTTGACGCTACCCAGTCATCAAATGACATATACCGTCCAACTCAGCGCCAACTATACTTTTGTGAAAAGTGCTCCAAATATTTCTGAAGGTCTTTGTATGCTATTTCTTTCTTGTACAATGGCACATATTTGTTTCTAATTGGCTATTTTAGGGCCGGTTAGAAATATGGTACAACACCAAGGCTCAAGTGGACCACAAGGAAGCAACGACAATAATGACACCCATTGTTAAAACCTTCCTAGGGCCCATTGATGATTAATTGCTATCCAACCTATTCATAAGGTCATGCAGACCTGGATGAAGGGAAAAATACAAATATCAGCTTGTTAAAAGTTCAGTGGCCCTCAAAAAGTTTTAAACAGTAGAGTTTAATCCCCACTGTCTTTATCCTTGGAATGGCCTATAGCTTGTGCAAAAAAAATGAATGGACAATGCAAATAACACTCATATATCATAGTGGCCACTCATAGCTTCTCTCCCTTCCTAGCTGGGCACCTGTGGGGGTAGTACCCAATCCACATCCTTCGATGGGTGGGCATGGATTGTGTACCACCCCTCTAGACTTATCTAGAGCTAAGACATCCAATCCTATTAGGAGATATGTGTGTGTGTGTGTGTGTGTGTGTGTGTGTGTGTGTGTGTGTGTGTAAATCCACATTATTCATCCATTTTGATAGGTCATTTTAAGGCATGATATTATAAAAGGAGGCAAATTGAAGGCTCGAGTGGATCCCACCACAGGAAGTCAGTGGGAATTGAAAGCTTATACCTGAAAACTTCTTACCGGGCATAAAAGTTTTAGACCAAGTTGGTATTTATGTTTTCCCTTCACATAGGTCTATGGACCTCATGAAGAGGTTGGATGGCACATAAACATGACGGTAGGCACTAGGAAGTTTTCAACTGTAGGAATTCAATCCCCATAGCTTCCTGTGGTATGGTTCACTTAAGCCTTCAATTTCATGCCTCATTTTTAGATTCATGCCCTAAAATAATCTGTCAAAATGGATGGGCGTAGCAGATAAAACATATACATCAAGATGGCCCCACAAATTCCCTGACATGACCACCCGTCTTTAGCTAAGTCCTAGTGGAGTTAGTACCAGTCCTTGCTCCTCGGCCCTCGTACATGGACACAGAGTAGCTACTGTAGCTACTGAAGTGACGTCACCAAGTTTTATGAGCCCCACCATGATGTATGTGTTGTATCCACACCGTCCATCCATTTGGAGAGATCATTTTAGGGCATGAAACAAAGAATGAAGTAGATCTAAAGCTCAAGTGGACCCCACCATAGAAAACAGTAGGGATTGAATGTTTACCATTAACAACTTCTTGAGGGCTACAAAAGTTTTTGATCAAGATGATATTTATGTTTTCTTTTCCTCCATGTCTCTGTGAACTGTGAACAAGTTGGATGGGCACTAAGAAGGTTTCAATGGTGGCATTACTGTCCCTGCTGTTTTCTGTAATGGGTTCACTTGAGCTGTGGATCTGCTTATTTTTTGGACTCGTGCCTTAAAATGATCTTGCCAAATGGATGGATGGTATGAATACAACACACACATCATGATGGGGCCCACAAAATTTGGAGACATCAATTCAGTAGCCACAGAGCTAGCTACTGAAGCCGTCAGTAACAAATCCGTATGTGCCCCTCACTCGGAGTATAATTAAGGTTAGAGCTGGGATAACCATAGGTCGGCACGACCATAGGTCGATGTGACCTTCAATGAGCTTCCTAGAAAAACATCTTAATAGGGCTGTCAAGCCCGCCGATGGAAGCTAAAGGCTACTAAAGTTAATGGTTACAAGGACATCACAAGCACACTTTGTCAGTATTATCATCGGAACGACACCGACCTCCCGATAGCTGGGCCTCGTTCACCTCTAAGGCGCCGCTACCTCTATCATCCGACCTTATCTACATGTTAGACGGTTTTATCAGCTTCCGGATGACCTTTAATCTTATCCAAGGGAACTACCTAAAGATCTCTCCAAAGATCCCGAGGGATAAGTTCAGAATCCCGAAAATCTTGGAAGTTAGAGATCTCGAAAGGATCTCTGATACATCAAGAGTTCTAATTCGACTACGATGCTTACCTGTCAAATAGAAAAGATTGTTCATGGTGTGATCTTCCCTTTATTATAAATAGGGAGGACCTCCAACGATGAAAGGTGCACACATAAAATTTTACACACTGATAACCCCTTTCCTCTTAGACCGTTTCTACAAAGACCTAAATCCCTGACTTTGTCATCGGAGGGTCCCCCGCATTAGCCAAGGTCTTCCTTGTTTATTTTATGTGCAAGCACCCAAGGATCTAAGAAGGGTCTACCGGAAAACTGCATCAACACATATATACACCTAGATTAGGAGTGTCAACAATGGGGTGGCCTGCCCAACCAGAAATCCTGGAGCTTTGTGCTTAGACCTATTAGCTTGGACCATGAAGTGGGCTCATAACTAATATGTTCGGTTCCGTTAATTTTTAGCCAGGGTAGTCCAAGGCCAATCAATTTTTCTAGCTTGAGCTGAGCCTGCTATACTAGGCCTATGCCTGGCTTGGACCGATCTCCGGCCTTAAGTTCAGTGTTAGGCTAAACCGGCCCTTGCATTGCTCAACCCAAATTTGGCCAATCGAGCGGTTGAAATCCCAACATATCTTATTACAACACGTGGGAATGTATTATATCAAACCCCTCCAAAAGGGAAAAGAATAAGAAGAAATGGATTGAATTTCTGTTCATTTGTGAATAATGAATGTTGATGATAAAATCTGGTTCACCCTTCGCTGAGCTTTGAGCACTTGAACCGAACCCTGTTAGCCTGTACATGAGAAGGACAAAGGAGACACTAGTTAGAGTAGGGGACCCTCCGATGCCAAAGTTAGGCTAGGAATCTAGGTCTAAGTAGTGTTGCTAGGGCTTAGGGTGTGAGATCTTACATACATGTTCCTATAGCCATGTCTCTTATTTATACCTTTTGATCGAAGTAACTGTGCCCGTCATTCTCGGCACGATCTCTGACAATAAGAGGGAGCAACGCACACACTGATGTTGGCAGTTATTCGGTGATCGTGCGTCGGATCTTTCTCCATGTGTGCCTTACTGGAGCTGATCTCTGAGCATGCCATAGGCTCCATTTCCATCCGAGCCAACCCTATGGTCTAGGTCCGTCTTCTAACAGTCCGAACCCATACGCAGGTCAAGCCTAGCTGTTGGTCAACAAGGATTGGGTCGGAGCTGACAGTGGGGATGTATAATGGCTTCTTCCGGGTTACAGATTGATGTGAATACTCTACAAAAGAACTTGAAGTCTGAACTTTGGTTACTACTGGACTGGGTTAGACGAGCTGTCACTGACAAGCCGAGGTTTGGCTCATCGACCTTAGTCGTCCGGCTTGCTATGGTGAGTTAGCTTAATCGGCCGAGCTGAGTCCGTCTCTTCTAAGGTTGGCCCATATTTTTCAATAACAGAAGCCCCCTACTCTTTGAATTCAAGCTCGGACTCAAGGAGTAAATGCTTGGGGAAGTGAACCATCGTTCCCTCCCTTATGATGAGTCAGTAAGATTGAGACAAACAGCCTCGATCATTGCTTTCCATGCGATCAATGTGTCATACTCTAGCGGCGACCTTTCGGGTATAAGCCTATGGTAGGTGAACATGTGGCGATAGTTAGGGATTCGAATCATCTGAGCGAGCAGGGCATTGCCATGTGGACGTTGAGAGGTAGAGGGTCGTCCGTGCATTAAATCCTATTAATTGTTAACGACACATGACTCTTGAGGTTCTCACCACGGACTAATGATAAGCCGTCACACATACCGTAGGGCTTGGCATCATATCGTTTCAGCTCCGAAAATAGCTGTCTATCATGATTATGGGTAGCTAATTAAGGCTATAAAAACTACCATCTATTTTCATTTGGATCCTCTTGCATTTTATTCCTCAGAGAGTTTGCATTGTCAATCGTCTTCCGGAGAGCAATTTCTTGTGAGTTCTCTCTCTCTCTCTCTCAAATCTTCTTTCCATTTCTTTTAGCCTCATTGTGTCAAACAGATCAAACAAGGTTTAAGTAGTCCGAGTAGGCGGAGATGAGTCTAAGCTGGAGAGTACGGACTCCGAGCGCAGGGGCTCGAAAGGTCCCTTTGAGGCGATACCACTTCGACCTTTAACAAAGAAGACTGTGGGCCTAAAAGCAAAGGGCCACATTAAAGGATCGAGAAGAATACCTCGGGATCCGGTTGGAAGGGCCATGGCCGGGCCTTCTGGAAGTTGGTCCGAGGTGGTCGTTCTCGAGGGCTCGGTCTTCGTCGAGTCCCAGATGGCTCAAATCTGTGCTGAGTACCAGATCTCCGACTCAGTGCACATCTGATCTCCTTCTGATCTCAATGCTCCAAGAGATCCAGCTGATGGAGATGTTGCTATCTTCATCTACGCCCTCCAGTGTGGACCTCAGTTTCCAATTCATCCTTTCATGTGCACGATGACCGCATGTCTGAGGCTGGCACCGGGTCAGCTCATCCCAAATGCCTGGCGAATCCTAGTTTCTTCTACGTTATCTGGTGCCAACTCAAGAACCAGGATTTGACGCCGAATGAATTTCTATCCATGTACCAGGCTAAGCATGACTCGGCTGAGCCATGCTAGTACTACTTTTCGGCAAGGAGCCAATGTACTCCCGGCCTTATTGTCAGACTCCCCTCTTCCAATAAGGATTGGAAGGGAAAATGGTTCTTGGCCTTAGGGGAGTGGGAAGCGCCTGCATCTGAGCTCGGCCATATGCAGGTTAGAGTGCCTACCAAGTTTTTCAACCCAGGTCGAGTCTTCTGAGATTCATATTATCTTTTAGTTTTCTGGTCTGCTTTTTTTTTTTGACCCCTGTCTTCTGCTCGAAGATTATCTAAAAGGTCCTCCCGAGCTGTCTTCCTTCCTCTGAGCCCAAGTTGCCAGGGCTTGGGTGCTTAAAGAAGAACAACGCGTCTGATATAGTATCATCAGTCCGGACAACCTTTTTCAGTCCAGATTTTATAGATTCAAGCTTCTCCCCACTGCCCTAGGTGAGTCTTGCGGCTTTGTATACAACTTTAGCTTTCTTTGTAGACACGTTTCTGAGCTGAGCCTCTGTGACTAGGTATGGTCGAGGCCTCAGGTTCTAAGAGGAAGAGGGCATCGGTACCGCGTCCCCCTCTTAGCATAATAATGGCTTCAGAGCCCCATGTGAAGATCAAGGCGAAGAAGAAGAAGACTACCTCCTCCGCGGCCGAACCTGCCACGACCGAACTTACTGCAGTTCCTGCTCTAGTCCCCGAGGCTCCTCCAACTGCTCCACACCCCCCTCCTGGGATCCAGATGGAGGTGGTCAAAGAGACTGCTGCTGTGAGTCTCTCCCATGACAGAGATGTCTTAGATGAGCCTGTGGACATCATTCTCACAGTTATTGAGGCAGATTTTTTAGCCGGCAGAACAGACACCTTGGCCGGAGGTGCTATAGTGCCCGAGGCTGAGCCCCTGGCCTCAACTGCTAGTGACGTCGGGAGAGCCGCTAGTCTGGTTCCTCCCTCGGGATCGGAGGCATTTTTGCTCAGTTGTCACATGTCTCTCTCGATCGACTAGGTAGCCAAGCATGTGCTTGAGACGTTGATCGCCAAAACACTTACCCACCTTCTCGAGTCGTTCGTTAATGACTATGCCATGGTTTACTATACGGTAAGCTTTCAATGTGACTCGCTGGCTCTGATTGTCGTTTTCTGTTCTCTTATCCCCTACTTTTCCAGGCGTTGCCGATGTTTCTCTTAGTTTGGGAGAGACTAAAGGTGATGACTCGGATTGAGGGGGAGAAGGTTGAGCTCGAAGGGCTTCTGAAGACTTCGACCATGGAACAGGAGAGGTTGAAAGGCCTAGTAGGGGAAGGCCAGTTAAGGGAGCTGATGCTTCAAGGGGAGGTCAACGGACTCCAATCTCGACTGGATTTGGTTGAGTCTGAACTGAAGAGCATAAAGGCTCTCCTCGAACAAGTGGAGGGGGATAATGCATGATTAGTAGCCGAGGTCGGGTAGGCTAAACGCAATGCTGCTGAGGAGTTGGCTTAGCAACATGCCGAGCTCGAAGCATTAGCTGCTTCATGAGTTGTTGTGGCCGTTGAGAAGTTCAAGGCTTCGGTAGAGAGGTCTGCCGAGCTGGACAGGGTCTGTTACTATGCCTATAATGCCACCTACAATGCCTGTTTGGGCAATGTTAGAGAACTCTATTCGGATCTCGACCTCGATGCTCTAGCTACCGAGGAGGCCAAAGATGCTACTGACGCACTTGCCGCTACTGAGGCCGAAGGCACTCCCGACGTTCAACCTCCCAGCTCTGTGGCCAATCCTCCTCCTGGATAGAATGATGTCATTCATTTTTTTTGTAGTAAAACACTGGCGCTTTTGCACTTTATACTTTTAATCTTGGTTTTTGGTTAATGATTCCATTAGTTGATTGTGGATTACATTTGTTGGGTTTGTCAAATTGTCGAATGACAAGCCGACCTCTTTTATAAGGGTCGGCTCGCCGAAGGATTTTATTTCTGCATGTGAGAAATGGTCCCTTGTAGCGTGCTTAAATGGCAAGGCGAACATCTTTTAGGTGATCGGCTCGCCATTGGGATCTCCTTCCTCAGGGGAAGCCCTATGCAGACTAACTTCATATAGAAAATGACATTCTTTATTGAAAATGTTGTCGTAACAAGTGGTCTCGACTCATACATTGTTCCCATTTATGGGTAGTAGATTTTCAAGTGCTTGACATTCCAGGGATGTGGCAATGGTCGTCCTTACAAATCCTCTAGGCAATATAATCCCAGTTTGGCTGAGCTAGCTACTCGGTAGGGTCCCTCCCAATTTGGGCCCAGGGACCCCACTCCGGGTTCTGTTATAATCTGAAACACATGGCAAAGGATGAGATCTCCTCGTCGGAATCGTCTTATTTTAACCTTGAAATTGTAGAAACATGCGACCTGCTGGTGCCGAGCCATGACTTGTAATGCTGTGGTGTCTTGCAGTTCTTCAAGTAAGTCGAGACTCGTCGTAATTAGCTCAGTATTCTGCTCACCTTAATAGCTTCATACCCAAGAAGTGGGAAGTCCTATCTTAACTGGGACAATAGCCTCCGAGCCATATTACAGGGAGAACGAAGTCTCCCTTGTAGTTGACCGAGCAGTGGTTCTGTATGCCCACAAAATAAACAGAAGTTCCTTAGCCCAGTTGCGCTTAGCTTTCTCCAGCTTGGTCTTGAGATGGTTCTTGATAATTTTTTTCATAGCTTCCACTTGGCCGTTGGACTGAGGATGACGAGGTGACGAGTAGGCATTGACAATGCCGAGCCTTCGGCACATACCTTTGAATATGCCATTCTCGAACTATTTCCCGTTGTCGGACACAATGGTGTGCAGAATGCCGAATCGATAGATGACGTTGTTCCAAATGAAATTCGTTATCTTCTGCTCGGTAATCTTTGCCACAGGCTCGGCCTTTGCCCATTTGGTGAAACAATCCACTGCTATGATTGCGTATTTAGTTTGCCCATTGCCTCAAGGTAGAGGCCCAATGATGTCAATCTCCCTTGAGCAAATGGCCACAGCCTGCTCATGGGGGCCAGCTCTTTCGCTGGTTGCCTCGGGATAATAGCAAATCTCTGGTACTTATCGCATCTTGGGACAAAACTCTTAGAATCTTCTTGGATTGTTGGTCAGAAGTATCCCTGACGAATTATCTTTTGTGTCAAGGCGTGGCCACTGGAGTGATTCCCGCAAATTCCTTCATGTATCTCTCGGATCACATATTCTGCTTCTTTGGGTTGGAGACATCTGAGGTACGGCTGGGAGTATCCTTTTTTGTACAAGGTGTAACACGGCATACTTTTAATACTCGGGAGTTATTGTTTAAATCATAGAAAGCATTTAGGCACGTGAGAAACACAGAATAAAATTATAAAACTATCAGCAAATAATTTATAAAGAAACCATCCTTGTAACCCATGAATCCTTCTAAAAGATCTTATTGGTCTACAACTCCCATTAAGTTAATTCTAAGGTCATTTAATGAGTCCATCGACATATAAGAAGGGTCCTACTCACCAATCACTGTATAAAATCGAAAATATAAGACAACCCAATAATCCCTTGTGTGCATCGGAAGGTATGTGAAGGCATTTTAGAAGGATCATCAGTTCGTGACATTTTAAAAGGATGTGTATACATGGATCAATGTATACACATATTAGATTGGTAAGTGAAGACATTTTATAAGGATCCAAACTGTCCATCTAGTGGACCATTAGGCCTTAAATCATCTTAAAGTTGGGACCAAATCATTATATCCACCGTTCTTTAAGCATAGATCCCTTAAGCTAACAATCCATAACTTGATTACTCACTCAAAATGGAGCCTAGGACATTTAGACAATTGATGTTCAAATTCGAAATGATCCAACCGCTAAATTGTCAATAGATGTTAACTAGATGCATTCCAATAGTCATAAGACTATGAAGTAGATATTTGAGTAGATCCCACCATCAGATTGTCAGTATCAATGACTGACTATCAAAAGTTACACTAGGTAGCCATTTCAAACATCCGATCCACAAATTATCGATTCATTACACTCAATTTAACGATCCACCACTCTATTATTGTGATTGGACCCTAAGATCATCAAACCTACTAAATATTTCCATATAAGCATGGCTCGAAGTACTAAGAATCATTAATGAACATATTAGGACATGATTCGCCGTTAGATCGTCAAGTATCACTAAAGGGAATGTAAAACCATTAGGTAAGGCCCACATGGGCTACGGATCTACCTCATGGTTAGATTAGTGGCCCATCTCAAGCTATTTGGGCTGATGGACCAGCTAGATTTCGTGCAAACAACTTGGTGGACCACTATCAATCCGTGTTGAGGCTATCCATCCATTAAAACTCACAATCGTATGTTCAATTTAGATATAGGATTAATGGATCATAGAAGTAAACGGATTTTTTCTCTAAAATGAACTACAAACCTTTGTAATCGCTGATGAACACATTTAAATGCAATCTAACCGTCAGATTGATGAAAACCTACCGTTAAGGACACCAAATCGTAAAGTATGACCCTAATTCGAGCCGAAAAAACAAATGAATAGAGTGGATTTGCCAGATTCATCACGGTGGACCCCACTTGAGACGATGCATGTGTACGAATCGTGCACAACCGAGGTGCACCGAAAGGGCCACACGGTCAAACTGCGTTTGACCCATCAGGAGAGGAATTTTCCTCTTTTTCTTTGTTTTCCCACTCGAGACAACTCAAATAGACAACGTCCGTTTGGCTTGGAGATGGCCCACCATCAGTGTCCCATTTGTAGATCCAAACCATTCATATCATGGAGGACCGTGAGCTGTGCAATCCACAAACACGGGCGTAAGTTGGTCATGTGCAACCACTTTCCAAAAATGGAAAGATCCATTCTTCTCTCCCTCCACACTGGCGAGCCGTGTGAGGAGAGAAATCCTCGAATCCTAGCCCTCCATTTGGACTCATCTCAACCACCCATTGCTGTTCACGTGAATTAGGGTTGTTAATGGAAAATCGACGTTGGTTTTGTTGCACCAACAGTTTCTCCCTACCACGGAATGAATCTGGGCCATTTAACTTTGCTCTAACGGATCTAGGAGAGTTATGGGAACACTTAAAATAGGAAGGATCGAGCAAAAAGTAGGTTTTACCCGTTGCTCATGACATTTTAATAGAAACTCCGTCGGTTCTTTCAGAGCTCGAACCCACTAGGAAAATCACCCCGAAGCTTGGAAACCTCCCTCCTGTAAGCTCCTTGGATTGATTCCTACCATCCCCATGCCTCAGATTGGAGAAAGCTCCATCAGATGACAATCCTCCATTGAAGCTCGAGCTTCTTCCCCAAAGCACTACTACATTTGTTGGATTCTAGGTAAGCTGAGACCGGGCCCTACCATTCCACTGTAAACTGCAGGCCATGTTGGTGGTATCAGACATGAAAAAATAAAGAAAGGAGAATGAAGCCGGAAGAATAGAGAGTAGGGTGGTGACGGGGTTGCATTGCTGCACTCGTCATGCCACCTAGTGGTGGAACTCGGTCTGTCCGAGCCTGAGTTTGTGTAGGCCGCCTTGAGCATCCATTCTTGCTACTGGAGCTTCAACAGTAGTAGAAAAAGAAGAAGAAGAAGAAGAAGAAGAAGAGAGAGAGAGAGAGAGAGAGAGAGAGAGAGAGAGAGAGAGCGGCTAACCATTGCACCACCTGACTCGAGTGAGTCGTGCTCGAGCCAGAATTCGTACAAGCATTATTGGATGTTCCAGCAATGAGAGAGAGAGAGAGAGAGAGGAGTTGAGTCAACTCGCTACTAAGTTGTGGTTGTCGAGTTGACTTGGTCCAGATTCTTGCTCGACATTCTAGCAATTAAAAAAAAGAAAAGAAAGAAACAGTAGAAGAAGAAGAGAGAAAGGAAGAAAGGAAAAGGGAGAAGAGAGAGATCAGGGTTGAGTTGGTTCAATGCGGGGTGGGCAAACTGAGTCGACTTAACTCAGTTTACTGAGGTATGCTTGATTCCTTCATTTTAGGGTTCTAATGATATTTTGAATTAAAATAATCTATTCTTAGATCTTCTTGTGGGATGTAGGGATTTTAGATTCTAAGCACTACTCTAGAATCTTATAATCGGGTCGAGTTGTGTTGGGGATCAACACGTTTGAGAGATTGGAACTTTCCTCTGAACATTTGGAATCTTGGAACCTCTACTCAGAGGTGAGGACTCACCCTTTGAGCTTCTCACTTAAATTTATTAATCTAATTATAGATGTTGCCTTAATCCCTTTCATTTAGTATCTCCTAAGTTACTCGATTGAGCTACTTAACTTATTATGTGAATATGTGAATATGTTAAAATGCTGCGCACTTGATTCCCATGTTAGATAATGAATACATCTCTTAAATTATAGCAAGCATAAATGATTGATGATAACATGCTATCTTTAGTTGTACATTGTTAATTAACTGTATGTTTGCCTTTTATGATTGAGTGATGTAATGAATGAAACTTGTTAAGAACTTACCATCTTGCGGTCCATATTTGACTTACACAACTTGGATCGCACATATGCCTTACATCGCTTGGACCGCATATTTGCCATACGTGGCTTGGATTATTAATTTGCCCTTCATGGCTTTGATGGAACATTGACACCATTATATGGCTTGTTGGTTATATTTGCATATTTTTTTGATTTTCGGGTCATTATGTGGAGTTCGTTATGATTTTCGGGTGGAGCTGAAGTTCGCTTGTCGATTTTCTAGTTATCTTGCGGAGTTCATACGATTTTCGAATAACACCGGAGTTCCTATGTTGATTCTCTCTTCATCTTACGATGTTTAGTCATATGATGATTTTTGGGTGGAGCTGAAGTTCGCTTATCTATTTTCTAGCCATCTTGCGATGTTCACATACGATATGATTTCCGGGTGAAGTAGATGTTTAAAGGTTGATTTTCTATCCACCTTATGGATTTTCAGTTGTACTATGATTTCTGGGTGGAGTTAAAGTTCACTTATTGATTTTCTATCCATCTTATAGAGTTTACGTATAATGTAATTTCAGGTGCAATAGAAAGTCGCATGATTGATTATTTGAATTATCTGGACATATTCCCTTATATTGCGATTGCTATTATATTTTGCTTATGATGAGATTCTATTGATTGACTTAATTTTTGAGTATATGAGTATGATTATGAAATGGTTTATTTAATATATCTAATTTCATGACTTGTGATCTATATTGGATTATGAATGATGAGTGAGCAATCTTAGAGGGTGCTCCTCACTGTGATAGCCATTGGCGCTATCACACCGTAACAGTTGATGCAGGGTAGAGCGAGTCGATGACGTTCATTGGGTCACTAGAGCAGATCGGGTAGCTGAGGAGCTAGTCGGGGTCCCTGCGGCCCATATTGAGCTCCACCACTAGTTGATAGATTCTTGTTTTTGCTTATATGAACT
The DNA here is from genome assembly GCF_029962835.1 of Magnolia sinica. Lineage (NCBI taxonomy): Eukaryota > Viridiplantae > Streptophyta > Magnoliopsida > Magnoliales > Magnoliaceae > Magnolia > Magnolia sinica. The sequence goes on from NC_080588.1 coordinate 52,698,858, forward strand.
TTGCTATTTAAGGGTTGTATAAGTCCTGTATGGGCACTACATTTAAATTTTTATTATGGTTGGAATGTTTTTATATAATGCATGGTTTACTCTAGCTTCGTTGCTATTAACTCTGATTGATGATAAACGGTTCAAATTTGCATTGAATTTTATAGGCTAATACTTGGGTTTTTGGAGAATGAGTCATATACTCAGATTCCAAAAATTGCGGCGTTACACAAGGTGTCACCTATGATCGTGTACCGCGCTTCCTTGATTCTCAGATGCTGAGCTTCCAACTTATCATGGGGGACCTCGCCGCTCGTGAGGTATCTGACTATATGATCCATCAAGCTTGCAATTGTTCGCACCGGGTTAATGGTTTCTTGGTCAACTCGATCGATGCTCGTCGTATCTAGGAATTCCACAGGGACAATCCTCGGGATGCTCCCTTCAGTTGCCAAGGCCAGCTTTGCATGGGCATCGGTCCAGGAGTTTTCAGCTCTCGGTATTTGATTCACAATGCATTCCTTGAACTTCCCCATTATTTTTCGTGCCTTGCCTAAGTAGGCTATCATACTCACCTCCTTCACTTCGCACTCTATTGACACCTGGTTTACGAAGAGTTGGGAATTACACTGGACATCGATGAGCTGGACTCCTAGGTTGATAGCTAACTTGAGCCCAGCCAACAACGCTTCATATTCTGTCTCGTTGTTCGATGCCTTGAAACCGAAGCTGATCGCGTACTGAATGTTGATCACGTCGAGTGTGAGCAGGATGATCCCTGTTCCTCCTCATTTTAAGTTGGATTACCCGTCCACAAACAGGGTCCACTCATCAGACCTTACCTCTGCCCTGGTGTCCTTGGGGGGTGAAGGAATTGGGGGAACTACAGGGTTCATCACCGAGTTTGCTGGTACCTCTGAACCAATTCCTTCGAGCCTGCAGTTCGGAGTGGTAAATTCTGATATGAAGTCAGCAATTGCTTGGCCTTTGATTGCAGTCCTTGGTCAATACTGTATGTCAAACTCTCTGAGCTTAACAGCCCACTTGGTCAGGTGTCCGGATACTTCAGGTTTTTCGAGCACTTGTCGAAGTGATGAATTTGTATGATAATGATGGAATGTGCTTGGAAATATAGATGTAGCCTCCGTGCTGAGACAACCAGACTCAAGGCTAGCTTCTACGTACTCGGATACCTTGTCTATGTCGGAACCAGCTTCTTGCTGGTATAATAGACAGGGTGCTGCTTGCCCCCAGCTTCTCTGATAAGGGTCGAGCTAACGGCAGATGCAGAAACTACCAAGTAAAGGAGCAAGGGCTCTCCTTCCTCTAGTTTGGACAGTAATGGTGGTGACCCCAAGTATTGGTTCAGCTGCTGAAAGGCTTGTTCGCAATTCGGGGTCCACTTTACTTTCTTGTGATCTTTCAATTGTTGGAAGAAGGGGAGGCGCTTATCAGTGACTCTGGAGATGAAACGGTTGAGCGCAACAATCCTTCCAGTGAGGCACTAGATCTCCTTCATTGTCCGAAGCGAGCTCATGTTGAGGAGAGCTTTGATCTTATCAGGATTTGCTTTGATGCCTCTCTGACTGACTTAAAAGCCAAGAAATTTACCTAATCCCACACCAAAAGTGCACTTGGCCGGGTTTAGCTTCATACGATACCTCCACAGGATTGAGAAGGTCTCTCCAAGGTTTAATATATGGTCAGATGCTCTAATGCTCTTTACGAGCATGTCGTCGACATAGACCTCCATAGTTCGATCAATCTGTCATGCAAACATCTAATTTACTAGCCTTTGATATGTCGCACCAGCATTCTTCAGGCCAAAGGGCATGACCCGGTAATAGTAGAGCCCTTTGTCGATGATAAAGGTTGTCTTCTGTCTGTTCGGAGGGTGCATTTCTATTTGATTGTACCTAGAGTATGTGTCCATGAAAGTGAGGAGCTCATGTCCAGTCGTGCAATCGACCAATTGGTCGATCTGGGGGAGGGGGAAACTATCCTTGAGGCGCGCCTTGTTTAGATCCAAGTAATCTACGCAGACCCACCATTTCCCATTAGCCTTCTTCACGAGCACTATGTTTTCGATCAAATCTGGGTAATGAATTTCTTCGATGAAGCCAGCACCGAGGAGTTTAGAGACCTCGTCGACAATTTTAGCATACCTCTGGCTTATGCTCTAGTTCCACGTTTAGCTTGTGGACGATCACCTCAAGAGGGATACCTGACATATCGTGATGAGTCCAAGCGAAGACATCCCTATGCTCTTAAGAAAGTTAATCATCAGTGTTTGCTGGTTGTCAGATAGCAACAATCCAAGCTAAACTGTCATGGTTGGATCCGCGTCATCTAGAGGAAGGACCACAAGGTTCTCTATGGAAGAGCTCTCTGAAGCAACCTCTCTGGGGTCAAGCATGTCGACTGTAAGGGCTTGTTTTGCCACACCCTTCCTAACTGCCACAGACTAGCATCGCCGCGCCTCCCGTTGATTTCCTTGGAGGTATCCAATTCCCCCAACACAGGAAATTTCATCATTAAGTGGTATGTAGATACTACCGCCCTCATAGAGTTGGGGGAAGGTGGCTCAAGGATGAGATTGTACGCTGAGGGCGTGTTTACTACCAAGAAGTCGACCAACAGGGTGACCTGGTTCTAACCTTCTCCAGTTGTGGCTGGGAGATCGCTCCCTTTGAAATTAATTTATCAACCGTAAAGCTGTGAGATGGGGTCCGGATGGGTCGGAGGTGTGATTTGTTGATCCCCATCTTATCGAATACTTTGGAATACTAGATGTCGGCCGAGCTTCCAGTGTCGACCAGAATTTGATATACTTTTCAATTGGCTATGGTCATTGCGATTACTAACGCATCGTCATGGGGGTGTTGAATCCCTCACGTGTTGTCTTCCGTAAATGTCAAACTGCATGGCTTCATCTGAGGCTCCTTGCTCGACTTATCGATAAGATAAACGTAATGCTTGGGGTCAGTACTACGAGCGTGTGTCTTTCGAGCCTGGTTTAAATCCCGACCTCCTGATGGTCCCCCATATATCGTTCGGATCTTAACGGCATCGTCCGCTGCTCGGCTTAACGATTCATCCTTCCGAGGTTATTTCTCTTCTTTCACATACTACCGCAGATGCCCTTTACGAATAAGAGTTTCAATTTCTTCTTTCAAGTCAACACAATCGCTGGTGTTGTGCCCATAGTCGCGATGAAAGCGACAGTACCTACACTTGTCTCGTTGGCCTGCTTCTGTCTTTATATAGTTTGGCCAATGCAACAACCTCTTGTCCCGGATATCTAAAAAGATTTGCTCCGGATACATGTTGAGAGGGGTATACAAGTTGAATTTGCTTTATGGTCTTTTGCTTGGCCTCCGATCACGGGATGTATTGTCATCCGACCTGCTTTTGTTTGCTTGTGGTGGTGCTTCCTCCTTCCGTCTTTTTTCTTTGGATGAATGTTCTAAGCTTTAGTTGTTCTTCTAGGAGCTGAAGAACTCTTCAACGTTCGTATACTTTTGAGCCCGACTTATAAGCTCTCACTACTAGAAAACTGGGCAAAGGCTACGGATAAAAGCCGTAGCTAAAGACCTATGGCTACAGTTTTAGTTTGTAGCACGATCGTAGTCGTAGGTGCCGTAACAATAGGTCTAAAACCTATGGCTACAGATTAAATCCATAGCCATAGATTAAAATAGCTACAGATATAATCCGTAGCAACTATTTCTGTAGTGAAAAGTACATACAGCTACGAATAATATTGTAGCTAAAAGTAGTGCTGGATCCGTAGCAATATGCTAAATTTAATAACAACTACGGTTGTCAAATTACCAGCTACAGTCAATATCCGTAGCTATTTCCTACATTTCAAAAAAATATAATCTTTCATTCATTCAATTACTAGTAGCATAATCATCATTCATTCATTTAAATTACAATCATTTATTCATTCAATAATGAATCAATTACAATCATTCATTCATTCATTCATTCAATAATGAATCAATTACAATCCTTCATTCAATCGGCTTGCAACGTTGTGCATTGTGATGAGATAAATGCCTGCGACAGCTTCACTTTTTCTCATCAAACTTTACCAATTCATGGAACCTACAATGTAGTGAAATAACTACAATATCAACATCCTAGAAATAAATTAAATGGATTTAACTTTTGCAACATAAGTAAGTAAATCAAGCCACGAGTCAAACTGAAAAGAGTGCTCAACTAAGTTACAATTTGGGTGTGGCTGTAAGGATTTTTTTTTCTATTTCTTTTTATGTTTTATTTTTTATGGCATTGCTATGAGGGATTTACAAACTATTGCAGCAAATAAATGGAGATATGCTGTCTGTGACTCTACATGCACATTAACATTAGAATAACATATGAACAACATTTACAAGACAATTCATGAAGGTCTTGCAGGATACACTATTATAATATTATTACCAACTCAATGATATCAACATGCATGAAAAATAACATAAACTATCTCAACCAGAAACAAAATCACAATGCAATAACTTGCCAATCCATATATAAAGCATTGTTACGTGATTAATCCCGAGAACAGTAAGGAAGAAATTGTGAGGGACTAGCTGAATAAGGGCATTGTACCTGATGACATTGATGTTCATTGATCCCAAAGGAAAGTAGAAGGACAAGGCTACTAGGCTTGATGGCCCACCAGTAAGTTGATATCTATCAACAAGGACAACATGCTAAAATAACCTCAAAACTGCCAAAGGATCATATTTTTAAGCTTAATTTACTCAAATCAACTAAATAATGATAATATAGCATGTTACTCAATTTATTTTTTTAATACATAGCTTTGACACCACAAGAAATCCCACTTTTAGGGACGAAAATTTTCGTCGCTAAAAGACATTTTTTCGTAGCTAAATAGTTTTAGCGACGAAATTTTTCGTCGCTAGATTTGTCGCTAATACACTACCACAAAAGAGTTTCAGCGGTGAAAAAATTGAATCGTTGCTAAATAGATGCTTTTTAGCGACGAAATTTTCCGTCGCTAAAAAAACTGTACAGGACTTTTAGCAGCGAAAATTTTCGCTGCAAAAAATAATCATTCCACTTGTAGCAACGAAAATTTTTGTTGCTAAAAATTCTGTAGAAGACTTTTAGCAGCGAACATTTTCACTACTAAAAATATTCATTCAACTTTTCGCCACAACACTTTTCGTCGCTTAAAAAATACCACAAGACTATTGGCAGCGAAACTTTTAGCTGCTAAAAATATTCATTCAACTTTTTGCCACGACACGTTTCATCGCTAAAAAAATACTGCAAGACTATTAGCAGCGAAACATTTTGCTGCTAAAAATGTTCATTCAACTTTTCCCCACGACACGTTTCGTCGCTAAAAAATATTGCAAGACTATTAACAGCGAAACTTTTCGCTGTTAAAAATATATTTTCTAGTTTTAACATGAACAATTTCGCAGCGACGAAAATTTCGTCGCTATAAATATTTAGAAAACTATTAGCAACGAAAATTGTCATAGCTAAAAATAGCTACAAAACTTTTAGGGGGCGAAAACTTTCATCGTTATATATATTTTGAAAAGACCTTTAGCGGCGAAAATTTTCGTCGCTAAAAGTCTTTTTTTCAAAAAATGTCTAATACAAAATTTCATACAAAATACCTGATGCAATATATTTCATCATATTCATCCTGATATACCTGTTATATCATCATATTCATATTCACATCCTAATATACACCTGTTATGTATCATATTTTTCCTGATGTACACCTATTATATCATAATACACCTGTCAAATTTCATCATATTCACATTCAGATCCATCTAACCCAAACTAGTAAATCCATCTAAACATAAAGTACATACATCCAAACACAAACAATCTTATACGCATCACATTCATTCACGCATAAATACATATCAGTTTTACATCATAAATAAAAAAGAAAAAATCATAAAGATAAAGGCGAAGGTGGTGGGGCATCAGTGGAAGCGTGTAGCAAAAGCTTGAAACATCTCCATCATCCGTCGCTCATGCTCCACCCACATCTCCTCCATCTTCCTCTCCTGCTCCTCCCTCTGCCTCGCCAGCTCCTCCATCATCTTCCTCTCCTGCTCCTCCCTCTGCCTATCCAGCTGATCTCTAATGTCATCGACGGCAACCCACAGCTGCTGAACCTCTCTCTCTCTCTCTACGGTATCAGCTCAGCGTGCGACAATGTCGCCAACGACGATGGATCGGCTGGAGGCAGCTCTAGCGGGTGCAATGAGCTTGACACCATGGCTAAGCCAATGCACATATCCAGAATGGGTGCCAAGCACTTGACTCAGGATCTCTGGCTCACTTCGCTGAGTACCATCGGAGTGGGCTGACTGCGTAAGGTGTCCATCTCCTCCTGTAATGAAAATATATAAATTTTCATAATAAATGACATTATTATAATTTAATGCAATTAAATTTTATAATGTAAGGATTTTTACCCAAATCTCACTGGCTCTAGGATGTATCCAAGATTCACTCGCCTGCTGACAGTGAGTCCCTTTGTAGAAGTCTACTGGTCCGGGCTCCTGGCCAGTGACGGAATCTCGCTGCTTAATTGAAAGGAAAATAGAGTTAATATAAATGCATGGAAAGAATATATAAATTACCAGTTATTTCTTACCATGTCGTGACGAAGTCGTACAAATGACTTTGAACCAGCTACGTGGTTCACTTCTAACTTTCTCATGTTGTCGGAATTTATTTTGCTCCTCTTCTAAATACATTATACATAATGCATTGTTATTAATTGTGAATTTAATTATTATGTTAAGATATCATAAATATGTAAATATTATCTGAAAAGAATCAGACGAAAACCTATCGCAGAGTATCCGCCAGTCCTCATGGGTCACGTGAGGCGGTGCGGACTGTGCGGGCTCCTCGTGGCTCACGGACTGCTTGTACTACTAGTATAACGTACCGCGGTAAGCCTTGAACCACTCCTTCATCATGTCGTCGACGGCATAGGAGATGTGCGGAACACTCAAATCCAAGTGAAATTTATCCTGCAGTTTCATAAATAATAGATTAAGGCAATAAACTTATTAAGAAAATAACTTAGTCGTAAATGAACTTTTATAAAATAAATTAGAATTCATATGTATAGGTTTAGGTTTAGGTTAAGGTTAAGGTTAAGGTTAAGGTTTAGGTTTAGGTTAAGGTTAAGGTTAAGGTTTAGGTTTAGGATAAGGTTTAGGTTAAGGTTATGGTTTAGGTTTAGGTTATAGGTTATAGCTATAGGGAATTGAGAATAGGTTAAGGTTTTAGGTTTAGGTTAGAGAGTTGAGATTAGGATTTGGTGTAGGTTTAGGTTTAGGGATTTGAGAATAGGTTAAGGTTTAGGTTTAAGAAATTGGGATCGGGTTCGGGATCAGGTTTTGGCTTGGGTTTTCAAGTTTAGGTTTAGGTTTAGGTTAGGGAGTTGAGATTAGGTGTAGGTTTTGGTTTAGGGATTTGAGAATAAATTCAAGTTTTAGGTTTAAGTTTAGGTTATAGGTTATAAGTGTAGGTTATAGGTTTAGATTTAAGTTAGGTTATAGGTTAAGGTTTAGGGAATTGAGAATATGTTAAGGTTTAGGGTTAAGAAATCGGGTTTGGGTTCGGGATCACGTTTAGGTTTAGGTTTTCAAGTTTAGGTTTAGGTTTAGGATACGAAGTTGGGCTTAGGATTTGGTGTAGGTTTAGGTTTAGGGATTTGAGAATAGGTTAAGGTTTCGGTTTAGGAAATCGGGTTGAGGTTCGGGATCGGGTTTAGGCTTGGGTTTTCAAGTTTAGGTTTAGGTTAGGGAGTTGAGATTAGGGTTAGGTGTAGGTTTAGGTTTAGGAATTTGAGAATAGGTTAAGGTTTAGGTATAGGAGATCAGGGTTGAGTTCGGGATCGGGTTTAGGCTTGGGTTTTCACGTTTAGGTTTAGGTTAAGTAGTTGAGATTAGAACTAGGTGTAAGTTTAGGTTTAAGGATTTGAGAATACATTTAGGTTTTAGGTTTAGGTTAAGGTTATAGGTTTAGGTTAGGTTTAGGTTATAGGTTATAGGTTATAGGTTAGCTATAGGGAACTGAGAATAGGTTAAGGTTTAGGTTTAGGAAATTAGGTTCGGGTTCGAGATCGGGTTTAGGTTTGAGTTTTTAAGTTTAGGTTTAGGTTTAGGTTAGGGAGTTGAGATTAGGATTAGCTGTAGGTTTAGGTTTAGGGATTTGATAATACATTTAGGTTTTAGGTTTAGGTTTAGGTTTATGTTATAGGTTTAGGCTTAGGGTTTAGGTTATAGGTTTATGTTTAAGTTAGGTTATAGGTTTAGGTTTAGAGAATTGAGAATAGGTTCAGGTTTAGGTTTAGGAAATCCGGTTCTGGTTCGGGATTGCGTTTAGGTTTGAGTTTTCAAGTTTAGGTTTAGGTTTAGGCTATGGAGTTGAGCTTAGGATTTGGTGTAGGTTTAGGTTTAGGGATTTAAGAATACATTTAGGTTATAGGTTTAGGTTTAGGGTTTAGGTTATAGGTTTACGTTTAAGTTAGGTTATAGGTTTAGGTTTAGGGAATTGAGAATAGGTTAAGGTTTAGGTTTAGTTAATCGGGTTTGGGTTCGGGATCGCGTTTAGGTTTGGGTTTTCAAGTTTAGGTTTAGGTTTAGGCTAAGGAGTTGAGCTTAGGATTTGGTGTAGGTTTAGGTTTAGGGATTTGAGAATAGGTTAAGGTTTCGGTTTAGTAAATTGGGTTCGGGTTCGGGATTGGGATTAGGCTTGGGTTTTCAAGTTTAGGTTCAGGTTTAGGTTTAGGTTAGGTAGTTGAGATTAGGGTTAGGTGTAGGTTTAGGTTTAGGTATTTGAGAATAGGTTAAGGTTTATGTTTAGGAGATCAGGGTCGGGTTTAGGCTTGAGTTTTCATGTTTAGGTTTAGGTTAAGTAGTTGAGATTAAGACTAGGTGTAAGTTTAGGTTTAAGGATTTCAGAATACATTTAGGTTTTAGGTTTAGGTTTAGGTTTAGGTTTTAGGTATAGGTTATAGGTTTAGGTTATAGGTTATAGGTTAGCTTTAGGAAAATGAGAATAGGTTAAGGTTTAGGTTTAGGAAATCAGGTTCGGGTTCGAGATCGGGTTTAGGTTTGGGTTTTCAAGTTTAGGTTTAGGTTTAGGTTAGGGAGTTGAGATTAGGATTAGCTGTAGGTTTAGGTTTAGGGATTTGAGAATACATTTAGGTTTTAGGTTATAGGTTATAGTTTTAGGGAATTGAGAATAGGTTAAGGTTTAGGTTTAGGAAATCGGGTTCGGGTTTGGGATTGGGTTTAGGTTTGGGTTTTCAAGTTTAGTTTTAGGTTAAGTAGTTGAGATTAGGATTAGGTGTAGGTTTAGGTTTAGGAATTTGAGAATATATTTAGGTCCTAGGTTTAGGTTTATGTTTTGGTTTTGGTTTAGGTTATAGGTTATAGGTTTAGGATAAGGTTTAGGTTTAAGTTTAGGTTATAGGTTTTGGGATTTGGGAATACTTTTAGGTTATAAGTATAGGTTTATGTTAGGTTATAGGTTTTGGGACTTGATAATGGGTTCGGGTTTAGGTTATAGGTTTTGGTTTTGGTTTAGGTTATAGGTTTTGGTTTAGGTTATAGGTTATAAGTTTAGGATAAGGTTTAGGTTTAGGTTATAGGTTTTACGATTTAAAATGGGTTCGGGTTTAGGTTATATGTTTTGGTTTTGGTTTAGGTTATAGGTTTCAGGATTTGAGAATGGGTTCGAGTTTAGGTTATAGGTTTTGGTTTTGGTTTAGGTTATAGGTTTTGGTTAAGGTTATAGTTTATAGGTTTTGGTTTAGGTTTAGGTTAGGTTTAGGTTATAGGTTTTGGGATTTGGGAATAGTTTTAGGTTATAAGTATAGGCTTAGGTTAGGTTATATGTTAAGGTTTAGGGATATGTTATAGGTTTTGGGATTTGAGAATGGATTCGGGTTTAGGTTATAGGTTTTGGTTTTGGTTTAGGTTTTGGTTTAGGTTTAGGTTATAGGTTTTGGGTAAGGTTTAGGTTTAGGTTTAGGTTATAGGTTTTGGGATTTGGGAATAGTTTTAGGTTATAAGTATAGGTTTAGGTTAGGTTATAGGTTTTGAGATTTGATAATGGGTTCGGGTTTAGGTTATAGGTTTTGGTTTTGGTTTAGGTTATAGGTATTGGTTAAGGTTATAGGTTATAGGTTTAGGATAAGGTTTACGTTTAGGTTTAGGTTATAGGTTTTGGGATTTGAGAATGAGTTTAGGTTTAGGTTATAGGTTTTGGGATTTGGAAATAGTTTTAGGTTATAAGTATAAGCTTAGGTTAAGTTTTATGTTAAGGTTTAAGGATAGGTTATAGGTTTTGGGATTTGAGAATGGGTTTTGGTTTTGGTTTAGGTTATAGGTTTTGGTTTAGGTTATAGGTTATAGGTTATAGGTTTAGGATAAGGTTTAGGTTTAGGTTTAGGTTATAGGTTTTGGGATTTGGGAATAGTTTTAGGTTATAAATATAGGTTTAGATTTAGTTTTAGGTTTTGGGATTTGATAATGGGTTCGGGTTTAGGTTATAGGTTTTGGTTTTGGTTTAGGTTATAGGTTTTGGTTTAGGTTATAGGTTATAGGTTTAGGATAAGGTTTATGTTTAGGTTTAGGTTATAGGTTTTGGGATTTGAGAATGAGTTCGGATTTAGGTTATAGGTTTTGGTTTTGGTTTAGGTTATAGGTATTGGTTAAGGTTATAGGTTATAGGTTTAGGTTTAGGTTAAGGTTAGGTTTAGGTTATAGGTTTTGGGATTTGGGAATGGGTTCGGGTTTAGGTTATAGGTTTTGGTTTTAGTTTAGGTTATAGGTTTTGGTTAAGGTTATATGTTATAGGTTTAGGTTTAGGTTAAGGTTAGGTTTAAGTTATAGGTTTTGGGATTTGGGAATAGTTTTAGGTTATAAGTATAGGTTTAGGTTAGGTTATAGGTTTTGGGATTTGAGAATGGGTTCGAGTTTAGGTTATAGGTTTTGGTTTTGGTTTAGGTTATAGGTTTTGGTTTAGGTTATAGGCTATAGGTTTAGGTTTTGGTTAAGTTTAAGTTTAAGTTATAGGTTTTGGGATTTGGGAATAGTTTTAGGTTATAAGTATAGGTTTAGGTTAGGTTATAAGTTTTGGGATTTGAGAATGGGTTCGAGTTTAGGTTATAGGTTTTGGTTTTGGTTTAGGTTATAGGTTTTGGTTTAGGTTATAGGTTTAGGTTAAGGTTAAGGTTAGGTTTATGTTATAGGTTTTAGGATTTGAGAATGGGTTCGGGTTTAGGTTACAGGTTTTGGTTTTAGTTTAGGTTATCGGTTATAGGTTTAGGTTAAGGTTAGGGTTAGGTTTATGTTATAGGTTTTGGGATTTGAGAATGGGTTCGGGTTTAGGTTACAGGTTTTGGTTTTTGGTTTAGGTTATAGGTTTTTGGATTTGAGAATCGGTTCGGGTTTAGGTTAAGGGAGTGGTCCCTGCAAATACAGATATAAACACGGTCACCAGTGTAAATGGTCAGGCCCTTCCAATGCTGTCCATAGGAAATGGACAGCTTCATCATGGTCATAACAGTAGTTCCCACCTTCCAGGGACCCCCGCTCATCCAGATAGCTCCGATGCACATCCGCGTCTACTCCATTAATTTCGAGCAAATACATAAATACGGTCTGTCCAAATGGCCAGGCCCCTCCAATGCTATCCATAGGAAATGGATAGCTTCATCATGGTCATAACAACGGTTCCCACCTTCCAGGGACCCCCACTCATCGGGATAGCTCCGACGCACATACGGGTCTGCCCTATTAATTTCGAGCAAATACATAAACATGATCTGTCCAAATGGTCAGGCCCCTCCAATGCTGTCTATAGAAAATGGACAGTTTCATCATGGTCATAACAGCGGTTCCCACCTTTCAAGGACCCTCGCTCATCCGGATAGCTCCGACGCACATCCGGGTCTGCTCCATTAATTTTGAGCAAATACATAAACACGGTCTGTCCAAATGGCCAGGCCCCTCTAATATTGTCCATAAAAAATTGACAGCTTCATCATGGTCATAATAGCGGTTCCCACCTTCCAGGGACCCCCTCTCAACATCCGGATAGCTCCGACACACATTCGGGTCTACTCCATCAATTTCGAGCTATACATATATAAATAAAACACATAACATATAAATTTACCTGAAGGCGCTGACGGATGAGCTGCCGCACATCATCTGTCACGTCTACCCAACGGGAGGTGATGGCGGGGATCATAGATCGGCATAAGACACAGACCTCCGACGTAAACAATCTGGCATTATTCCCTACAGGTCTAATACAGTCCTGTGGGAACTCTACCGTCACCCTACCCTCACGTGTAAGTCGCTGTAAAAGCAACCCACGCGTGGGTCCACGTCCTCGTCGGCTGGTCGACGACGCTGCTGCAAAAGAAATATGTAAGTCTAAACATAAACAAAAGTTATTAAAAGAAATATATATCTAGACTTACATGCAGTGCCCGGTGTATGCGTGACTGAGGGATTCGAGGACTACGATGCAACATGTGGTGGTGATGCTGGCTCCGTCCCATCATGGGTAGAAGGAGTAGATCCAGTGCGCGAACGACGTACTCTCCCACCTAGTGCCATCACTGAATATATGCGAGCTACGAACTTATAAATTTAAACAATGTCAATACAAGTGAAATATACTAAAACATTATACAAGTAGTGTTCACGGTACAATGCATTTATGCTTATGCTTAGAGAGATGATTAAAATATGATTAGAACATTACACTATAATGCAAGCAGAATATATTAAAACTGTAAACTTTAATCTATAACCCTGTTAAATTCTATTACACATTGTCATTCTATATTAAATATACATATTCGAATTGAAAAATGACAACTTTTTACTTTCTTCTTCTTCTTCTTTTTCATAAACATACCATAACTTTTTACTTTACCATAAAATGTTCAGGAAAATATAGACTTCATAGGAAAAATAAAAGCAACTAGAAAGGAATAAATAACTATCACGTTATTCTTGAATAAAAGAAAAGAAAGAAGGAAAGAAAAGAATGTGTCTCATGACTCGGTATAGAGAAGATCATGAATAATGGTTGTTTCTTTTTTCTTTCTTTCTCTTTAATCAAAGAACCAGCTAACAATCCTCTACTAAGGGAAAATGCTATTTTGCTTTGCTTGGAGCTAGCATCCCTAAAAGTGTTTCCACATGTATTACTGCATATACCAAGAGAAAATATTGTAAATGTATCCTAGACATGGTTCTTGTTGAACTGAAGAGAAGGCTTTAGTAAGTCTCTGTTTTTCATGACAATGAGAAACAAGTCAATGAGCTGCAAAGAGTAATCTAACCTAGCTGCTCAATTTCAACACATACTATATAATATGTTTTCAAATTAGTTTATCATGAATGTTCGAACCATTGTTCTTTGTAAGCAGATTGTTTGGGTCATGCGAGCTGTATCCTAAGAAGTTCCTTGGCAGTTTGTTGAGAATAACGGTTTTTTTTTTTTTTTTTGTTGGAAGGTAATAATCTCATGAAGTAGAGATGGTGTAGTGTGTGTGAGTGATCTAGGGTTCAATCCCTGGTAGTGTTACCTTTTAAAAACAATCAATATACATTCATTCTTGGTTATTGAAACAAAACGAAATGAGCAACCTACATCAGAATGTATTGAAATAAAATGGTTTTGTTCTCTATGTTTTGTTGGTGTGGCCCATCTGAGTTCAGAGATCTGAGATCCAGATATGTGGGCCCACCAGTACATTTACCACCCAAACAGAAAACACTACTCAGTTCCATCAGCTCGTCTCATATTTTCATACAAAATTCAGCATTTTCTACGCACGTTTTAGATTTTTCCCTCAAAACAAATGAAATCTAAAATAGAAAATCCAAATCCCAAGCCTCCTATAAACTTCCCCCCTATCTTAATCCAAAAATTGCACCAATTCAACCAAAACAACACAGATCAAAATCTAAAAATTACCAACAAATGCTCGAAAATTTGAATCCATAAATCAACAAGAAATGCTAGGAAATCCAATACGATCGAAAATCAGACAGAAACGAGGAGAAATCTACCTCAAATCAAAGAGATCTGCTTTGCCTTGTCCGAGGAGATGCAAGAATTTCAGAGCGTCTATTAGAGAGAGAGAGAGAGAGAGAGAGAGAGATTACGGATAGGGTTAGGGAAAGGAGCGCGCACGTGAGAGAGAGAGAGAGAGAGAGAGAGAGAGAGAGAGAGAGAGAGAGAGAGATTAGGGATAGGGTTAGGGAAAGGAGTGCGCGTGAGAGAGAGAGAGAGAGAGAGAGAGAGAGAGAGAGAGAGTGATTGACCACATTTGGGGGTTTTTTTGGGTGGGCCTCTCTTTTGAGAGTGCGCCCAGATTTTGGGCGGGCCTCCCTGATTTTCTGGTATGGCTTTGTGGGCCCCACCATGATGCGTGTCAAAAATCTACCCCATCAGTCAGATGCATCATCCCATGGTGGGCCCAAGGATTAAAAATCAATTCAATCTATGACTTGTGTGGGCCACACCACAAACAAAAGTTGAGAGGAGTTATCCTCCATTAAAACATGAGTTTTGTTTTTTGGGCCCACAGAGTCGCGGTCCCCAAATCCAGCCCATCCATTATATGTGTGCCAATTGGATGAGGGGTCATACCAAGTTTCAGACGCATCCAAATTTCAGGTGGGGCCCACCAAATACTTTTATATGTTTTAGGCGTGTCTTCACGTAATTTTAGATGGTATGGCCCAACGGAGTTCCGTATACGGCTGATTTTTGAGATATCCCATAATTTAAAGGAGACTCATCAAATGCATGGTGTTGATGTTTGACACACATCATTGGGATTTAAAAATGGAATTAAGACTAATAATATCAAATATTCTTAGGAATTTGGAGGATCTTGTAAGGTCTGGACATATCACATGGCAATACAAATATTAGGTGGACCACACCATTAAAAACTTCCTACGGTCCAATGTAAGGTTTATTTGCCACCATTAATGAATGGATCAAACTGGTTTTTGTTTTTTCTCATCATTTGGGCCTGTATGACCAAATCAATAGATTGGATGTCAAATAAAAAGTACAGTGGGCCTTAGAAGGGTTTTAATGGTGGATATGAATCATGTGTAATTTTTGGATATGAATCATTTTTCGGATATGAATCATTTTTCGGAGAATTCTCTAAAATGATCTCGAAAAATGGATGAACAATGTGGGTTGATCCCGATTTTTTTTTTAAATCTCCACATCTGGAGACCTGCCACACACTCGACTTGGTACCTGTGACTGGGTTGGACTCAATCTGGATTAGTCCAGGCCAGACCTAAACTCAGATCGGGCCAGGCATACTGGACTTGGTACCGAGTTGGGTCGAGTTCAGACAAGGTCAATTTCAAAACTAGGTCGAGTCAAGTCAACCCTAACTTGGTCTGACTCGACTCGTTGCTCTGTTCAACACGCTGTGTATCAGGGCAGGTTTTTTGTTTTTAATTATCGCATCTTAATATTCCTAAAATTTTAACCCTCAATTTCTTTCTTTCACTAGTAAGCGTACGCCTGTCCATTCGTTCTTTTTTTCTTTCTTTCTTTCTTTCTTTGGAAGCTTGATCCTACTCTTATAGGCATATGCTTATGACGCTTAACGACCGAGTTCAATTCCCTCCATGTGGATTTTTTGATGCATGTGGTTTTCATGCATCTGCAGGGAATGGTCTCGCCTTAAAGGGACGGGGACACCCTGTTATTATATATATATATAAAAACTTTCCAAAACCCGTCACGAGTTTAGGTGAATAGCTTTGGTCGTGGGTTTGCTCCCTATAGACAAGAGTGTGATTCCCCTCCCTGTGGATTACCTATCATGAGTTGGGACGAACGACTTTTGTCGTGGGTTTGCTCCTCACAGACACAAGTTTAATTCCCCTCCCCGTGGATTACATGAAGGGGCAGGAGGAAATGGTAATGCACTGGAGGGTATGTTACTCCATGGATTCACAGTAAAGGGCCGTCATCATCTTCTGATGAAGGATTCCAAGTGGATTCGGTGGGCCACCATCTGCCATGCAAGGAGCCCGGTTTACATACAGATGGGGGTGCAGGAGATGTTAATGAACGAGAGAGTGCATCATTCAATACATCAAATGGGAAAGGATCCCAACCGTTGCCCAGTATAGGAAGTAAAGTCGACAAGGTGGGTCATCATCTGCAGATCGAAGAACTTAGGTCACAAGGAGAAACCACAAACGGTGTGGTAGCACAACCAAGGAAATGTTCCCAATCTAGCCAACAAAGGCATTGGATGAAAGGGGGTAGTCGATCCCGAAACTCGATTTGTTTCAAGTGTGGGAAGGTTGGACACTCGAAGAAAGACTGCACCAACTAGACAAATAGAGACTTTCACATACATCCCCATAAGTAAAAAGTGGGCCACCTATGAAAATCACCTGTGGCAAATCAGGTTGGTCCCCTCAATGGATGGGCCGCATCGTTGAAATCAATCGAAAGCCAATGGTCCTACTCAATGCAGGTGTGTTACTCACCTAGTGAGTCAATGGACCAAATTTTGATGACATGAAATGATCATGGTGTGACCCATATTTTGTGCGGCTAGGATGTCTTACCAGCATGATGTATTGGCATGAAAGGTGGTGGGCCCTTATGTGATCTTTTCTCATGTTTATGGTCTATATCTATGTATGAAAGATGACTAAGTATGCTGTTAGTTTATTTACATGTATGTGTATAGATCAATAGGCATTTTACCTGTTCTAAAAAAATTAAAAAAAAGAAGCTCCAAACCCAAAAAAAAAAGGAAAGTTCAAAGAGAAAAATGGCACATATGCAGTTTCTAAAACATGAAAATCATGCCCAAATGTTAGACAGAAGAAAGAGCTCAAGTTTTTAGTTCATAATTTATGATTGATTTAACAAGGAATCAAGACATGGTTTATTAGTCAAAATGCTCCTTATACAAAAGTGTTGCTTTTAACCAGAGATGCAGCCAGATCATAAATAGGCTTTAAGCTACCATGACGAAAGAAACTAAGTAAAGAATTTTCATATCTAAAATATGAATTGGCACCAAATTATTTGAACATGTTAATGAGAACTACCAACTTGAAAATATCTGTGCTAAGCTCAAAATGAAGAAAATCTAGAGGATCCATGGAATGCTTACCCTTGAAAACTTCTAAAGGATGCCAAATAAACAGTACAGCCTTACGTCTACTTCATTTAGTAGGATTGGATTCCAAATAAACGGTACAGCCTTATGAGGATTTTAATGATGGATATCTAATCACTATTGTTTTCATGTGGTGTGGTCCACCTGATATTTTATATACTCTCATTTTTGGGCCCCACCATGATGTATGTTTTATATCCACACCTTCCATCCATTTGTAGAGATCATTTTAGGGCAATATCCAAAGAATGAGTTAAATCCAAAGCTCTAGTGGGCCCCAACACAAAAAACAATGGGACAGTGACGCCCACCATTAAAAACTTTTAAAGGCAACAAAAGTTTTATATCAAGATGATATTTGTGTTTTACCTTATTTAAGGTATTTTTTAATGTTTGAATAGGTTTGATTTCAAATAAACATCACGATGGGCCTTAACATAGTTTCAACGGTGGGAATCACTCTCCCTACTGTTTTCTGTGGTGGGGTCCACTACAGATTTTTATCTGCCCTAGGTTTAGGCTCCTGACTTAAAATGATATCTCAAAATGGATGGACGGTGTGGATATAACAAATACATTATAGTGGGGCCCACAGAACTTGGGGACATAAGTCAAAGTAGGGCGTTCAAGAGACGCCCTACACCCAAACGACATAACCTCTCTCTGTCTCTCTCTCTCTCTCGCTACTCTCTCTTCGTCCAGCGTTCTTTCCCTCCTCTCCCTCTTCTCTCTCGTTGACTCTCTCTTCCTCTCTCTCTCTGATCCCTCCTCCTTGTCCCCTCTTTGTTTCTCTCGCATCCTCTACCTCCTCTGTCTCTCTATATCCCTCTTCCTCTCTCTCGCGGACCGTTGCTAGACGCCCTACCCATGCACGCCCGGACTTCCTCTCTCTCTCTCTAAAGCTCGGTTGACCGTGAGGTATCTCTCTCTCTCTCTATCAATCTCTCTCAATCTCAATACTGATTTAGGGATTTGGGGATTTAGGGATTTAGGGATTTGGGGATTTAGGGATTTGGGGATTTGGGGATTTAGGGTTGGATGGCAAATGAACCTTACATTGGACCCTAGGAAGTTTTTAATGGTGTTCATGGACCCCACGACTATCAATGGAATGGGCCACGGTGGGGCCAATACATGTATATGCTGTGGGGTCCACTATCCCACGTGACCGTGGCCCACTATAGAGTTTATTTGCCATCCAACCCATTATTAGTCTAAAATATGATGTTTGGTGGGATTTTTTTCCTGTTTATGACACTGGAGTAGAAGCTCAAACTGGTGAAAAGGGTGGGCTGCACTAGGAAGGTCAACAGGATGGAAAATTGGAACAAGCATAGCATTAAACAAGCACAGCAGGTAATGGTTATTAACTATACTGATGTTTAGTCTTAAAGATTATGTAAGTGTATTTAACTGAACAAACATTTTTTTTTTCTGATGCAGTCGTTGCCATTCTATCTTTTCCATAACCATTTATATAGAAGAATCAAATATAGGAGATAAGGAGCTCATAAAATGTGGGAAACTAAATCTTGTAGATTTGGCAGGCTCAGAGAATATTTCATCAATATATTTTGTTGCTGAAGTTGTTAACCTACCTCTATATTTTATTACATGAACAACAAAGCAATTTGGACTTTTGGAGTCCGATTCGTATTCAACTTTAAAGGAATGTAACTGTAACTTGAGGCTTTTCCTCAGTATGAATACTAGGAATGAGATGTGCACAATTCAATCTACGTGGTCATCCTAAAGCAGCTTGGTAAACTCATCCTTGGTTCTAGCTGTATTATAAATGTCTCCCGTATTTAAAACTCCCATCTCCATCGCTCTCCCTCTCTCTCTCTCTTTCATCCTTGCTATGAATTATCTATTGAGGATTCTTGAAGCTGTCCGAGAATTAGAGTCCTTCGGTGAATGGGAGTTCTGACTTGCTCCTCACAGACAAAGATTTGCTGCTACATCATCATCATTACAACCTTGTCCCAGCTATTTGGGATTGGCTTCATTCTCATGGTAGTTGAGCAAAAAATTCAAGATCAGCTTGGGACCAGCATTTGCAAATACTACCATTAGGTGCAGTTGCTACTAGGCAGAATAAAAGATTTGCTGTGATAGATGGATCCAGGTCAGACTTGTATGTTGGTTTTGCACCATTTGAAAAATGGTGGTGACTCATCCTCACGTGCTGCACTGATGTACAACTATCCGACCCATCCAAACTGTGGTCGCACTGTGGATGGAGCAAGTAACAAAAAATATACTGATCGAGTAAAACTAAGCATCCAATTAATGGCTATCAAATCCATGGTTAAAAGTAAAATAGTGAGTGTTCCCATTTGGGGGGAAAGATCAGATGGTTAATATTATTTTCTCAGTGCAACTTTTCAGTTTTTCTCCATCCATGGTTGGGTCAGTAATTTGGACAGTCTGATTGCCGTACTACTATGCCATGTGTATGTTTGAAGAGTCACCACCATTTTTTAAATGGTCCAAAACTAACATAGGAATCTAGCCATGGTGATGGGCACATGACAAGGTGTTGGATACTGTGACTTTAAGATGCCCAGCATACTAATCCATCCATATTTTAAAATAAACTCAAAGAATAATGAAAACACAAAAGATCTAAAATACACACACACAACACACAGACACACACACAACACACGCATTAAAAACCCAGATTCTGTTGGGCACTGTGTCCTTGAATCTCAGAGACAGTTGTGATCTCTTGGACATGGATACAAGGATGTAGGATAAAGGGACTTCTGGATCCAGGCCAACACATTTTGAAAATAATATCAAGGAGTACCCTGGAAGAAGGAAAAATGTTTTATGCAGCAAATTAGTAAATGATTAATTTAAAGATGGTGTTCAACACTGTCAACATTCAAGAGCACAGATGATGCTCATGCAATGGGAACATGGATATTTACATGGTTAATTTTGTCCTACTGTACCTACATGAATCTGAGTTAAAAATGTGGCCGGAATATTATGTAACATGCCTTAGTTGTTTGGTTGCATGGATTTTCTATAGCCCATTTGGCCAAGTTCTTCCTCAAAGGAAGGAATGTGGTTGAATTCATTTCAATATGTTTTTAAATAGCTCATTTGATGAATCATCATTGTTGTTGGATGCTGTAATCTCAAAAGCTCATGTTTTTTTAAATAGCTCATTTGAGAAACATCATTGTTGTTGGATACTGTATGTCAAAAGCTTAGGCAAAGCCTTTTCTTTGTTTAGTATGCATAAATAGTGTCCATGATGTCGGTGTTGGGTAGTATGTTTCTGTCAGTAAACATTTTTATTTAGTTTCATGTGTATAGATATGATTCTGATAGGAATTGCATTGCAATGCTTTCAGAGCTGCCCCTGCCGGGCATTTATGTTTCTCAATTGAAACCATCCAGATAAATAAGGCCCATTCTAAGTCAGTGGCAACTTGAAAATCATACCAACTGAATGATCCTAGGTGTCAAACTGTGGAAATCAAAAGGAATGGTAAATGAAAAAGAATAAGTGGTCTAAATTAGACAAACAAATGTCCACTATTGGTGAGTATCTGAAGAGATGGTGAGTATCTGCCATCCAAAATGAGGATTGCTATGGTAAGGAGGGGGCACCATGATGTTTGTGAGAAATCAACGTATTGGGTTAAGACATGGATTAAAAAATGATGCCTTATTTTTTTTTTCCTTATCTTGTTTCTTTATGACCTATATGAATTTAGTTTGATGGTTGTTATAGTCTGTGTGGCTGTTTGGCTAGGGGTAGATCTTCTTTATGGGTTTTACTTCCCCTATGTGCTAGTTCAAGATCACCATCATGGGCCCACATGTACAGATGATCCAAAGATTGGAACCATTCATCATATGTGTAACTACCATATATGAGCTAATAGTGCAATGACAACACCCCAGGACTGACCCTGACATTTGATTTTGTCGAGTTAATGTGATCCATTGAAATTTAGCTTCACCAATCTCACATACGTATGTCTTAGCATGTGTGTCCATATATAGTCAGGACATGTTCTTGTATAAATGATAGTACACAACTTCACATTATCCACAAATACACAATCCACAAATACTACACAAGGAATATATATATATATATATATATATATATATATATATATATATATATATATATATATCTTACTACATATAGATTGTCACACCATTTTAATCCTTGGTTTTCAATGACAGGTGGGGTCCATGGTCCAATAATCCAAACCCATGCATGTTTGTCCCAACAGCAGATGGACTACGCCCAAGAATCTCCTCGATAGGACAATCCCAACCTATCAATTTCTGGCTTCTATATAAAAGGTTACGTTGTCTTCTCTCACTCATGTACTATTTCATGTTATAAAATTTTCAAGTAAATTGTACGAGGTTTACAGTAATCTTGGAGATTAGAAAATTTCCAAGTATGTGCATTTCAGTCTGAGTTATTTGTCTAATGACAATAGCCTTAGGAGGGTTGATACGAGGGATGGGTTGATTGTAAGAGGCCGATTAAAACTATATTGGGTTATCTTGCTAGTCCTGAAATGATTATGTCCGGCAAAATAACCTAATATAGTTTTAATCAGGCCTCTTGCAATTAACCCATCCCTCATATCAACCCTCCCAAGGCTATCGTGATTAGAGAAATAACTCAGACTGAAATGCACATACTTGGAAATTTTCTGCACTCTAAGATTATTATAAACCTCATACAATTTACTTGAAATTTTCATCAGCTGTAGGTCATATGGTATAAAGAGCTTGTCCGTCTCTACTAACCAAACATAAAACACGGAACTCAATGGCAATTTTTCAGCCTATGAATCTTGTGTATGTGCAGAAAAGCAACAGAAGTGGTTAATGCTTTTAATCATTCAATGTCCAACTATTATCCATTGTAGGGACTCCCTGATGAATAGTCTTCAAGATTGGTTTTCATCCATAAAAAAATAGATGCCTAACTTGTTTTTAAATGTATTTGCTCGAAATTGATGGAGCAGACCCGGATGTGCGTCGAATTTATCTGGATGTTGAGTGGGGGTCCCTGGAAGGTGGGAACCACTGTTATGACCATGATGAAGCTGTCTATTTCCTATGGAGAGCATTAGAGGGGCCTGACCATTTGGACATGCCGTGTTTATTTATTTGCTTGAAATTAATGGAGCAGACCCAGATGTGCATCGGATCTATCCGGATGAGCGGGGGTCCTTGGAAGGTGGGAATCGCTGTTATGACCATGATGAAGCTGTCTATTTCCTATGGACAACATTGGAGGCACTTGACTATTTGCGCTGGTGGCCGTATTTATATCTGTATTTGCAGGGACCACACCCTTAACCAAAACTACACCCTAAACCTATAATTATAACCTATAACCTGAATCTATAACCTAAACTTTAACCCATAACCTATAACTTATAACCTATAACCTAAACTCAATTCCCTAAACCTTAACCTATAACTTAACCTAAACATATACTTATAACCTAAACCTATTCTTAAATCCCTAACCTAAACCCGAACCTAAACCCGACCCCGAACCCGAACCTAAACCCGATCCCGAAACAAAACCTAAACCCGATCCCGAACCCGAACCCGATTTCCTAAACCTAAACCTTAACCTATTCTCAATTCCCAAAGCTATAACCTATAACCTATAACCTAAACCTAAACCTAACCTAAACCTATAACCTTAACCTATAACCTAAACCTATAATCTTAACCTAAACCTTATCCTAAACCAAACCTATAACCTTAACCTAAACCTTAACCTATAACCTATAGCCTAAACTTATAACCTTAACCTAAACCTAAACCTAAAACCAATACCTAAACCTATAACCTAAACCTATAAGCTAAAACCTAAACCTAAACCTAAACCTAAAACCTAAATGTATTCTTAAATCCCTAAACCTAAACCTACACCTAATCCCAATCTCAACTCCCTAACCTAAACCTAAACCAAAACTTGAAAACCCAAGCCTAAACCCGATACTGAACCCGAACCCGATTTCCTAAACCTAAACCTTAACCTATTCTCAATTTCCAAAGCTATAACCTATAACCTAAACCTAAACCTAACCTAAACCTATAACCTTAACCTATAACCAAAACCTATAACCAAAACCTACACCCAAAACCTAAACCAAAACCTATAACCTTAACCTAAACCAAAACCTATAACCTATAACCTAAACTTATAACCTAAACCTAAAACCAAAACCTAAACCTATAACCTAAACCTAAAACCAAAACCTAAACCTATAACTTGAACCTATAAGCTAAAACCTAAACCTAAAATGTATTCTCAAATCCCTAAACCTAAACTTACACCTAATCCCAATTTCAACTCCCTAACATAAACCTAAACCGAAACTTGAAAACCCAAGCCTAAACCCGATCCCGAACCCAAACCCGATTTCCTAAACCTAAGCCTTAACATATTCTCAAATCCCTAAACCTAAACCTACACCAAATCCCAATCTCAACTCCCTAACCTAATCCTAAACCTAAACTTGAAAACCCAAGCCTAAACCCGATCCCGAACCCGATTTCCTAAACCTAAACCTTAACCAATCCTCAAATCCCTAAACCTAAACCTACACCAAATCCTAATCTCAACTCCCTAACCTAAACCTAAACCTAAACTTGAAAACCCAAGCCTAAACCCGATCCTGAACTTGAACCCGAATTCCTAAACCTAAACCTTAACATATTCTCAAATCCCTAAACCTAAACTTACACTAAATTCTAATCTCAAAACCCTAACCTAAAACTAAACCTAAACTTGAAAACTCAAACCTAAACCTGATCCCGAACCTGAACCCGAACCCGATTTCCTAAACCTAAACCTTAACCTATTCTCAAATCCCTAAACCTAAACCTACACTAAATCCCATTCTCAACTCCCTAACCTAAACCTAAAACTAAACTTGGAAACCCAAGCCTAAACACAATCTCGAACCCGAACCCGATTTCCTAAACCTAAACCGTAACCAAATCTCAAATCCCTAAACCTAAACCTACACCAAATCCTAATCTCAACTCCCTAACCTAAACCTAAACCTAAACTTGAAAACCCAAGACTAAGCCCGATCTCGAACCCGAACTCGAACCCGATTTCCTAAACCTAAACCTTAACATATTCTCAAATCCTTAAACCTAAACTTACACCTAATCCTAATCTCAACTCCCTAACCTAAAACTAAACCTAAACTTGGAAACTTAAACCTAAACCCGATCCCGAACTTGAACCCGAACCCGATTTCCTAAACCTAAACCTTAACATATTCTCAAATCCCTAAACCTAAACCTACACCAAATCCCAATCTCAACTCCCTAACCTAAACCTAAAACTAAACGTGAAAACCCAAGCCTAAACATGATCTCGAACCCAAACCCGATTTCCTAAACCTAAACCTTAACCTATTCTCAAATCCCTAAACCTAAACCTACACCAAATCCCAATCTCAACTCCTTAACCTAAACCTAAATCTAAACTTGAAAACCCAAGCCTAAACCCGATCCCGAACCCAACCCGAATTCCTAAACCTAAACCTTAACATACTCTCAAATTCTAAAGCTATAACCTATAACCTAAACTTAACCTAAACCTATAACCTTAACCTATAACTTAAACCTGTAACCTTAACCTAAACCCAAAACCTAAACCTTAACCTAAACCAAAACCTATAACCTTAACCTAAACCAAAACCTATAACCTAGGTTAAGGTTGTTTTTCTTTTCATTTGTCTGGATCATCTCTCATATGTTCTTTCTCTTTTCATTTGTTTTTTTTCCATAGAATTGTTTGTGTTTGGATGGATGCAATTTATGTTTGGATGAATGTAGTTTATGTCTGAATGGATGCAGTTTGTGTTTGGATGAATGTAGTTTATGTCTGGATGGATGCAGTTTATGTTTGGATGAATGTAGCTTATGTCTGGATGGATTTACGTAGTTTCGGTTTAGATGGATGTGAATATGAATATGATAAAATATTTTATATAACAGGTGTATATCAGGAAAAATATGATGAAAGGAAATTTGAGATGATTTTTTTTTTTTTTTAAAAAGACTTTAGCGACGAAAATTTTCGTCACTAAAAGTCCCAGCGACGTTTTTTTAGCTACGAAAATGTTCGTAGCTAAAAGCAAACCTTTGGAATTTATTTGAGGAATTGTTCACACATTTAGCGATGACATTTTCATCACTAAAAGCTTCAGTCCCGTTTTTTAGCTACGAAAATTTTCGTAGCTAAAAGTAAACCTTTGGATTTTACACATTTAGCGCCGATAATTTTCGTTGCTAAAAGTCGCCGCCACCTTTTTCAGCTATGAAAAGTTTCGTAGCTAAAAGTAAAGCTTTGGATTTTATTTAAAAACTGTTCACACATTTAGCGACGAAATGTTTCGTCACTAAAAGTCCCAGACACTTTTTTAGTTACGAAACGTTTCGTAGTTAAAAGTAAAGCTTTGGATTTTATTTCAAAAACTGTTCACACATTTAGGGACAAAAATGTTCCTCGCTACAAGTCTCAACCACGTTTTTTAGCTATGAAAATATGCGTAGCTAAAAGTAAACCTTTGGATAAAGTGTTCACACATTTAAAAAATGTTCACAACATTTAGCGACAAAAATTTTCATTGCTAAAAGTGACTTTTAGCTACGAATTTACAATTTCACCGCTAAAAGTAAACTTTTAGCAACGAAAGTTTTGTTCGTCGCTAAAAGTCTCTTTTAGCGATGAAAAACATTTCATTGCTAAAAAACCCCTTTTCTTGTAGTGTGACTAGAGTTCAAATGATTCTTCTGTAACAAATGACAGAATTACTGCTGAAATTACAATTCTGTGAGCGTCATATATTATGGCAAGGATTCCAATCCACTAGAGATAATTAGTCTTAGATGAATAGAAGATCAATAGCCCTTGTGTAACTAGCATCAGTATCAAGAAATGAACATGTCTACACTATGATAGCAATGGCCCTTTGAAATGGAAAATGGGAAAAACAGAAAAATGGAACTGCATCCAGCCTACAAAAGATAGTGGCCATAAATGGCATCATGATCCATAACATAATGCCCTTATCCTATGAAACACAACTCTAATCCATGTATGTATGAATCACAGGATCCTTCTAAGTAGGTGTTGCTCCTGCTTTGAATTGCACTAATTTAGATCCTTGCACCTCCTTCCTAAGCATTTATACTTATTTAGATTTTGAAACAGATGCTTCCCAGCTACCACACTCAAATCTGTTCCCGCTTATTTTCCTACTTCATGCAACTATATGCATGATCACTACTGAAACTAAAAGAAAAGATCAATGCTATTGTGCAGGTCATCACAGTGGAATTGATCAATTATGACATTTATAGTTTTACTTCCCATAAATAATAAGATTGTTGTTTCCAATTGTTGTTTCCAAACTGTGTTAGATTTAGGACTTCTAAAGATCTTACCTTTCTATTCTTAAAAAGGAATTTAACATGATATACCCAACTATACTAAGAGGAGTTATATGATCCTCAGTTTGAGTTGCAAGTGGGACCCATGTTTAGAAAAAACTGTTAAACCTGATATGCATCAACATAGATGTTTTCCTTCTCAATTGAGAAAAAACTAATGAAACAAAGGAAATGGTGAAGTATCCAGATCTTCAATTAATTTATTAATTATTGCAAAAAACAAAAGAAAAAATTTCAAGAAAGAAAAGGAAAAAAAAGGAAAATTCCCTCATAGCCAATAACATTTGTTTTGCAAACTCTGGCCCACATGACCAATGGATTAGCCTATTACTTTGGCTACGACATTGATATGACATTGATACAGCGGCGCCATTCTGATGGATGGATTGTAAAGATCTAATAAAATTAGGCTATGTCAGGATCAACAGTAGGTACCTTGTACAATATGAAATATGTTTTACAATATGATCAGGACATTTTAAAACTAAATTATTTTTAAATGGGTTGAAGAAAGATTAAATAGCTACATAAGTATGATGCTTACATGCACTACAAATACCTAGATCATTGAACCATGGTCCCCACTTAGAATTGGAAAGCTAGATCACTGGATCACTACAAACAAACTGAAGAACTAAGAAGCATAAAAAATCAGAGTCAATCGCTTAATACCTGACAATCTGGAAACAAAAACAAATACGAACCAGTTAACTCAGATTGCAAACAGATTCACATTCCATTAGAAAGAAAAATAGATTGGTAAATTTTAAAAATAATAATCAATTTAAGAAAATTGTGGTACCCAATAATTTGAAATATGAAATCTTCATAAAAAGCAACTTATAGATGAATATCATTGAAGAACACACTATACATTCATTGTAAGTTAATGAAATTAGGACCTCACATCCAAGATTTAAAAACTCAAAACTTGACTTAGACAAGATGCTTGAGTACTCAATCTAGTATTTTGGATTTTATAAAGTTGGTTAGCACCTGCTATGGACATCAGTCAATATTGAGTCAAGTTGATTCAGCAAGTTCTTTTGAGTACTCAATGTAACACTAGCACCAGCATGCCACAAAAGCACGACATTTTGTTAATGTACATCACACCATTCAGTCTCTAACTATAGAAACTGCAGAACAGAACTTTTAGCAAATGCATAACAATATGTAGCTAAAACATTAGAAAAGAAAGTGTGGCAGAAAAATTAGTTTGAAAAGCTCAAAGATATTTTGATATGTAACAACCACCATATACAGGCATATGATTGTGAACAGAAATTTAGAGGACTCCAGGCTCAGTAAAATGGACCATCTTTAGCACAGTGCTAGCTTCTACACACAACAACTACATGGGTAATCAGTCACTAACCATTAGTGTGACTCACACTAAGAGCAAGAAGCCCTTCCAAGTATATTGGGTCTGCTTCATGTGCTCGCATCATTGATGCAATAGCCTGCAATACAAACAGATTTCTTAAGATAAATGCTTCTAAAACGATATCCTTGCTGAATGACAACAACATCAAAACTTCTTTTTTAATTTTTCGTTTTATGAGAAGATAATAAAGAATGGAGAATACAAATGTCTCGAAGGATTTCATTTCATCATTCCTATAAAGATGACCATGAATAATACATGCAACTATGAACAACTTTATGAATCTATAACCTATTTCATGACAGGAGGGCTTACAACTGCAAAAGACAAAAGGAGCATCTCAATAGATAATAGTTTCTCTTTTACTAAAATTCCTGTAATTCTAGGACCACTGATAGTCTAAGAAAAACAACAACACAAGGGAAGGCAAAATAGGTCGACAAAAAATGCACCCATTAGCAACTTTGAAGAATCAGAGGCTAGTTTGGTTCAATAAATTTGTGTCCAAGAATCAGAAGCTAGTTTGGTCCATGTAGCTAGAGAATCAAATAACTCAGCTTTTTTTACAAATCGATCCCAAATGGCAATGATGCCCAAAACGGATCTTCTTCTTCTTCTTTTTTTTCCTTCTTTCTTTACCTTTTATTTATTTATATATTTTTATTGGTAGTATAAGCATCTCATTAGCACCAAACGAAAAGGAATTACACCACAAAGTATAACAAGAAAGGGATGCCCCTTCTTGAAATTTATAAACAACACAACTTGACCCCAATCTAGGAATTGAAAGTTAACCAGAAAATACAAAGGCAGACCACATTCAGTTGAAAAGAATCCAAAGTGTTAGTTGGGATCCTCCAATCTCAGAGGATCTCTAAATTTGTGCTAGCTAACTGTTTAATTTTTCTTTCTGCCTTAGCCTATGCTAATTTTCCCTTCTAGACCTTATTAATTAAGACCTTTGTATTCATACCTTCTGTCTCGGAAATTGAAATTACATAGCACAGTAAACCATACAATGTTTGATATGAACAACGAGTATCCAATCAAGTTTCAAGCCAACTAGGAGCAATCCCCTTATCAGTTTTAAATTGGGGTTTAACCATAATCCTTCGTGAACTAAATGAACATAGTTGGATAAATGGTATGAAGATGACTGAAATAGTAAAACTTTTTGCTTTTTTTTTTTTTAAAAAAAAAATCCTGTAAATATGCCGACTAAAAAGAACACTGACCTTCATTCTAGATCCATTTTCACTTGAAGGTGGGGTCATTTCTACACTTGTTCCATTAACAATACTTTTTGATGATTGACTGGCAATAAGGGAATTGATGAGTGTGGAGCTGTGGCAATGAAAGGGGGAAAGTTTGTCATATTTCAATAAATGTGCATTCACACACCATGGACACAATAAGTATTTATTTAGAGATTAACAATGCACTTGGATGCAATACCAAATTGAATTGCATTTATTAGTTCAATAAATCAGAAATGACTTTCTAATTGTTAGTGACTGGATCGTCGAGCAAAATGTAATTGAAATTTGAAGGAGCTACAATACCTTCTGTTGTAAGAAATCTGTGAAAGAACAATACCTTCTATTTACTTTATAAATATAAAATGCAATCCACATCCATAAACAATATAACCCTAGCAGTAGTTCTTTAAAGGAAAATCAAACTAGCCAACAATAGCAAATATGTGAAAGGAAAATCAAATAGTTCTCCTCTTGGATGCGTTCCCACAGAGCATCAGAGTTCGACTTTAGAGCTTTCTCCATGCTCTGGCTGAAGGCCACCTCTACTATGCTACCTTCTTTATTAACAGGAACAGCCACCAGGGCCGTCATTTGCTTTTGTATTTCCTTTTGAATTTTTGTAGATATTTCTTTGTAGTATATCAAAAGATTTCATATTATTATTTTTTTTTAAAAAAAAAACCTAGAGCAGATTTCCATATGCTTCACAATAGAAAACTTGCTTTTAACCATCTCAGAAATGAATCACTCATTCAGACCAAGAGAAATGGACAAAATTTACAAATCCTCACAAGATCATGAAAAGAGAGCACATAAATTCAGCAAAAACCTCATAAGATCAGAGAAGAATCATAAGTGGAATTTAGAATCAGATCCTAGAATTCAAAATTCAAAAAACCAAAAAAAAGAAAAGAAAAAAGAATGAATGAAAAGTAGATGTTCAAACTCACAATTCCCTTGCTCTCATAGTAATTGTTCAACACCCATTGATACTTGGATTGATTCAAACCGAACCAGTTAACCAAATACTCATCCACACTCGAATGCATTGCCGAAACCACATTAGAGCAAAGTTAAAACCCTAGAAACCTCCTTTGCCTAAAAACAGAACTAGCTATTATGCGGCTGGTGGAGGAGCTGAGGCGGTGACGAGGGTAGGATGAAAGGGGTTTTGAAAACCCTATCACAGGGTGTGATCACAAATTAATAACGAGTTTGCAGCGAAAGGGGGTTTTGAAAACCCTAGAGAGAGAGAGAGAGAGAGGTTAGGAAACAAAGGGGCCTTGGGTTTTAGGAGAGGTGCAGGCATGGGAGAGAGAGGGTTTGGGTTTTGGGAGAGGCGCGGACGTGAGAAAGAGAGGGTTTGGGTTTTGGGAGAGGGGTGGGCGTGCGAGAGAGATTTGAGAGATTTGGGTTGTGGGAGATGGGTGCGCGCGGGATTGTTTTGGGGGGAGGGGGGTGACGGACGGCACTTTTATGTACGTAGTTTTAGGTCTTGTGGGGCCTACCGTGATGTATGTTACTTATCTATTCCGTCCATTCATTTTAAAAGATCGTTTTAAGGGTTGATCTAAAAAATGAGTCAGATCGAAGCTATAAGAGGACCATATAAAATATTAACAATAGAAATTTATTTTTTATTATTTCTTATGATGTGGTCCAATTAGACCTTCAATCTACCTACTTTTTAGGCTCATCCACTGAAATTATATATTAGAATTTATGGGTAGCTTAGATAAAACATATATATTCCAATGGGCCCCATGGAGTCCCTTAAGCACCATCAATCTCTAATAAGATCCTGGTGGAACACAGGCTTTAGCTATAGATCAAATAGGTTTTATCTACGGATTAAATCTGTAGCATAATAGCTACGGTTTATATCCATAGCTAAAAACTTCCAAAGTCCGTAACCTTTGCTCGATTTTTTGGTAGTGTCTCCAAGTGTAGTCGGTGGATTCTTCCCTATCAAGAAGAGGAACCTCCCATCTTTGAGCCTGTTGATCATCATAGTCAGAGCCATTTTGTCGGAGTAGTCGTCGACCTGTAGAGCCTCCTCGATAAAATGAGAGATGTAATATTTCAATGATTCTCCACTTTTTTCTTGAGGGTGAGTTGGTGAGTCGACGGCTTACGACTCTTCTTTTTGACGATGAACTACGTCAGGAATGCCCTACTGAGCTCGGCGAATGTGTTGATTGAGCTCAGCTTAAGTTGTCGGTACCAACTTCTCGCGGTCCTTATGAGGGTTATGGAGAATGCTCTGCACATCATTGCCTCTAACGTGGACTGGATTTGCATCTAAGAGCGGTAGGATCCCATGTGTTCTGTCGGGTCCCCAGAACCCAAGTATTGAATAATGGGGGGCATTCTGAATCTCGTAGGCATTGCCATGCCCATAATGTCACTGGTAAATGGAGGCTCGGTCTCTTCCATCATTGCCTCTACTGCAGTTGGAGTCAGTGCCTGGTGATCCCTTTGTAAACTTTTGATCTGGCTTCGGAGTTCATCAAGCTGGGCTTCCCATGGATCTCTGTTCTCAGCCACGGTTTCATGAGGAGCTTCGACCTCGGGTGTTTTGCCCCTTCTCCTCCTTTCTAGCTCATGGTGGAGGTCATTCGGGGTTAACGCCGAAGTCTCAGACACGTAAGTTGGCACTTGAGTTACTGCATTTCGCACGGGATACGGAGCCCGAGCTAACATACTCTAGGACGCTCCTGCTCATGAACTTATAAGAACAGGTTGCTCTGCTGCCACTAGGGCGACCTCTCCCTGATCAAGAGGTGGCTGCTGCCCTGTCCTCTACTGCTGCTTCATTTGGTTTATCTCATTGACCAGTGCCTACACCTGATTTTGCAATGCACGGTACTTCCCTCCTCGGCTCCGAGTCTGTTGAGACAGTTCTGTTGGAGCTGATTCAGCATGAAGTATCGAAGACGATCGTCGTTGCCTAGTAGGCTTGGGTTCCACCATTGCTATTGGAGGCGCTTTCTTCTTTCCCCTAACCATTTCTGGTAAAGTTACTAAGACTTTTCATCATACTTCCCACAGACGGCGCCAAAATGTTGATGATAAAATTTGATTCACCCTTCGCTGAGCTCTGAGCACTTAAACCGAACCCTGTTAGCATGCACAAGAGAAGGACAAAGGAGACCCTGGCTAGAGCAAAGGACCCTCCGATGTCAAAGTCAGGCTAGGAATCTGGGTCTAAGTAGTGTTGCTAGGGCTTAGGGTGTGAGATCTTACGTACCTGTTCCTGTAGCTATGTCTCTTATTCATACATTTTGATCGAAGTAACTGTGCCCGTCATTCTCCGTACGATCTCTGACAATAGGAGGGAGCGACACACACGCTGATGTTGGCAGTTATCTAGAGATCGTGCGCAGGATCTTACTCCACGCGTGCGTTATTGGAGCTGATCTCTGAGCATGACTATAGGCTCCATTTCCATCCGAGCCTACCCTATAGTCTGGGTCCGTCTTCTAATGGTTCGAACCCATACGCATGTCAAGCTTGGCAGTTGGTCGGCAAGGATCGGGTCTATCAAGAACGCATGGTGTCAATTCCCATAGTGGGCCTTGTAATCATTCCAAAGCTGATCGACTGTCTTGCCGAGCAGCTTCATGAAGATGTTTTCACCGTAACTAGTCCTCAAGCTGCCGTTGAGATCGGCCACGAAGCCATCTTTGAGAGTGTTGCAGTAGTCAAGGAATCGAGCCGTCACGTCATATCCCTGGTCCCATTTATCTCCCTCACCAGGTTTCACCCAATGAGCAGGAATGTACCCAACTTTCAGACTCACGTAATCTGCTATCCCTTCGATCAAAACAGATGGGGCCCGCTCACCCTCGTTCCACTGACATACATGCACAGCCTCATGG
Organism: Magnolia sinica; assembly: GCF_029962835.1. Lineage (NCBI taxonomy): Eukaryota > Viridiplantae > Streptophyta > Magnoliopsida > Magnoliales > Magnoliaceae > Magnolia > Magnolia sinica. Next base: position 52,732,125 of record NC_080588.1, read on the forward strand.
TAGAGGACCCCATCAAGATCCGTCCGCACATCGCCTGTGATATTCCCGATGTAATTAGCCCCCACATGGATCTCATTGTTGATTTCGTAAGCTATAATACCGCTGATGTCCTCGATGAACATGGTCACCTTCTTCACGTCCTCCCGATCGGCCTCACCTTGCCGGAAGGTCTGCCAGATGAACGGGGCTGCATTTTCAAGTACTTGCCAGGTGTATGCAACCCCGATCTCGTTCTCGAACCGGGCCCCACCGGGTGTGCCGGTCGCATTGTTGATGATATCGTATTGGACGGCTTGGATCGTTTCTAAAGCGGCCGTGGCATAGAGAAAAATGAGGAAGAACTTCAAAGGATCCATCTGTCCGTTCTTGGTTCTTGGCTTGATGATGTAGCATGAAATTCATGTGTCTATGTATATATAAACTGGCATTCATCCCACTCGCTTTCAAATTAATGAATGTTAGGATTTGAAAAGTATTAAGACGGTCTTGATCTTGACCTTGACTTTTCCATTGATTGATCTTTTGTCCATTTCAATTGAAGCAGCGGACTGCATGTGGCACCCACCAGAGAGATATCCCTCTGCATGGCACGACGTGCCCCAAGCTCTGTGGGGCGAACCGTGGTTAGTGTGTTTTATCCGCGCCGTCCATCAGTTTTGGCGGATCATCTTAGGGCATGAACCCAAAGATGATGCAGATTCAAAACTCTTGTGGACCACACCACAGAAAACAGTGGGGATTGAATCGGGGGCCATAAGGTCACACAGACCTGGATGATGGGAAAACATAAATATCAGCTTGATCCAAAACTTCTGTGGCCCCAAACAAATTTTCAACGGTAGGCGATCAATCTCCACTTTTTTCTGTGGTGCGGTCGACTTGAGCTTTGGATCTGTATCATTTTTGGGCTCATGACTTCTTCTTTTCCACATGCACACACCCCACGCACTCACGCTGAAGTGGGATTTCACCACCTATGAGCTTATGACTTAAAGTGAGCTGGAAATTACGGATGGACAGGGTTGATAAAACACATACATCACGGTTGGCCCTACAGAGCTAGGGCTACGTCGTGCCACAGGGAATCCGCTCTCATCCCAAGTCTTTAAATATAAGATGCGTCTGGACTTTGTCATTTGAATTGGAGTCAATTCTAATGATCCCAACCGTTAACATGATGGCCTTGGTTTTTATGGTAGATTTAGGTATTGTAAAAGTCATTAAATTGGATTATTTCAACCCTCAATAATTTGGCCATTTTGCCGTCAATACAGACGATTCTGCGGCCATTATCGACTATATACAATCTAAGGGCTGAAATTGTTGCTATTCAGTTAGGACATGTTGGCCACATGTGTAATGAATGGTTCAATTTGGATTAAATATGTGCAAGTATATATATTTAGTGACAAACAGGTTGGATTAATATTCGACTCAAATTGAACCAAACATTTTATGACCCAAGCGCTGAGATAAACCGTGACCAGATTTGTGAAGATTAGCCATCTATAAAGCTACTAATTGATAAGGTGATTAAACGAGCCTTAGAAGCAAAGACTTTTATTATAACAATGATAGTTAATTAGGTCGCATTTCTCAACAAATTTTTTTTTATTTTTATTTTTATTTTTATTTATTTATTTATTTTTTTTAAGATAGAAAAACTTAAAAAGAATATTGGGTGCCAATTTTATTATATATATAAATAGATGAAGTGCAATCGGCATATAAAGAAAGTAAAAAAAAGATTATTAACTGTGTTTTAAGTTGGCGGCAATGGTTTTGATATTCTTTCAAACTTGATGGTTGTGAGATGGTCATGAGAAAAACTAGATGGTCATAGTGATTGGTCAGCAGGTCGTGACTGAAAAATTGCACTAAGGACTTAGGGATGATACGATCATGGATATTTAAACTAAATTAACTGACTTACTATGGTGGTGTGTCGAAAAAAAAAAACCTATGCTAAAGACTCCAAGCTCGTTGTAGGATGGTGCTAGCAAAACCTCGTTGTAGGATGGTGCTAGCAAAAGTTGAGGGATTGAAACTAAACTAATTGAGATATGTGCTCATGAGGGCTGAAAGATAGGCAGCGTTGAGTTGAAAAGGTTGTGTAAATTATATTGGTGTGAGTCCTGGAGTTCTTTTTGTGCTGATTTTAAAGACTAAGAAATGCAGTGTTTGTGAGATCTCATGCAACTCTCCTTGATCCTCCATGTACGTGTAGCCTATCATAATCAATCACGTGTACAAGAGAGATCGCGTTTCCAACAAATACATGATCTTGTATGCTCTTCTTTTATTATTTCGGCCTTACAAATGGGAAGCTTTGCTAGAGACTCTTCACGTTATTTGACTTCTTACTTGGATGGAGAGTTTCTTTTGTGAGACTCTTGCTTTTAATGGTTTCGAATATAAACACACGTCTAGCCTTTTGGCTTTGACAATCATCTTCACTACGTTTTAAATAAGGCCCCACGTGACATCTTCTTGGTTGTCTAATCTACCTTATTAGGCTAGGTATAACCAATGCCCCCATGTCTCTTTGCATTTGGAGAATATGAAGAGACGCTAAATGATTCTTAACAGTTCCTTGTTAAATTGGTCGGTGTTCATTTTCTTGTTGCTCCTTGGGATTCCTATTATAAATTAAGGACACCCTGGTCAAATTGGCCATTGGGATGATCATTTTGGTAATTAAATTGGACATTTCAATCATTAATTGATCATTTTAATCAAATTGCCTGTTGGGATGGAGGCATGCTTTTGTGAGACTTGCTTTTAATGCTTTTGAACATAAACTCACATTTAGAATTTTGGATTTGACAATCATGTTCACCACGTAGTATATAAGGCTCCACGTAACATCTTTTTGGCTGTATTAGGTTGGGTGTAAACAATGCCCCCATGTTTCTTTGCATTTGGAGAATGTGAATTAAGAAACGCTAAATGACTCTTAACAATTCCTTGTTAAATTGGTTGATGATCATTTTCTTTATTGATCCTTGGGATTCTTATTGTAAAGGACACCCTGGTCAAATTGGCTATTGGGATGATCATTTTGTTTGTTAAATCGGACATTTCAGTCATTAATTTGGTCATTTTGATAGAATCAGTTGCTGTTGACTTCTTTTTTTTTTTTTTAATCGTCCAAAGTAGCCGTGTGGTGTTTTTGTATTTGGCCATGATAACCTTGATGTTCTTCATATATGAGGCGTAGGTGATGTGGCAAATTTGCATTGTGGTTTGTTTGGAGTAGTAAGATATTAGTAGGACGCGTAGGCCTGACAAAACCTGGGGAGATAAAATCTGGAACGTCAAAATCCCTCCGAAGATTTCTCTGTTGATTTGGAGGATTCTCAAGAGTGCCCTTCCGGTTGATGCGAGTGTTCAATCTCGTGGCATCCATCTCGCATCCCGCTGCTGCTGTTGCATTGACGATACTTGTCAGATGCTAAGACCTACGGTTGAGACTTCTGTCCACCTTTTCTTACAGAGCAATCACGCGAGAGATATCTGGTCCCATTTCTCCATCATTTTCAACGTTCAGATGGCCCCTTTTCCCTCAGTGGAAGGCTGGCTGTCCCACTGGTGGAGATCCCGCTCAGCTAATGGGCCATCGGCACCTTTCAAGAAGATTTTGCCTTGTGTTATTCTTTGGGAGCTTTGGAAGAGTAGGAATGTAGCGCGCTACGAAGGGGTGTTGATGAAAGTGGGTGTGATCATCTCCCGCATCAGCGGTTAAGTTCGTTTCTTTGTCAACAGATGGGGCATTCTGCATTCTCGACTAGGCTCGTCTAGCGGGGCTCTAGCAGCCATGGGTATTTTAGTGCCTCCTCAGCCAAGAAGTTCATCCCAGGTGGTGATTTGGAGGAAACCCCCGCCGGGCTGGTTTAAATTGAACGTAGATGGTTCTTCCAGAGGTAACCCAGGCGCGGCAGGGGGAGGGGGATTTTGTAGAGGGGAGAAAGGGGAGTTCTACTTCGATTTTTATGCTGGCGATGGTGTCACCTCCAACACAGGAGTGGAACTATGGGTCATTCATGATGGTCTTCAGCATTGTCTCCAACTAGGATACTCCAACATTTTAGTGGAATCTGACTCTCTTCTAGTGGTGAATTTCCTTTCTGGTCGATCTGTTTCGGGTTGGAAATGGAAGTGTTGGATCAATAGAATCAATAACCTCAGCATAACTAGTAACGTTCAATTTGTTCATATCCTTAGAGAAGGGAACAGGTCGACGGATGCTTTGGCCCATATGGAAAGCGAAAACCAAAGGTCGGCTCTATTCTTGGGCCATGCCGATCTCCCGCCTATCCCCAGGGGCCTCCTCTTCCTCGACAGGATGAGTTTAGGCACAGTTAGAAGGGGGATCTAGCCTTCTTTTCCCCTTCTTTTCGGGGTCAAGCCGGCCCCACCCTTGTTTCTTTTTTGTTCCTTACCTTTCCTTTCCTTTTTTGTCAGGGAAAGCCCGAATCTTGGGTGATGCAATTCTCCTTCTGTAAATCCTATTTTTTATGAAATGAAAGCCCCTTTTCCTTATTAAAATAATAATAAAAAAAGTTAGTCGGTTACATAGACCTTTTGGCAGCATCATTCAAATAACACATGAGTAGGTGGCACGCCTTTTGGTGGGGTATGACACGCTTTTTCCCTTAGTCTCCAAGTGTTTCTGGTTTCGACTTGTCCATTTTACTTTGTCATTTCTTCGGAAGTTGTCTTCTAGATGTTGATTTATTATTCGTTGGTCATTCTAATTTTTATGTATTGGTCATGATAACACATGAGTAGGTGGCACGCCTTTTGGTGGGGTATGTCATGCTTTTTTCCTTGTTCCCCAAGTGTTTCTAGTTTCGACTTGTTCATTTTACTTCGTTAGTTCTTCGGAAGTTGTCTTCTAGATGTTGATTTATTATTCATTGGTCATTCTTTTTTTTCTTTTTTTTTTTGGCCATGATAACATGCGTGTCCATTGAATGTTTAATAACCCTATGATTATGACATTGGCGAGTTACCTTTTGCGTCGAATTAATTGGATATTTATAATAACCTAATTGTCGTGATTATGCTATTAGTAGCGATCTTTGAGTCGTGGGATTAACTGTCATGCCCCAAAATTCGACATCTAAGTTTATGGACTATGGTTCTGAATTCAATGGTACAAAATATATAATGAACGAAAGCTTAACATTATACATTACTTTCACATATAATTTCACATTCGCATTCACATCCAGAATCACATTCATATTCACATTCGTATTCATTAATTACTTATATTATGAAATCAATTTATATTAATCATCATCCACATAATTAATCAAGTTTAAATCATCAATACCATTCACTAATTTACCAATCAAGTCTTTAATAATCAAGTCTATTAGTTTATTATAAAGACCTTATTACATCAATTATTCAAATAAAAGATAATTACGAATTGAATCTCTAACACCCTTCCTCCTCCTAGAAGTTCTCCTCTAGGTCATCACCTTTTTAAAAAAAAAAAAACACCCATGCACACACACCCCACACACTCACGCCTAGTGGGTTTTCACCACGTATGGATACTCGACCCTTGACTGGGTGTTGAAACTCCCGAGAGTCTACCACCCGATCAAGAGTAAGGATCCATCCCCTAGGTCATCACCTGAAACTGATTATTAACAATGAAAGAGTGAGCTACAAAAGACCAGTGAGATAGCCTTGCACAATTTATCACATGTAATTAGAGTTCAACATAAATAAAGAGATTTTCATATAAGATGAGTACTCAAGAGTATTTAAATCCAAAAGAATATTATAAACCATGCATGCAATGCAGGATATGCAAATATGCATAAACTGTCACAGTATGGTAATTAGTAGAATATTTAAGGCTTATCTAAGGCCAGTTTAATTCAATCGGCCTACACTGTTAATCAAATCTTTGTTGGTCTGCGTAGTGGTTCCTTACACCTGGGTGCTCACCCAATTGGCCAACACCAATCTTGTTAATCTGCACAGCGGTCTCTTGCAGTGCTCACCAACCAGCTATTATCAATGAAATATCCACCGGCCCTGATAGCAGTATCTTTCACGGTGCTCACCCAACCGGCCATGACTGATAGAGTACATATGGCCTATTACGCTCACTTGGGCGCTCAAATAAAGAAGTTCATAGAGACTGTAGTACCATGCACTTAGGTGCTCATCCAAAGGCATTCACTGGAGTTGTCATTTATGGAATACATGGATCATAAAATCCTTTTCCAAAGCATCTCAAAAGTAAGCACTCATGTTTCCATCCTTTCTGTGGCACTAAAACACAATAAAATCTCAAGATATGCATGACTTCTCAATACAATAGGTCACCAAATTTACTGAAATCAATCCGAAAATATAATCTTCAGTAAAAGTTTTTGAAATATGATAATTACAACATGAGTTTCTAGCAATTCACCAAGGTTAAACATAAAACGATTTTCATGCAACACGAGCTGCAATCACATACGTCAAAAATTCAAAATTTTCATAAAATTAAGAACCGGTATAGTAAAACTGAAATTAAATAAATTACAAAGTGAAAACAATGTAAAACAACTCACTCATTACTGTCTGACTCAAACCAGATCAAAATTTAAATCAACTCAGTTTTACTCATTGTGACTCAATTTCAACACGGTGCGAACTTAGTGCTCAATTCCTCCAACTGAATTCTTAGCCCACCGGGGAGTTTTCAATACTGCTAGACTTGAACTTGAGTTGACTCGATGCTGAAGTCTATAAGACTTGGTACACACCTCAATATATGCATTGTATATACACGACATCCATTCATTTTGATAGCTTATTTTAAGTAATGGTCCAAAAATAAAGCAGGTTCAAATCTTAGGTGGATCGCACAGTAGGGATTGAATTCCCACAATTAAAAGCTTGGGGTTATAAGAGTTTTGGATCAAGATGATATTTTTATTTTTGACCTTATCAATAGGTTAGTTGACAAATAAATATTACGTTGGACTCTAGTTAGTTTTTAACGGTAGGTTTCCAGAGCTAAAATTGTGTTGGGGTAAATGAGGTAAACCCAAGACTCAAGTGGACTACACCATAGGGGATTACACAACAGGAAGCTAGCAGTTTGATAATGACACCCACTGTTGAAACTTTCCAGGGTCATTGTGATGGTTAATTGCCATCCAACCTGATCGTATGGTCACATAAACCTATATCAAGGGAAGATAAAATTAACATCTGATCCAAAACCTTGGTAGCCCTAAAAAAGTTTTCAACAATAGGTTTTTAATCCCTAATGTGGTTGACTTGAGCCTTGGAACTGCCTCATTTTTTTTGGCATCTACCCTAAAATGATATTGCAAAATGGATGGACGGTGTGGATAAACCCATACATCAGGGTGCCCTCTCAGAGCTCCTATGTGTTCTAGCTAGAGACGGGCAGGGGTAGTACCCAATCTGCATCCATCATCGCGACCGTCTTGCCAAAAATAACTCCCGCCTGCAGATGTATTGAGCAACAAGCTAAAGCATTTTGAGTAACTCTATCAATCCCACCATTGATGAATGTGCCTTATCCATGCCATCTATCCATTTTACCATATCATTTTAATAGATAAGCAAAAAATTTAAGCATATATATATCCAAAGCTCAAGTGGACCACACCATAGGAAATAGTGGGATAATGATGTCCATCACCCAGAGATGTTTATTTATCATCCAATCTGTTCATAAGGTCACACAGACATGGATGAAGGAAAAAAGCAAATATAAGCTTGATCGAAAAAATTCGTGGCACCCCAAAAGTATTCAACGGTAGGGTTTTCAATTCTTATCATTTCCTGTGGTGTGGTCCACTTAAGCTTTGGATATGCTTCAAGTTTAGGTTCATGCCCTAAAATGTTTTGAGGAAATGGGTGAATGGCATTGATAAAACAAATACATTAAGGTGGGCCTCACAGAGTTTGCTCAGTACACACGAGTATCTAGGTTGAAAATGTTACTGTTATGGGACACTAGTTTTGATTTGATAGGGCCCATGGTCCACTCCCACCATTAGCTCTTGACTTCCATATTAGGCCACGCCACGCCAAAGCAAATAGTTGGGAGAGAGACATCCAACCTTATTTTTTACAGGGCCCACCATAAAATTTATATAAAATCCACTCCAACCATTGGATTGCATACAATCATTTAGGGCAGTGGCCAAAAAAATCACACCCATATTTTATTTACTTAGGCCACATTAATGGAATGGAGGGTGAGTGTTGTCCCCATACACTTTTTTCAATCATATAGTCCACCCGAGTTATATATATTGTTGATTTTTGTGCCCTTGACCTAACATGGGTTAAGAACCTAGTGATCAAAATTAATTTTAAATAAACATCATACTTGTCACGCCCGAAATTCGGATTTAGAATGTGTACCCTTCGAACCCAGATACGACACATTATTTATACACAGGGATGTACTTAAATAATATATTCATATTGGTTTCCAGATGCTTAAAAAGTACATTAATTTCACAATCACAAATATCCAGCAAGATATCTTTCATTTAATCATTCCCATCATACACACATATATCCACCACCAAGGTAATTTAAAGGCATTCATTCCACATATTAATAACATTACCAAAAGCTAATCATGGTACCACAACCCATCCATTTGGGACTTTATTAAATTATTTACTAACAAATACTTTAACGATTCATAATTTTCAGCTACTCAATTTAAAATTTGTTCAAAAACATAAGATAGGGCTATTGCCCATGTGAATCGTCCACTGATTCACCTTCTTGCCCTAAAACTTGAGCAGTTGTTTTATCGTCGCTAAATCTATATGGTTTTTTCATCAATATAAGTCAATTGGCTAGGCCCGGTGAGTGAACCCATCATCGTTCATACACATCATAATTAAAATAGGGATGCATGAATGTCATTAGATGCATAGATGTGTGAATGCATCAAGTGTATTGATCAGTCCACTTACTTTAGTTGGATTCCATCAAACCTGCATCTCTCCTTCTAGGGTAGGCTTCCACTATATTGGTAGGCTTCCATATATTGTGGGAATCCATGGATGGTCTCCTAGGTCATCCAGTACTGTAAGTACCTACAGGTCATCCAAGGAGTGCCCCTAGGTATTCAATCACTACTAGAAAACTGGGCAAAAGCTACGGATAAAAACCATAGCTAAAGGCCTATGTCTATGGTTAGAGTCCGTAGCACGGCCGTAGCCATTGGTACCGTAGCCATAGGTCTTAGAGCTATGGCTACAGATTTAATTCGTAGACATATAAACAATAGGTACAAATTAAATCTGTAGTCATAGCCTCCGTAGCTCTAAAGTATATACAGCTACGGATTATATCTGTAGCTAAAAGTAGAGCGAGAACCATAGCAAAAGGCTGAAATTAGCAATAGCTACGGTTTCTAAATAAAGGGCTACGGTTAATAGTCGTAGCTACTGCCTATTTTTTAAAATAAAATTAAAGAAAATATAATAATGGCATCTATTACCATTGTAGTACATGCCCTAATAGATCACTCATATAAGCTAATATAGATAAATATTTTATGGCTAAATCATTCATTCATTCAATCAAGCACAATTATTCATTCATTCAATCAAATACAATCATTCATTCATTCAATCAAATACAATCATTCATTTTAATCCGTTTACAAAAATCCAATGCCAACATAATAGTTATATGTCTATTTAAAGTTCTCATTGGCAGCAAGATCCAATGCCTTCCGCAGCCAAATAACTTCTCAACAATCGCAAGCGAGAACTCCATAGATGTGCCTATACTAGTTATTAATTTGCCATCAACAAACACCCTATTCTCAGCTTCGCTTTGATCCGAAAGCTTACTATTGAGGGTCAAATATTGCATATTAGACCCCACTTATTAGATGGATTTACGAGCATGATACTATTTAACGCCTTATTTTAATCATGTTGTGATGCAAGGTGAATCTACGAGTGTGGACTGGAAAGGACGCTAAAAACATGGATTTAACACTCTGGCATCACCAAGGCATTGGATGGGACTTCATAGGACCAAGATCAAGGATTTACACACTAGAGATCAGAGAAATTCCAGCCACTCACTCCAAACAGGCCTGAAAAACGTCCAAAATATAAGATCATAGGGTTTTCACCATCTGATCGGCTCGAAACTTCATACAAGGCCTGAGGAACATAAATTAACCGTACACATAAATTTGAGCCCTTGGATCTATGTGGAAATGGCCCAACGGATAGATCATCCCATAAAATCATGATTTGGGGCCCGCCTGAAATCTGGATATACCTCATTTTTTGACTGAACGTGTTAAATGAGGTGACGAAACAGATGGTTAGATTGGATACTTCATAAACAGCACAAGTGGACTCAACTGGCATTTCCAGTGCACACAACACAAGTGCACTCGCCAAACACCGAAGCACCAAGTCGGGCGCTGACCCGGCTTCTCTTATTAAAAATGAAAATTTTCATTTTTCACGGCAAGAGAGACTTGCGGTTGGGTGTAGTGGGCCACCATCTTGATTCAACGGTCCAATCCGGACCGTTCATTGGAATCTCGTAGGCCCTCTTACTAAGGCCTAGGTGACAAAATTTGAAGAAACAGTGATGATAGGTTTCCAGCCATTCAAACACAGAATGTAAGACTTGTATCCTAGTCCGTACCATTCCGTTGGCTTCCGCGGTCCTTCCGGTCGAATTCCGACAACCTTCGCACCGTATTCGACGTTTGCGTGCGATCTTAAGCCAAGTCCCGCTTACCGAAGTCAGCTCGAACCGAAACCCATACCTTGGCAACCGCGCAGTCACCGAGGTTCCAACGCTGCGACTCGCGCACCGAACCGATACCCAGGTTAGAAGATTTAGGCCTGCGTTCAATTCGAAGAAAACATGACGCATTGTGAATATTGAGGGAATCTTTACAATATGTCCCATCAATCAATCAATCAATCTCATCAATCAAGTACACATCACACATCAAGTCAAGTACAAGCAACCCATACCCTATCCCTACCTCTCTTTTACACAAGCTACCTAAAGTCAATCCTCACATCACTTCATCCATCACTCAACCCATCTCTCCATCACCTCTTATCAATCCCATCACCTCACTCTCTCTCTCTCTCTCTCTCTCTCTCATTTCTCAATCTCCCAAGCAACCCAAACTCCATACGTCCAAGCTCTCTCCCTCCCAAATGCCAAGTGTGGCCCACTTTCTCTACTCTCTCATCTCCCATCTCAACCGTTGATCCATCATCTACTGTTGAGGGTCGAATATTGCATATCAGATCCCAGTTATTGCCAGGATTTACAAACATAGTATTGTTTAACGGCCTAATGTAATCATGTTTGTGATGCAGGGGGTATTCACGAGCTTGGACTGGAAAAGGGTACTAAAAGTATGGATTTAACAGTCTGAAGTCACCAAGGCAAGCGACGGACCCTAGGAGACCAAGATCGACAGATTTACACGCCAGGGATCCAAGAAAATCGAGGAATTGAAGCTCAAGCGGCCTGAAAAGTGTCCAAAATGCAAGATCATAGGGTTCCCACCATCCAATCAGTTCGAAACTCCATACGTGGCCTGAAGACCATAAATGAACCGTACATGTAAAATTTCATCCATTGGATCGCTGTGGAATTGGCCCAACGGACATATCAGCCCATAAAACCATTGATTTTGGGCCCGCCTGCTATCCAGATGTGCTTGAAAATTGGTCTCAACGCGTTAAATGAGCTGACAATACGGATGGACGGAGCGGATTTCTCACGAACATCTTTGTAGGACCGCATGTGCATCACGTGTGCACGGTACACAAGTGCACCAACCGTGCACTGTATTCCTCAAAATCGGTCAGCGCACGCTGACTGACGTCTCCCTCTCCAACTCAAAGTCATTCCTGCGGAAGAAACAGAGGTTGCGGGTGAGTGTTGTGGGCCACCACCGTGATGCAATGGACTGATCCGGACTGTCCATCAGAAGCCCTTGCCCCCCATCATCCTCGCCTAGATGGAAGAATTTCAAGAAACATCGGAGACCGGTTGTTGATCGTCCAAACAGCAGACGGACGGTGGAATGAAATCGTTCATGGCCACGAATAAGCTGATCTAAAAATGGTCATGTCCGACCTATTTTTCGCGACTAAGCTAATGGACGAGTTGGATTTCTCAAATAACGACGATCAGGGGCCCCACCATTCGAACAGCGCAGGTGCGTTACGCGTCCTGTTTACACGGTCCGGAGGAATTTAGAAATTCCGGACAGCTGTGGCCCATCATCCTTGATCGGATGAACGATCTGAACCATTCATGTGGAGCCCACGCTAGCCGAGACCCCAGCCATGAGGAAAGTTCAAAGCCAAGCCTGTATAGCCATCCCGAAAATCATCAAACGCAAGGTGTTTTGGAGTTGTTAAACTGCGTAGAACAGAAGCCGTGGGGACAAACTCCAGCAGCGGGAGGAGTGCACCTAAAGACGTCTATAAAGGAGGAGGTTTTGGGACAGGAGAGGGATGGGTTTTGGGGGTTTTAGGCAGAGGAAGAGCCGGGGGAGATTCTTTGGAAGAGGAAGCTTGGACGTGGAGGCTGAAAACGTGAAGCAGCAGGTGGGTTTTTCTACTGGAACGTGGAGGCTGAAACAGACTAAGTAGTTTTTCTTTTTTCTTTTTTCATTTTCTTTTCCTTTATATTTGTTTTGAGTTCAAGCCATTTATGTGTGGCTAAACCTCTTAGCTGGGGCTAAGAGGTGAAGCCTGTAGTGAGATGGGAGATTATATTTTGTTTCTGTAATTTCAAATTCATAAACTGAACGTGATTCTAGTTGATTATTCAAGAAATATTTTTCTTAGTCTTTAATGGTCTGTTGTGACTGAAATTACAATGGGTTTGCAATGGCTTTGAATATTTCTTTCCCCTTTTTATATTTATGAAGTCAGGAAGCCCTGTTATTCATCATTGTCCCATGGGCATGGTAGGATGACAGTACCCTTCCTGATCTTCATACATTGTTGATTGGTTGGTAATTAGTTTAATCCTGTTGTTTGCTTTGTCTCCTGGGCACGGTTAGATGATGGAATCCATTCTAATTCATATAACTTTCATCTCTTGAAAACCAGATCAAGTAAGTTCAGTTTGAATTCCATAATCCTTGATGCAGGCATAAGACCTCCCTGATCCCTACAAGTGGATCCTCTGAATCCCTAGTTTCCTTCCTCTAAATTCCTTAAGTTTTACATTCATCTCTCACCATTATTCATTAATTTATATTTGATTTAGATTGCATCTTAGGCTAGTTCTATTTCTATCTAGTTTCAAGAAACGTACAAGTTTCAGTCCCTGTGGATTCGACCTCGGTCTTACCGAGTTTATTACTACATCACAACCCTATACTTGGGGTGTGAACAAGTTTTTGGCGCCGTTGCGGGGGACTGACGGTTGCGATTTTCTGAAATTAATTAGGTTTAGAATTAATTTAAGATTAAAATTTGACTAACTTTAGTTGTAGACTCTTATTTGATTTCTAGAACTAACTTGTTTTCCTATTTTGTAGGATCTTGACATAAGTTTCTAAATTGGTAATTCCTTCCTAATCTCTCTACTTTTTCTACCTTTTAGAATTAGGGTTTAAATTTTGAAAATTTTAATTCTAGTATTTTTTCTATTTTAGGAAGCAGTTTATTTTTAGAAACTAGGTTAGTTATTTTCCTTTCTAGAAAAATCCTCTAATTTTAGAAACTTTTCTCTTTTGTTTTTCACTTTCTAATTTTAACTCTTTTAGAATCTAATTTTGTTTTCCTAATTTATTTTTAGAATTTTTGTTTAGAAACTAACCTTCCTATTTTGTAGGCCTTTAAGATAGAAATTTCTAATTCGGTAAGCTCCTTCTCTACTTTCTATTTTTCAGTTCTCTTTTAGTAATTTACTTTCTAGTAGAGGATTTTTCTAATTTATTTTAGAAGTTTCCACTTTCTTTTAGAAATCAGTTTACTGCTACCTTTCTTTTAAAAGGATTGTTCCTCTTCTTTTTTTTAAAAAAATCTAACTTATTTTGTTTTATTTTGCAGGTCCTTAACTTAGAAGCTTCAATTTGGTAATTCCTTTCCAACTCTCCCTCTCTTTCTTTTTAGATTTTCTTTTCCTTTCTTAGGATTAGGCTTTGAATTTGATTGAGGGCTGCGAGTGTTTCATGCCCAAGTGGGCCCGTGATAACACTCGATGTCTCTTGACTGAAGGAGGATTGGTTGAGGGGTTGACTATCCATCGCAGGACTAGACACCGCTCGAAATCCCCTGAGTTAAGTGAAGTTATGGCTGAAGACCAACCTCCTCTACTTCCACCCAGGGTGGAGGATACCCAAGATGAAAATGAGGTGCAACAGGCACCCCCGCCTCGTACTTTACGAGATTATCTACAACCGGCAGGAGTGAGTACGCCCTCATGTATGATTTTTCCTGAAAACACAGGACAAATGGACATCAAGCCAGGAGTTATCCAACTCCTTCCCAAATTCCATAGACTTGAATCAGAAAGCCCATATTTACATTTGAAAGAGTTCGATGAGATTATAGCTACATTATGTTTTTCTAATGTATCTGAGGATACAATTAGGCTGAAACTCTTTCCTTTTTCCTTAAAAGAAAAAGCTAAGACATGGTTACATTCACTGCGTCCTAGATCCATTGGCACATGGAACGACATGCAGAGGGAATTCATAAAAAAATTCTTCCCACATCATAAAACGATTACCCTCAAAAAAGCGATCATGAACTTTGCCCAAAAGGAAGATGAAACATTCTTCCAATGTTGGGAAATGTTCAAAGATTTGGTCAGTTCATGCCCACAACACGGATTTGAAACGTGGCACATTACAAATTTTTTCTACGATAGACTGACATCTTCCATGCGCCAAATGGTCGAGACAATGTGTAATGGAGAGTTCATTAATAAAGATGTCGACGAGGTATGGGACTACCTCGACAGTCTGGCTGAAAAAATACAATCTTGGGACTATTACCTAAAGTCGAACACCACGTCTAGGCCGACTCAATTAAAGGAGAAAGGTGGATTATATCTCTTGAAAGAAGAGGATGATCTCAAGTGTAAAGTGACTACGCTCATAAGGAAAGTTGAGGCCATGGAAGGAAAGAAGGATAAGGTCAATGAAATTGTTTATGGCATCTATGATTGCAACATTCACACAACTGAAAACTGTCCTACAATACCCGCCTTTCGAGGAGTGTTGAATGAACAAGCCAATGCCATAAACAACTATCAAAGACCTTTTACTGGACCTAACTCCAATACATACAATCCTGGCTGGAAAAATCATCCAAATTTTAGTTGGAGGAATGGACAAATGGCGACTCCTCCAGGTTGCTTCAATCAAAATCCAAATAAAGTGAAACCTCAAGAGGAACCGGTTCAAAATCCCACACAAGAGCTGGCTCAGGCAATGCGGGGAATTACAGATTTTATGCAAAAGATAGATTCTCGTATGACGGTTATAGAAAATGGGATGCTTCCTGCACAACCTCTCCCCAATCCTAAACTGCAGTACGAGATTAATGATCCCAGCTCTTCAAATCAGATGGGGCATGCTAAATCCATCACCACTCTTAGGAGTGGGAAGATCATTGATAAAACTCTTCCGGTTAAACCCAAAAAACCTCAAGAACCAGAAGAGGACAACAATGATGGAGCTAGTGATGCCCCACAAAAATTAGAACCGGAACTTCTAGAGAAGCCAGTTGCTCCATTCCCCCAACGGTTGGTTTCACCAAAACCTCTCTCTAACTCTCAGGATATCCTAGAGGTGTTGAAACAAGTGAAAGTCAACATTCCTCTACTTGATGTCGTTAAACAGATACCTTCATATGCCAAATTCCTGAAAGACTTATGCACGACCAAACGACGGAAAATTATTCAAAAGAAAATCTTCTTGACTGAGAAAGTGAGTGCCATCTTGAAGCAAGACGTGCCGCAGAAATTCAAGGATCCCGGTAACCCAACCATATCATGTGTAATCGGGAACCATCGAATTGATCACGCACTTCTTGACTTAGGAGCGAGCGTCAATCTGATTCCCTACTCGGTATACAAACAGTTAGGTTTGGGTGAATTAAAACTCACCCTAACCACACTACAACTTGCTGATTGCTCTGTTCGTGTACCAAGAGGGATAATTGAGGATGTGTTAGTCCAGGTCGATAGATTTTACTACCCTGTAGATTTTATCATCCTGGACACCGAACCCATCAATAACATGAGCACTCAGATTCCCGTAATTCTTAGTCGCCCATTCCTTGCCACGTCAAATGCAATTATCAATTGCAGGAATGGTGTCATGACTATGTCTTTTGAAAATTTGACATTAGAGTCAAACATTTTTTCAATAACGGCAGCAACTCAGAGGATGATGACGATTTCCACGACATTAACATGATTGACTCTTTTGTGGAAGATACGACACCGCTGACCTTATCCTCCGACCATCTAGAGACGTGCCTGGCCCACTCCCATGATTTTGATGATGACATGATTAGGGAGACGTGCGCCTTGCTTGATACTGCACCGGTACTTGAAGTTAACCGGTGGAGGCCACAATTTGAAGAATTGCCACAAACCGATGTAGTGCCTCTACCGTCTAACCTCAAGCTGCCGAAGCTTGACCTAAAACCTTTGCCCTCTAATTTGAAATATGCCTATTTAGGTCAAGATGAGACATACCCGGTGGTGATCTCTGCCCACCTAGAGAAAGAACAGGAGAGTATGCTCATATCTACTCTCATTGAGCAAAAAGGAGCCCTGGGATGGACGATAACGGACTTCAAGGGAATCGATTCCTCGATTTGTACTCACCACATATATCTTGAGGATAATGCAAAAACTGCTCGGCAACCACAACGTAGACTAAATCCAAACATAAAGGAAGTGGTTAAGGCCGAAGTTCTTAAACTATTGGACGTGGGTATTATATACCCTATATCTGATAGTCAATGGGTGAGTCCAACTCAAGTGGTCCCTAGGAAGTCTGGAATCACCATCGTAGCCAATGCCAATAATGAACTCGTGCCGACTAGAGTCACTACTGGTTGGAGAATGTGCATTGACTAAAGGAAGTTGAATACCGTCACGAGGAAAGACCACTTTCCCTTACCATTCATTGATCAGATCCTGAAAAGGTTAGCTGGTCATTCCTATTACAGTTTTCTTGACGGGTATTCGGGCTACAACCAGATAGAGATAGCCCCTGAAGACTAGGAAAAGACCACATTTACATGTCCCTACGACACCTTTGCCTATCGAAGGATGCCATTCGGACTATGTAATGCCCCTGCCACCTTTCAGCGATGTATGCTTAGTATCTTTTCTGATATGGTGGGGCAATATCTAGAGGTCTTCATGGATGATTTCTCTGTTTATGGTCCATCTTTCAGCAAGTGCTTGGAAAGTCTTAAATGTGTGCTGAAAAGATGTGAAGAAAAGAACTTGGTACTTAATTGGGAGAAGTGTTATTTCATGGTTCAGAAGGGAATTGTCCTTGGGCATATCATCTCGTCTAAGGGAATCGAGGTAGATAAGGCAAAAATCGATCTTATCTTTAACTTACCTCCACCCAAGAACATCAAAGACGTGCGATCCTTCTTAGGACATGTAGGATTTTACAGGCGATTCATAAAGGACTTTAGTCTCCTCTCTCGTCCTTTATGTAATCTTCTTCAAAAGGATGCTCCATACGAGTGGACTGAGCAATGCCGGGAAGCTTTCACCAAGCTTAAGGGCACGTTAACCACTGCACCTATCATGCAGCCACCCGACTGGAGCCTTCCTTTTGAGCTTATGTGCGATGCTTCTGATTATGTTCTTGGGGCGGTCCTAGGCCAGAGAAAAGATAAGAGGCCTTACGCCATTCATTACGCAAGTAAGACTCTAAATCCTACCCAAGTGAACTACTTGACTATGGAAAAGGAACTCTTAGCCGTAGTGTTCGCCTTAGATAAATTTAAGTCCTACCTGATCGGATCCAAGATCATTGTCTATACAGATCATGCGGCACTGAAGTATCTTCTTTCTAAGAATGATTCTAAGCCCCGCTTGATACGATGGATTCTTCTACTTCAAGAATTTGATTTGAAAATTAAAGATAAAAAGGGAGTAGAAAACGTTGTGGCCGATCACCTTTCTCGCCTTAATACCTCTGATCCCCTTGAGACGACCCATATCAACGACATGTTCCCTGATGAACAACTGTTCCGAGTCTCCCATTCACCTTGGTTTGCTGATATTGCTAATAACTTGCTACAGGTGCCATACCGCCACAGTGGACTGCCCAAGATAAGAAGAAACTTTTCACTGAGGTGCGTAACTTTTTCTGGGATGATCCTTATTTATTTAAATATTGCCCATACCAAATTCTAAGGAGATATGTACCAGACAATGAGCATCAGAGCGTCATCTCCTTCTGTCACTCACAGGCCTGTGGTGGTCACTTTTCTGCTAAAAAGACCACGGCCAAGATTCTGCAGTGTGGCTTCTACTGGCCCACTATGTTTAGGGACACTCATGAGTTTTACAAAGCTTGTGAGCGTTACCAGAAATTGGGAGCATTGTCCCGTCGAAATATGATGCCTTTGAATCCCATCCTTATTATTGAAGCATTTGATTGCTGGGGCATCGATTTCATGGGACCATTCCCCCAATCATTTGAAAATTTGTATATTTTGCTCGCCGTGGACTATGTCACTAAATGGGTTGAAGCGATTCCGTGTCAAACTAATGACCATCGCACGGTCATTAAATTCCTAAAAGAAAACATCATTTCTCAATTCAGAACGCCTCGAGCCATCATTAGTGATGGGGGCTCACACTTTTGTAATAGACCATTCGAGAGCTTAATGAAGAAATACGGTATCTCTCATAAGGTGAGCACCCCGTACCACCCACAGACAAGTGGGCAAGCTGAGATTTCTAATAGGGAAATTAAACACATCTTAGAGAAGATGGTGAACCCTGATCGTAAGGATTGGTCAATTCGATTGACCGATGCCTTATGGGCATACCGTACTGCATTTAAAACCCCTATTGGGATGTCTCCCTTCAGACTTGTCTATGAGAAGGCTTGTCACTTGCCTGTGGAGTTGGAACATAAAGCGTACTGGGCGATCAAAAATCTTAATTTCAATCTAGACAACGCGGGCTCGTTACGTAAACTTCAATTGAATGAACTGGAGGAAATCCGGAATGATGCATATGATAATTCAAGAATTTACAAGGACAAGATGAAAGCATTTCATAACCAACACATTTTACGAAAATCATTCACGCCTGGTCAGAAGGTCCTTTTGTACAATTCTCGATTACATCTCTTTTCGGGTAAGCTTCAATCTCGTTGGACCGGCCCTTACATTGTTGTCACTGTTTTTCCGCATGGGGCCGTTGAGATAAGAGATCCCGACAATGGCAAGGAGTTTAAAGTCAATGGACATCGATTGAAACCATTTGTCGAGAAATTTGATTCAGAGGACATGTCCATGCCTCTGACTGATCCTGTTTACCAGGATTGATCTCCTAGTCTGATGGAGGTATAGGTAAGTTTCCCGCTTTCATAGGACTAGGGTAGCTGCTTTATTTGTCTGGCTGAAGACGGTAAACTTAGCGCTCCTGGGAGGCAACCCAGTTCTTCATTTCACTTCTTTTTTTATCATTAGTTAGTTCAATGTTTGTGGGTAACATTACTGCAAACCCTCACGAAACTACAACTCGTCCACTAGGGGCAACCTAGGGGTTTAAAGGCTTGTTGCATATGCTAAATGCAATCGAGAGCACCTACGAAAGTGGTATAGGTAGGATTTTATTTTTGTTATTTTATTTTACTTCTGTTGGTTTCTCTCTTGTGCTGACCCGCTTTTATAGATATCTTTGGAAAGCCTCTTGATTCTTTCATCCAGGTATTATCTTTCCATCACTTCTCATTTACTTATTTTGTCCCATATGCATCGCATGCTTATTTCTTTTACATTGAGGACAACGTAGATTTTAGGTTGGGGGTGGGAGATTAGGTTTCCTAATCAGTGTTTTCTTGGTCTTGAGCAAAAGTTGTAAAAAATTTTAATTTTTCAGGCTTTCTGATGAATTCGAAGTGATTTTGACGGCCATCTAGGGCACTTAGAATTTCAAGATGCGTGATGTTGGTACTTTATGACTCCTAGATTCAGTTATCTATTAAATTTCACAGCTAAGTTTGAATCGTTAATTCATTACTAGAATTTGTAAACATTGATTGAGACATGAATTCGCAGGACACATCTCGCGTGCATATTAAGGTTTCAGTTCGATATTGAAGGATTAACTTGGTAATCACTAAACATGAAAGGAACCAACTTGAAAAATTGAATGGATTGGGCGAACAATCTTTACCATAGGTTTGCTCCTTATAGGTGAGGATTCGATTCCCCATGGATGATATTTGAAAAAGAGTTGGGTGTACAGTCTTTACCTTAGGTTTGCTCCCTATAGGTGAGGATTTGATCCCTCTTCTTGGCATTACTTCTAATGAAAAAGTCAAAAATTAAAAGAATAAAAAGATAATATGTGAGGCAAGTTCTGGTTATCGTGAATTCTCTTATTGGTTACCAATGATAACCTTAAATAGAGAAGTGAATTTTAATGTTGATAATTCAAGATTAGACTATGCATCCATGGAATTTAATGTTTAGAATTGTTCTAATAGATGGACTAATATTTTGAACTTAATTATGAAGTTACCGTATGCTTAAGTCTAGGAGGGAAAGTAATGCCAACATTCATGAAACTTAGAATTCGAGTATCTGAACTATTTTCCATAAATCTCTTGAGTTTGTAGAAATTGTCCTGTAATTCTCAATTTATTTTTCGCATACCTTGCTCGGGACTAGCAAGATGCTGGTTGGGGGTTGTGTTGAGGGTCGAATATTGCATATCAGACCCCAGTTATTGCCAGGATTTAGAAACATAGTATTATTTAACGGCCTAATGTAATCATGTTTATGATGCAGGGGGTATTCACGAGCTTGGACTGGAAAATGGTACTAAAAGCATGGATTTAACAGTCTGAAGTCACCAAGGCAAGCGACGGACCCTAGGAGACCAAGATCGATAGATTTGCACGCCAGGGATCCAAGAAAATCGAGGAATTGAAGCTCAAGCGGCCTGAAAAGTGTCCAGAATGCAAGATCATAGGGTTCCCACCATCCAATCAGTTCGAAACTCCATACGTGGCCTGAAGACCATAAATGAACCGTACACGTAAAATTTCATCCATTGGATTGCTGTGGAATTGGCCCAACAGACATATCAGCTCATAAAACCATTGATTTTGGGCCCGCCTGCTATCCAGATGTGCTTGAAAATTGGTCTCAACGCGTTAAATGAGCTGACAATACGGATGGACGGAGCGGATTTCTCACGAACATCTCCGTAGGACCGCATGTGCATCACGTGTGCACGGTACACAAGTGCACCAGCCGTGCACTGTATTCCTCAAAGTCGGTTAGCGCACGCTGACCGACGTCTCCCTCTCCAACTCGAAGTCGTTCCTGCGGAAGAAACAGAGGTTGCGGGTGAGTCTTGTGGGCCACCACCTTGATGCAATGGACTGATCCGGACCGTCCATCAGAAGCCCTTGCCCCCTATCATCCTCGCCTAGATGGAAGAATTTCAAGAAACATCGGAGACCGGTTGTTGATCGTCCAAACGGCAGACGGACGGTGGAATGAAATCGTTCATGGCCACGAATAAGCTGATCCAAAAATGGTCATGTCCGACCTATTTTTCGTGACTAAGCTAATGGATGAGTTGGATTTCTCAAATAACGACGATCAGGGGCCCCACCATCCGAACAGCGCAGGTGCATTACGCGTCCTGTTTACGCAGTCCGGAGGAATCCGAAAATTCTGGACAGCTGTGGCCCATCATCCTTGATCGGATGAACGATCTGAACCATTCATGTGGAGCCCACGCTAGCCGAGACCCCAGCCATTAGGAAAGTTCAAAGCCAAGCCTGTACAGCCATCCCGAAAATCATCAAACGCAAGGTGTTTTGGAGTTATTAAACTGCGTAGAACAGAAGCCGTGGGGACGAACTCCAGCAGTGGGAGGAGTGCACCTAAAGACGTCTATAAAGGAGGAGGTTTTGGGACGGGAGAGGGATGGGTTTTGGGGGTTTTACGTAGAGGAAGAGCCGGGGGAGATTCTTTGGAAGAGGAAGCTTGGAATGGAGGCTGAAAACGTGAAGCAGCAGGTGGGTTTTTCTGCTGGAACGTGGAGGCTGAAACAGACTAAGTAGTTTTTCTTTTTTTTTTTTCATTTTCTTTTCCTTTATATTTGTTTTGAGTTCAAGCCATTTATGTGTGGCTAAACCTCTTAGCTGGGGCTAAGAGGTGAAGCCTGTAGTGAGACGGGAGATTATATTTTGTTTCCGTAATTTCAAATTCATAAACTGAACGTGATTCTAGTTGATTATTCAAGGAATATTTTTCTTAGTCTTTAATGGTCTATTGTGACTGAAATTACAATGGGTTTGCAATGGCTTTGAATATTTCTTTCCCCTTTTTTATGTTTATGAAGTCAGGAAGCCCTGTTATTCATCATTGTCCCATGGGCATGGTAGGATGACAGTACCCTTCCTGATCTTCATACATTGTTGATTGGTTGGTAATTAGTTTAATCCTGTTGTTTGCTTTGTCTCCTGGGCATGGTTAGATGATGGAATCCATTCTAATTCATATACCTTTCATCTCTTGAAAACCAGATCAAGTAAGTTCAGTTTGAATTCCATAATCCTTGATGCAGGCATAAGACCTCCCTGATCCCTACAAGTGGATCCTCTAAATCCCTAGTTTCCTTCCTCTAAATTCCTTAAGTTTTACATTCATCTCTCACCATTATTCATCAATTTATATTTGATTTAGATTGCATCTTAGGCTAGTTCTATTTCTATCTAGTTTCAGGAAACGTACAAGTTTCAGTCCCTGTGGATTCGACCTCGGTCTTACCGAGTTTATTACTACATCACAACCCTATACTTGGGGTGTGAACATCTACCACCATTAAGAGTGAAGGCAAGGAGCATAGAAGGCTAAGGGAGCAAGGAGGAGGCCTAGAGGTGAGTGATCTTTGAGTTCTACCATTGATTTCATGATTTGAGGGCCCACTTGTTGGTGGGACCCATTTCGATTATGTGATATATCAATGGAGGGCCCATAGTGGCGGGGTCCCTCCTCTCTATCACCGTCCTTCCTCTCTCTCTCTCTCTTTTTGAATGGTGATGATGATGAAGGGGTGAGTGTGGCCCACCATGAATCATATTTTCATGTGGGACCCATCGGATGAATGTGTTGGATATACCCTATTCAGCCCATTAACGGGCCCAGATGGAAGGAAAACATAAATATTAGATTGATCTAGGTCAAGTGGGCCACGTTTATGTGGGACCCACCTTGATTAGAATGATGGGCCACATCCATGTGGGACCCACCACAATGCATGTGTTTATCCATACCGTCCGGCGTCCCTGGACGCTGGACGGGTGTGGCTAACGTGGAGTATGTGCACTGACATGGGTGTGTACTTACAAGCTAAAAAAAAGGAGAGAAGGAAATGGTGGGCTATTCATGTAAGCTCCACCTTGATGTATGTGCTCAATCCAAGCCGTCCATCCTTCGCCCCCCGCTCATTTTAGGCGTTGAGCCAAAATTTGAGGGCAATCCGATTCTCGGGTGGGCCATACCTTAAGAAACAGTATTATTACCGTCCAAAACCTGCATTGTCGTTTTACTCGCCCAATCCTAATGGATATTGGACCCTGTATGATGGTATCGAACCGGGGAATACAATGGGCGAGGTACATTTAATTGATGTGGGCCCCACCTGTGAAAAACCACAGGAAAACAGATTTAAAAAAAAAAAGAAAAGAAAAGAGAAGGAGGCAGCGCTGACGCTGCTGCTACTGCTGCAGAACGCGTAGGCAGCGCCTGCACCTGATAGACGGGTGGCTAGGTAGGGATCACGGTCCCATGTGTGGGCCCCACTTTGATGTGTCTCAATCATCCACACCGTGCATTTACTGGGTACCCTCTGGGGAGTGTGTCACGCCCCGAACTTGGAAACCGGGCTCACAAAATTCCCGATCGCCGAATCCGGCGCCGACAGCCTCCGTAGAACCCCATTTTCAGATCCCGGCACCCATTCACCAGGTTCCGATCCTGGGATACTACAAGGAGGATTTCAAGTCATCAGTCTGATTCATAATGAGCATAACAAAAGCATAACCCACAAACAATAACCACAAGAACACCACCACAAAATCCACTATGATCAAAAACTTTTGAGTACAATGCGACTGGAAGGGGAAAATACAATGTAATAAAATAAACAAAACTCCAGAAGCTCGGCTGCACGCTCCAACTACGGCGAGACTATGGCTGCGACTGCGTCCTGGCGTCACCTGCACACATCAATCATGCATAAGCTTATAAAAAGCTTAGAGGGTGGTGTAAGTGTGTGCGCAATATAAACGTGCTCTAAATGCAAGGTCAGAGTGATGCGGAATCATGGTGATGAGCACGTGAATGAAATCAGCCGTACCAAGGCTATGCAGTGCAAGATATGAATGCTATCGGCCATAACACAGCCATGCGATGCGAGATGCAACTCAAGCATGTCAATCCTCATCATGTATCAGTACAGTTCTCATTCTGGATAATCACCGGGGTTCAATACACTCCAAATGGCACTGTCGCTCTCCTAGCCGCACAGTCCAAGTGAGCGTAAGAAACCTCACTATCCGCCTGGCCAATAGTCTGCCAATACCTATCCGGCACGTCGATAGCGGACCCATTTGCGAGCTAGTCAAACTCAGCCTAGTATTGCCCCCTACCCTCGGGCGAGTAAGGCCACACCCCTTTCCAACCGACCACGACACAGTGGGAGACGCGGCCTCCTGGTATTCGGCCCTCGTGCGCTCATATTTTCACTCGGTCTCGACATTGGAGTCATCCTCTGGTACCATCGGGTTTAGGGATTTTCACCCAGGGACGTCTATGGCGCCCGTATGCTAGAACCAAATATTTCTGGTATCCAACTCAGCCATCCACGATGTGTCTATGGAGGCTATGGACCTGATGTCGCAAGGGCATACAGTAATTACAATCACACAAATGCAAATGCATGAGTCACACTATCAGTCATGCAACAGTCCTGTATATACCATGCACTTATATGAGGCAACTCCACCTATCAGGGAGCCCATAAATGGTCTATCCAAAGGTATATGCTATGATCGGTCACTCCTCACATCAGGCATACATATGGTGCGAATGATCATGAATCATGCATCTATACTAAACATGTAATAAGAGATGGGTTCTAGGTATAATGGAGATGGGCCTAGACGGCCTACTTACCACAAGTTTGGGCCTATCAGTGGGCCTTAGGGAGAACTATAATGCGGACATTTAACCAACATTATCAATGTGGACGTCAAACCAGCATTACTCCCAAGGCGTGGCCCGTTACAAAATCAACACATATACCATGGCGGAATTACACTGCAAGCATGGGCCTATCAGTGGGCCTTATGTATGTCCTATTGGGCCTTGACCTATGGGCCTCCAACATATCAAATGGGCCCCATACATAGGTCTCATATAAACATATCAAGGTGGGCCTCAATGACGGGCTACACATGCATCAACATGGGCCTAGTCACATGGGCCTTGCGTACATTACAATGAGCCTCATAATATGGGCCTTATACAAATCAAGGTGGGCCTCAACAAGGATCACCAGTACATGAAGATGGGCCTCCACAATGGGCCTTAAAATATCTCAAAAATGGTTGGATAGTCGAATGAAACACATGCATCCTGATGGAGCCCACACCAATGGAGGGTGTGGTTTACAATACTTACATAAGTGGGGCCCACCATGATGCTTATTTTTCACCCAGCCTAAGGCCCAATATAATGTTTATTTTCCACCCAACTTAAGGCCCAACATAATGTTTATTTTCCACCCAATTGTTCATAAAGCTACTTGAACCAAGGTAGGGCCCACTGGGGGGGCCCCTGGAATGTTTATTTTCCACCCAAACTATTCATAAGGTCACACTGACCGTGGGTAGGGCCCACCGTTATTAATATTTTTTTTTTTCCTGAGTTAACTCTGTGGAGCCCACCGTTATTTATTTTATTTTTATTTTATTTTATTTTATTTTACACATGGATAGGGAGCCCACCGTGATGTGGTCCACAATCCAGCCCACTCATTATGTGTGTCCCACTTGGCTGAGGGTACAGACCAAGTTTCAGTCGCATCCAAATTTCAAGTAGGCCCCACCAACGATTTTATATATTTTAGGCATGACTACACATGATTTTAAATGATGTGGCCCACCAGAGTTCCATATACAGCTGACTTTTGGCGTGGACGGATGAACTGTGGGGACCCATCAAATGCTCGGTGTTGATGATCGAAATTCATCACCGTGGGGGCCCACAGCTGGAGCCGTGAGGCCCCAGCGTCCATCCGCTCGTCACTGCAGCAGCAGCAGCGCTGCTGCTTTAAAAATTATTATTATTATATATATATTTTTTTGTTTTGGGGCCCACCGAGATGTGATTCACAAATCCAGCCCATCCAATATGTGAGTCCCACCTAACTGACAGTCCATGCCAAGTTTCAGCGACATCCAAAACTCAGGTAGGCCCCACCACGCGATTTTATATGATTTAGGCAGGTCTTCACATGATTTTAGATGGTATGGCCCACATGAGTTCTGAATGAGGCAGATTTTTGGGATGTACGGTCAGTCCATGGGGAGCCATCAAATTCACGGATTGGATGGTCGAAAGGCATCAAGGTGGGGCCCACAACTGGGGCCGTGACCCCCAGCCCACTTCTTCTTTCTTTTCTTTTTTTTTTTGAAAAAAAGGATTTTTTTGTGGTTTTCCACAAACGGGGCCCACATCAGTAAGATCCATACCATTCATTGGCCCCTGAGGCTCGATACAAGTCTATTGACACCAATATTGAATGGTTTTCTGATGTACAGCAACACCGGGGTGTATTTCAATGGTAGGAAACTTACTCACTATACTATGGCCCACCATAAGCTCATATTGAGATCATTTTTATGCTCAACGCCTAAAATGATCTGTGGAAGGGGATGGACGGCTTGGATTGCATAAAAGCATTAAAGTGGGGCCTTTATGAGTGGCCAAAAAAAAAAAAAAATTTATTTTATTATTACATCTTCTGCCCCTTTTTTTTTTTAAAGCTAGCCGTGAACTAGCACTTCTTTTTACCATTCCACATAGTCCAGCGTCCGCTGGACTGTCCGCATTCAATACAAGCATTGTGGTGGGTCCCACTTGGACGTGGCCCACCTATGTATATATATTCTATATTATATATATACAATACATATATATTATATATATCATATATATATATATATTATATGAAATATAATACACAGAAAAGGGAATGTATTGGGTCCATCCAAACAGTGGATGGTGTGGATCATCACCTACAATATGACGGGCCACGCCGACTGATGTAGATGAACGAGTAGATATAACACATATTGGTGGGATCCACACCATCACAAGAAAGAGAGAGAGAGAGAGAGAGAGAGAGAGAGAGAGAGAGAGAGAGAGAGATATACGGTGAGATAGAGGAACCCCGCCACTATGGGCCCTCTTGATTAAATCACATACATCCAAATGGGTCCCACCAACAAGTGGGTCCTAAAATTTAAATTAATGACAAATCACCCACCTTATCTTCCTTTTCCTTGCTCCCTTGGACTCCTTAGCTCCTTACCTTCACTTTTAATGGAGATTGATGAAAGATGAATAGTTGAGATTGGAGATGAGAGGGTGGGCCACACTTGAAGTTGAGAGAGTGTGTTGGATGAGTGAAATTTCTCATGGGATTTGGAAAAATTGCTAGAGAATGAGAGGGAGAGATGGAAATAATGGATGGAGGGATGGGTGGAGTGATGGTTGTAAGAAAGGAGTGATGAGAGGTATGGTTTAGTTTGAAATTGGTGGAGAAGAGAGATGGTTGTAGTTGAAAATGAGAAAAAGAGGAATGGTGAGGTGGAAAGATGGTGGACTTTTGGAAAAAGAGAGAATGGGTATAGTACTTTGAGGTATGGTTGCATTTATGGTTAATTAGTGGGACTAATTGTGTAGAGATTCCCTCGAAATCCGCAACGCGCGGTGTTTCTTCGGAATAAACGCTGATCGGCATCTTCCTACTTGGGTATCGGTTCGGTGCGCAAGTTATGGCATTGGAACCGCGGCGACGACGCGGTCGCTATGATACAACTTTTGGATCAAGCCGACGTCGGTGCGCGGGACCTGGCCTAGGATCGTGCGCAAACACCGGATATGGTGCGAAGGTTGTCGAAATTTGACCGGAAGGACCGCGGAAGCCAACGGAACAGTACGGATTAGGACACGAGTCTTACAGAGTGGGCCACCCCAAAAATGAGCCGTAAACAACACTTAGGTGGCGCATGTCACAGGAAATAGTAGGATTGAATGTTTACCGCTGCAACCCTTCTAGGTGGCCGAGGAGTTTTGGATTAATACAAAATTTGTTTTTCCTGTTCATTCCGGTCTGCGTGACCTTATGAACGGATTGGATGGCTTATAAACATTATGGTGGGCCCCACATGGAGCCCACAGTCACGTAACTGTTTTATTCACACCATCAGAGCCCACCCAGATGTACGTGTTTTATCTATGCACTCTAGCCATTTTACGTGGCTGATGGACAGGTAGGGGGACCCCACCATGAGTTATATGTTTCATCCATGCCGTCCATCTATATGGGACCAAACCCCCCGTGTGGGGCTGCACCTCGTGTATGTGCATGCGTATATATACATTATATTGTGTATATTATATATATTATATATATACATTATATTGTATATATTGTATATTATATATATATACACCCACACATATATATGATGGTGGGCTTTTTTGGGACCCACCATGATGCATGTGTTTCATCCAAACCGTCCAATTATTTTGGAAATTATTTCAAGGCCATGTGTTGAGGCCCATCTTGGTGTATTTGTGGGTTGTCCATTGAGGCCCACCTTGATATGTATATACGAGGCCCATATTATGGGCCCATTGTAATGTATGCAAGGCCCATGTGACTAGGCCCATCTCGATGCATTTGTGGCCCGTCTTTGAGGCCCACTTTGATATGTATATATGAGACCTATGTATGAGGCCCATTTGATGTACTGGAGGCCCATGGGTCAAGGCCCTATAGGACGTACGTAAGACCCATTGTAGTATGATTCCACCATGGTATATGTGTTGATTTTATAGCGGGCTACACCTTGGGAGTAATGATGGTTTGTTGTCCACATTGTAAGGATGATGTTGGTTAAATGTCCGCATTGTCACTCTCTCTCCCTAGGGCGCATTAATAGGCCCATACCTGTAATGTGTAGGCCGTTTAGGCCCATAGTCATTTTGATCATAACCTATCACCACATAACATGCTTAGTATAGATTCATGATTCATGATCATACGCATCATATGTATGCCTGATGTGAGGATTGACTGATCATTGCACATGCCTTCGGGTAGATGGTTTATGGACTCCCTGATAGGAGGAGTTGCCCTACATGAGAGTGTGGTACGCGCAGGATTGTTGCATGTCTGATGGTATGATTCATGCACTTGCATTAGTGTGATTGTGATTTCTGTATGCCCTAGTGACATCAGGGCCATAGCCTCCACAGACACATCGTGGGTGGCTGGATTGGATACCGAAAATATTGTTACTAAGCATCGGGGCGCCATAGATGTCCCTGGGTGAAAATCCCTAAACTCGATGGTACCAGAGGATGATTCCAACGTCGAGACTGAGTGGATATATGAGCGCACGAGGGCCGAATACCAGGAGACCGTGTCTCCCACTGTGTCATGGTCGGTTGGAAAGGGGTGTGGCCTTACTCGCCTGAGGGTATGGGCAATACTAGGCTGAGTTTGACCAGCTCGTGAATGGGTTCGCTATCGACATGCCGGATAGGTATTGACAGACTATTGGCCAGGCGAATAGTGAGGTTTCTTATGCTCACTTAGACTGTACGGCTAGGAGAGTGGCAGTGCCACTTGGAGTGTACTAAACAACGGTGATTATATAGAACGAGAACTGTATTGATATATGATGAGGATTGGCATGCTTGAGTTGTATCTCGCATCGCATGGCTGTGTTATGGCCGATAACATTCATATCTTGCACCGCATAGCCTTGGTACGGCTGATTGCATTCATGTACTTATCACCATGATTTCGCATTACTCTGACCTTGCATTCTGAGCACGCTTATATTGCGCACACACTTACACCACCCTCTAAGTTTTCTATAAGCTTATGCATGATTGATGCGTGCAGGTGACGCCAAGACGCAGCCGTAGCATAGTAGCAGCAGGAGCGTGTAGACGAGCTTTTAGAGTTTTGTTGCTTTTGTTATATTGTATTTCCCTTTCATACGCACTGTATCCAAAAGTTTTTGATCATAGTGGATTTTGTGATGGTGTTCTTGTGGTTATTGTTCGTTGGTTATGCTTTTGGCTATGCTCATTATGAATTAAATTGATATTAGAAATCCTCATTGTAGGATTCTAGTATTAGAACCTGATAAATGGGTGCCGAGAGCTGAGAATGGGGTTCTACAGAGGCTGTCGGCGCTTAATTCAGTGATCAGAAATTTTGTGAGCCCAGTTTTCGAGTTCGGGGCGTGACAGAAGTTGGTATCAGAGCATAACTCGAGAATAACCGAGAACAACATCACATATTTACTATGAGTTTAGGACAATTAAGTTCCGAGTGCGTAACCTTCCGGTTGAAT
Organism: Magnolia sinica; assembly: GCF_029962835.1. Lineage (NCBI taxonomy): Eukaryota > Viridiplantae > Streptophyta > Magnoliopsida > Magnoliales > Magnoliaceae > Magnolia > Magnolia sinica. Next base: position 52,763,089 of record NC_080588.1, read on the forward strand.
TTCCTAACGTGCGATTCTCAAGGTTGATCGGTGTCCTTATTCTTCTTATAGGACATGCTGCGTGGGCGAGTGACCCGATCGACTCCCGCTCCACCACCTGAGGCTCTAGCTTTACCACCTGCCCTCCCGTTCCACCGCCAGAGATCCCTGCTCCACAGCTTGAGGATGTCGTTCCTCCACCTGAGGCCGATGCGGATCCGACCGTGCCTATGAGTGCCTCACAGTTACAGCAGATGTTGCAAGCTGTGACTGCTGCGCTTCAGGGGTAGGACAGGCACCCAGTTGTTTCTTCAGCCCAGGCCGAGGAGGAGCCCATGAGTGCCCTTCTTTGAGAGTTTAGACAGCTTGATCCTCCGCGTTTCCAGAGCGAGCCAGATCTGACTGTAGTTGAGAGGTGGCGCTCCGATGTGGAGAAGATCTTCGATACCATGTCATATGCAACCGAGCATCGAGTCCGGTTAGCAGTGTTTCTTTTCCAAGGCGAGGCCGAGCACTGGTGGACCTCCGTTACCCGCGTCACAGGACCTGACTATGTCTGGACATGGGAGGACTTTATCAACCGATTCGAGAAGCAGTACTTCCCTGACCACATTCGACGCCAGAGAACACTGGAGTTCGAGACTCTGGTGCAGGGGGACATGACCATGGCACAGTACGCGGATCGTTTCATGACGCTATCGAGGTTTACGCCATATATGCTTGATGATGAGGGGCGGAAGGCCCGCCGTTTCGAGAACGGCTTACGTTACGGTCTTCGAGGCCGTGTTATTGGACATGAGCTTCCGACTTTCCTTGCAGTAGTGCGGAGGGCTCAGATTTACGAGATTGAGTGAGCTGGCTCGCAGAGCGACCAAGATCGGAGGCGGGATCAGAATCAGAAGAGATAGGCCCTCTCCAGTAGCTCCCAGCAGCATCGATGGCCACAGAGGTATAAGAGCCACCCACTTGCTAGGACACTAGCAGCACCTCCAGTGCCACCCCAGCAGTCGTTTACAGAGGCTTGTTTTGGATGCGGTGGGATAGGGCACCACTTGTCTGAGTGCCCTTGCCCTTATCTATAGTCATCGAGAGAACCACAACAGCCATCACAGCAACAGCCGAGAGCACTACAGCAGCCCCCACAACAGCAGCGACCCTATCAGCAGCAACCGCAGCCACCTTAGCCGCCAAGACCCCAGCATCAAAGACAGCATAGTATAGGCCGCTGCAGTGGTAGCAGCAGCACCAGGGACCTCAGAGGGGACATGCACCTCCCCATCCAGCTCAAGCTAGGTTCTACGCGGCTCAGTAGGATCCGCAGTCATCTGGAGGAGTCATTGAGCTTTTCGTCTCTTCTTGTATTGCACGTGTACTGTTTGATTTCGGTGCATCGCATTCATTCATGTCCAAGGATTTTTGTCATTCGACTGGATTGCTAATAGAGTCTGCTCGCGAGGGGTTGACCATGTCGACGCCCTTGGGGAAGACCACAGTATTGGGCCACTTTTGTTCATCTTGCCTGGTTCTGGTCAGTGATATCTTTTTGCCCGTCAATCTATTTGTGTTGCCGATGTCAGACTTCGACGTTATCTTGGGCATGGATTGGCTTGCCGAGTACCATGTCGTGTTGGATGTTCCGCGAGGACGGTCACATTCTTTATACCCGGCTTGCCACAGTTTCAGTTCATCGCCGAGCCTAGAGGAGAGCCGTTGTCATGCTTAATGTCTTGTGCCGTCGAGGAGCCTACTATCATTTGTATTGATCAGTGACCGGTTGTTTACGATTTCCTCGACGTATTCTAGGAGATTCCGGGATCGCCGCCGCGTCGTCATACCGTATGGTACCGATGGAGTTGCGTGAGCTATAGCGACAGTTGGACGAGTTGCGTGAGTTGGGATTCATTCGTCCGAGCAGTTCACCTTGGAGAGCGCCGGTACTCTTCGTTAGGAAGAAGGATGGCTCGTTGAGGCTCTACATGGACTACCGCGAGCTCAACCGGGTCACGATCAAGAACAAGTACCCGCTCCCGGGGATAGATGATTTGTTTGATCAGCTATAGGGTGCACAGTTCTTTTCGAAGATTGACCTGTATTCCAGTTATCATCAGATTCGAGTCTGAGAGGAGGACATCCTAAAGACGGCCTTCAGGACGCGTTATGGTCATTTTGAGTTTCAGGTCATGTCCTTCGAATTAACCAATGCACCCGCAGTCTTTATACAGTTGATGAATGAGGTCTTCCGTCCATATCTCGATCAGTTTGTTGTAGTCTTCATCGACGACATTCTGATATATTCGGGGACCCGTGAGGACCATATGCAGTATCTGGAGATCGCTTTGCAGACCCTCTGTACCCACCAGCTATATGCGAAGCTGGAGAAGTGCGAGTTCTGGCAGAATGAGGTGAGATTCCTCGGTCACGTGGTGACGAGAGAGGGTGTCACAGTAGATCCCTTGAAGGTTGAGGCAGTACATCAGTGGGGTCAGCCCACGACTACGTCTGAGATCCGCAGTTTCCTTGGTTTAGCGGGATACTATCGGCATTTCATTGAGGGCTTCTCCCGTATCACAACCCCATTGACCAGGTTGACTCAAAAGGGCACAAAGTTTATTTGGAGTGATGCCTGTGAGCGAGCATTTGTGGAGCTGAAGGACCGTCTGACGTCCGCTCCTGTCTTCACTCTTCTCTCTAGGAGTGATGAATTTGTTGTATTTACCGATGCTTCACGTATTGGGTTAGGTGTTGTCCTGATGCAGCACGACAGGCCTGTAGCCTTCGCGTCTCGTCAGCTCAAGGTCCATGAGCTAAATTACTCCACGGATGATTTGGAGCTGGCCGCAGTCGTCTTTGCACTGCAGGTGTGGAGGCACTATCTCTATGGGGTTAGGTTTGAGCTCTTCTCCGACCACAAGAGCTTGAAGTATCTATTCTCTCAGTCCGAGCTGAACATGAGGCAGAGACGCTGGATGGAGCTTCTGAAGGACTATGATTTTGACCTCCAGTACCACCCATGCAAGGCGAATGTGGTGGCGGATGCCCTCAGCCGTCAGCTATGAGGCCTGGTGGCACATATGATGATTCAGGAGTGGAGGATGCTCGAGGACATAGCAGAGTTCAACTTCGATTTTGGTCTGTAGTCTTCTATCGCACAACTATCGAGCCTGTCGATTCAACCCTCTCTTGTCGCAAGGGTAATCGAGGCTTAGTAGATAGATGAGTCGTTATAGGATTATCGAGCAGAGGCAGCATCTGAGAGTCAGACAGATTGACAGATTGGTTCTGATGGTGGACTTCGCTTCAGAGGCCGATTAGGTGACCCAGATATTTCTGAGTTGTGCAGAGATCTTATGACCGAGGTACATCGATCGTGATTTTCTATCCATCTTGACTCGACGAAGATGTATCATGATATGAGGCGATGGTATTTTTGAGCGGAGATGAAGCGTCGATTGCTAGTTTTGTGGCCGAGTGTGACACATGCCAGTGTGTTAAGGCCGATCATCAGAGACCCCCTGGTCTATTGCATCCGTTGAGCGTCCCGACGTGGAAGTGGGAGCATGTATCTATAGATTTTATTATGGATTTACCGAGGACTTAGCGCGGTCATGATGCCATCTGGGTCGTCATTGATCGTCTGACGAAGTCGGCACATTTTCTTGCAATTCGTGCGACTTGGCCTTTGGATTGGCTTGCGAGGTTATTCATTGAGGAGATTGTGAGACTGCATGACGTTCCAGTCTCGATCGTTTCTAACTGAGACCCGAGGTTCACGTCTCAGTTCTGAAGGAGTTTTCAGAGAGCTATGGGCACTGATTTACAACTTAGCACCGCAGACCGATGGCCGGACCGAGAGGGTCAACCAGATCCTTGAGGATATGCTTTGGGCCTGCATGATTGACTTCGGGGGTAGATGAGATGAGCATCTGCGATTGGCTGAGTTCGCATACAACAACAGTTATCAGGTGACCATTGACATGACTCCTTTTGAGGCATTGTATGACAGACCATGCAGATCTCCAAGTTGTTAGACCGAGGTTGGAGAGCGACGTATCCTAGGTCCCGAGCTTGTGCAGGAGACATCAGAGGCTATTGATATCATCAGACAGAGGATGCGCACAGCTCAGAGCCGGCAGAAGAGTTTTGCTGATCGCCGGCATCGTCCCTTGGAGTTTGATGTAGGGGACCATGTGTATCTCAAGGTCTCACCCATGAAGGGCATAGTTCGATTTGGAGTGAAGGGCAAGCTTGCCCCGAGATTCATAGGACCTTTCGAGATCACCGAGCGCATTGGTACTGTGGCCTATCGGCTTGCCTTACCATCTCAGTTGTTTGACGTCCACAACATTTTTCACGTCTCTATGTTGAGGAAGTGTGGGTCAGATATAGTTCCTGTTATCGATTAACAGCCGTTAGAGGTTCGTGAGGACGCTTCTTACATTGAGCAGTCAGTTCGTATCCTTGATCGGAAGGAGCAGGTCTTCCGAACTAAGGTTATTTCCTTGGTGAAGGTTCAGTGGGGTCACCATTCTGTTGATGAGGCATTTTGGGAGCGTGAGGCTGAGATTCGAGAGCGCTATCCCCATCTCTTTGATGATTGATTACATGTTATATTTTGTATGATGTCTCTGATTTTATATGATGATGCTATGTTTCCTCATCCTTATGAGTTATGCTTACTTGTAGTGATTGTGTAAATTTTGAGGATAAAATTTTTAGTTGGAGGGGATAGTTGTAAGACCCGTATCCTAGTCCGTACCATTCCATTGGCTTCCACAGTCCTTTCGATCGAATTCCGGCAACCTTCGCATCGTATCCGACATTTGCGCATGATCTTAAGCCGAGTCCTGCTTATTGAAGTCGGCTCAAACCGAAACCTGTACCATGGCAACCGCGCCGTCACCGCAGTTCCAATATCATGACTCGTGCACCGAACCGATACCCAGGTTAGAAGATGTGGGCCTGCGTTCAATTTGAAGAAAACACCGCGCGTTGTGAATATCGAGGGAATCTCTACAACATGTCTCATCAATCAATCAATCAATCCCATCAATCAAGTACACATCACACATCAAGTCAAGTACAAGCAACCCATACCCTATCCCTACCTCTCTCTTACATAAGCTACCTAAAGTCAATCCTCACATCACTTCATCCATCACTCAACCCATCACTCCATCACCTCTTATCATTCCTATCACCTCACACTCTCTCTCATTTCTCAATCTCCCAAGCAACCCAAACTCCATACGTCCAAGCTCTCTCCTTCCCAAATGCCAAGTGTGGCCCACTTTCCCTACTCTCTCATCTCCCATCTCAACCGTTGATCCATCATCTACCACCATCAAAAGTGAAGGCAATGAGCATAGAAGGCTAAGGGAGCAAGGAAGAGGCCTAGAGGTGGGTGATCTTTAAGTTCTACCATTGATTTCATGATTTGAGGGCCCATTTGTTGGTGGGACCCATTTCGATGTAAATGATGTATCAATGGAGGGCCCATAGTGGCAGGGTCCCTCCTCTCTATCACCGTCCCTCCTCTCTCTCTCTCTTTTTGAATGGTGATGATGATGAAGGGGTGAGTGTGGCCCATCATGAATCATATTTTCATGTGGGACCCATTGGATGAATGTGTTGGATATACCCTATTCAGCCCATTAATGGGCCTAGATGGAAGGAAAACATAAATATTAGATTGATCTAGGTCTAGTGGGCCACGTTTATGTGGGACCTACTTTGATTAGAATGATGGGCCACATCCATATGGGACCCACCACAATGCATGTGTTTATCCACAACGTCCAGCGTCCCTGGACGCTGGACAGGTGTGGCTAACGTGGAGTATGTGCACTGACATGGGTGTGTACTTGCAAGCTAAAAAAAAGGAGAGAAGGAAATGGTGGGCTATTCATGCAGGCTCCACCTTGATGTATGTGCTCAATCCAAGCCGTCCATCCTTCGCCCCCCACTCATTTTAGGCGTTGAGCCGAAATTTGAGGGCAATCCGATTCTCGGGCGGGCCATACCTTAAGAAACAGTATTATTACTGTCCAAAACCTGCATTGTCATTTTACTCGCCCAATCCTAATGGATATTAGACCCTGTATGACGGTATCGAACCGGGGAATACAATGGGCGAGGTAGATTTTCTTAATGTAGGCCCCACCTGTGAAAAACCACAGGAACACAGATTTTCTTTTTTTTTTTAAAGAAAAGAGTAGGAGGCAGTGCTGACGCTGCTGCTGCAGAACGCGCAGGCAACGCCTTCGCCTGATGGACGGGTGGCTAGGCAGGGATCACGGTCCCATGTGTGGGCCCCACTTTGATGTGTCTCAATCATCCACACTGTGCATTTACTGGGTACCCTCTGGGGAGTGGGCCACGCCAAAAATGAGCCGTAAACAACACTCAGGTGGCACACGTCACATGAAATAGTAGGATTGAACGTTTGCCGCTGCAACCCTTCTATGTGGCCGAGGAGTTTTGGATTAATACGAAATTTGTTTTTCCTATTCATTCAAGTCTGCGTGACCTTATGAACGGATTGGATGGCTTATAAACATTATGGTGGGCCCCACGTGGAGCCCACAGTCACGTAACTGTTTTATTCACACCGTCAGAGCCCACCCAGATGTACATGTTTTATCTGCACTCCAGCCATTTTATGTGGCTGATGGACGGGCAGGGGGACCCCACCATGAGTTATATGTTTCATCCATGCCGTCCATCTATATGGGATCAAACCCCCCGTGTGGGGCTGCACCTCGTGTATGTGCATGCATATATATACATTATATTGTGTATATTATATATATATATATATATATTATATATTATATATATACATTATATTGTATATATTATATTATATATACACACACACACACACACACACACACACACACATATATATATGATGGTGGGCTTTTATGGGACCCACCATGATGCATGTGTTTCATCCAAACCGTCCATTCATTTTGAAAATTATTTTAAGGCCATGTGTTGAGGCCCATCTTGGTGTATTTGTGGGTCGTCCATTGAGCCCCACTTTGATTTGTATAAGGCCATGTGTTGAGGCCCATCTTGGTGTATTTGTGGGCTATCCATTGAGGTCCACCTTGATATGTATATACGAGGCCCATATTATGAGGCCCATTGTAATGTATGTAAGGCCCATGTGACTAGGCCTATCTTGAGGCATTTGTGGCCCGTCGTTGAGGCCCACCTTGATATGTATATACGAGACCCATATATGAGGCCCATTTAATGTACTGGAGGCCCATGGGTCAAGGCCCTATCGGACGTACATAAGGCCCATTGTAGTATGATTCCACCATGGTATATGTGTTGATTTTATAGCGGGCTACACCTTGGGAGCAATGATGGTTTGATGTCCACATTGTAAGGATGATGTTGGTTAAATGTCCGCATTGTCACTCTCTCTCCCTAGGGCCCATTAATAGGCCCATACCTGTAATGTGTAGGCCGTCTAGGCCCATATTCGTTTGATCAGAACCCATCACCACATAACATGCTTATTATAGATTCATGATTCATGATCATGCGCATCATATGTATGCCTGATGTGAGGATTGACTGATCATTACACATGCCTTCGGGTAGATGGTTTATGGACTCCCTGATAGGCGGAGTTACCCTACATGAGCGCACGGTACGCGCAGGATTGTTACATGTCTGATGGTATGATTCATATACTTGCGTTAGTGTGATTGTGATTTCTGTATGCCCTAGTGACATCAGGGCCATAGCCTCCACAGACACATCGTGGGTGGCTGGATTGGATTCCGAAAATATTGTTACTAAGCATCGGGGCTCTATAGATGACCCTAAGTGAAAATTTCTAAACCCGATGGTACCAGAGAATGACTCCAACATCGAGACCGAGTGGATATATGAGCGCACAAGGGCCGAGTACCAGGAGGCCGCGTCTCCCACTGTGTCGTGGTCGGTTGGAAAGGGGTGTGGCCTTACTCGCCCGAGGGTATGGGCAATACTAGGCTGAGTTTGACCAGCTCATGAATGGATCCGCTATTGACTTACCGGATAGGTATTGGCAGACCATTGGCCAGGCGGATAGTGAGATTTCTTACGCTCACTTGGACTATGTGGCTAGGAGAGCGGCAGTGCCACTTGGAGTATACTAAACCCCACTGATTATCCAGAACAAGAACTGTACTGATATATGATGAGGATTGGCATGCTTGAGTTGCATCTCGCATCGTATGGCCGTGTTATGGCCGATAGCATTCATATCTTGCACTGCATAGCCTTAGTACGGCTGATTGCATTCATGTACTCATCGCCATGATTCCACATTACTCTGACCTTGCATTCTGAGCACGCTTATATTGCACACACACTTACACCACCCTCTAAGCTTTTTATATGCTTATGCACGATTGATGCTTGCAGGTGACGCCAGGACGCAGTCGTAGCATAGTAGCAGCAGGAGCGTGCAGACGAGCTTCTAGAGTTTTGTTGCTTTCGTTATATTGTATTTCCCTTTCATACGCACTGTATCCAAAAGTTTTTGATTATAGTGGATGTTGTGATGGTGTTCTTGTGGTTATTATTCGTGGGTTATGCTTTTGGTTATGCTCATTATGAATTAAATTGATATTAGAAATCTTCCTTGTAGGATCCTAAGATTGGAACCTGGTAAATGGGTGCCGGGAGCCGAGAATGGGGTTCTACGGAGGCTGTCGGCACCGGATTCGGCGATCGGAAATTTTGTGAGCCCGGTTTCCGAGTTCGGGGCGTGACATAGAACGAACGGCAGCAAGAAAGATTCCATGGGCCACACCAAAATCGATCCAAAACAACCCATCCCCAACCAAAATTTCTAAGGGAATCTGGTGGATGGTTTGGATTTCTCAAACGACAAGGGAAGTGGGCCCCACCGAGAGTCCAGCATCGACTGTTTCGGGCTCTGTTTATGCAATCCGCGCGTGCCCGGCCAATCCGGGCCATTCTACAATCATAGCAGGGATCGGTCTGTCCATCTGGACCATCCAAAAGATCACCAAGGGGGGGCTGACCAGATCTATGACGACTGAACGTCTTAGATCTTACATCTGAAGCATCCATTGGCCGCAAATTCGATTCAAACACAAGAAGGTCCTTAAGAAAGAAGTTTCCAAATCTGGTTACTGCGTACACCTCTCCACCGACTTATGTAGCAACCGAGACTTCTGCATGAAGTCTCCACGTTCCCAGTCGACCTCCAGAAGCCATATAAGCAAGAGAATAGAGAGAGAGAAGGCATCCAATCCTTGGACGAGCAGCCGTGAAGGCCGTGCACACGTGAAAGAGAGTTTTTCTTTAGTTTTTCTATTTTAGTTTTTTCTTTCTTTCTTTTGAGAATTAGTTAATCATGCCTGTGGTTAGCTAACCTCTTAGCTAGGGCTAAGAGGTGAAGCTTATGGCGTGATGGGGTTGATACTACGGCTTGGATGCCTGTGATGAACAGATGTTGATTCTAGTTTGATTAGTAGGAATGCCTTTAGTTTTTAATGGTTTGTTGTGACTGAAATTACAATAGATCTGCGATGTCTTGAGTATTTCCTTTTCCTCTTTGTGATTATGAAGTTAGGAAGCTCTGTTGTTTACTATCGTCTCCTGGGCATGGTTAGATGACGACACCCTTCCTACCGTTCATACATCTCTCAGATTGAAGTAGATCGGTTTAATTCTGTTGTTTGCTTTGTCTCATGGGCATGGTTTTGTGATAGAATCCATTCTAATTTACTTCGATCTTATCTCTCTAAAACTAGATCAAAAGACGTTCAGATTTGATTTTCAAGTTATATCTTCCAACTGGATGAAGATGGGACTCGAAGTCCAGTTGAGTTCGTGAATCAAGCATAGATCTCTCTGATCTCTACAAGTGGATCCTTGGCACCCTAGTTTCCTACCTTTGAATTCTACATATTTTAGTTTAATATTTCACCATTATTCCTCAAATTCACCTAATTTAGATTTCATCTTTTTCTAGTTCTAGTTCTAGTTATTTTCAGATTACGTACAAGGTTCAGTCCTTTGGGATTCGACCTCGGTCTCACCGAGTTTATTACTACATCACAACCCTATACTTGGGGAGTGAACACTTACTACACATGCATGGCTAAAAATCAATTTCATCATACAAAAAATGTAGTCATATGAAAAAGCTATGCTCCGAAATTGAAGAATTAAATTATAGAGAAAGACGAAGACGAGATGACATAAAAAAGAAAGAAAATACTTGGGAGCATACACTGATCTTCTCATTTCTAAATAAGCAAAATCCGCAATAACCAAAAGCAAAATCTGCAACAGCCAAAGACAAAATAAACATTCAGCTATTCAAAATACCAACTAAATTTGTGGAAACGGAATAGATCAACATATGATTTGTCAGTTCATGGATAAAAGTTCAACAGAATTTGAACACAGATATGCAAACTTGACACTCTAATGAGTTATAAAATGCATGCATAGAGACAAATGACACATTGACCCAAGTAAAACCAAATTGCCCTATATTGTTCATCAAGCATCATGAACAATATTACTATCATATTTATATCATGAAACTGCCATCTCTTGGTGTATTCTACATTGGAACACTGTTCCTTTCAAATACATTGGTGGTTCAATGCCCTAAAAAATATTTCATGTAGTTAAGACAAAAAAATGGACAAATTTGGATTTTGGAAGAGTCCCCAATTAGTACAAGTTATAATGCAACAAGCTGTAGGTGAATGTTCCTCTTTAAATAGAAAAATATGTTAACCTCTATTGTGCTGACAAATACTTGCACATCATGTGAAACTAGAAACATGTGCTATTTGTGCAAATGAAGAAGAGGAACATGACACAGACTACCTCCAACTATTTAATTGATGGAAATCCATATATCTTGAAAGCATCAGTGCACATCTCAAGAGCTGAATTTTCTCAATTTATTGAAAAATATGTAAATATGTCATAGCCAATACCATCACAAAGAAAAATGTCAAAGACAATCCATATGTCAACAATACATTCAGGTTGCTCAGCATTTTCATAGTAGCAGAATTAAAATGTGTGAGATTCAGGCCACTCAATAGGTGGACACCATTGAAAATGTGCCCAGCCCAAAAATCTAGCTGGTCTAATTAATAATTGGCCATGTAATACGGATGTGCATTGTGTTGGTCATCTTTTAATTTTCTACCATTTATTTAACTCATATGCCTGTGATTCGTATGGGGATTAGCTACTGAGAGGAGTAGCCAGACTTGCTACTGAAGTGAGGTCATGTGTTGTATACATTCCATTTGGAAATATTATTTCATGGCACGAGACAAAGAAAGAGGCAGATCCATAGCAGTAGTAGATCCCAACATAGAAAACAATGGGGAGAGTGACGCCCACCATTAAAACCTTCCTAAAGACTACCACGTTGTTTATTTGAGATTCAACTTGTATTTCAGACTGTGGGTGTGTTCAAGGTGTGTAAACAACATGATAAAAACAAGAACTTCACCTGTAGGGAGTGATCTTAGTTTCATTAGGTGAAATCCATTGAAATCCATATGAATTTTCAGCTTTTAAATAGACTGAAATTGGATGGTGCTGAAAGCTTGATGATCCCTACAAGTTCCTGAAGCAGATGCAATTTCCATCGCTAGTGGGACAGCCTTTAATCAAGATCATATGGTTATTCTGGAAAAAGAATGAAAAAAAAAAAAAAAACAGCAGCAAAGAATAATGATTCAGAACTCAAATCCTCCTAAAACCAAGCAAACAAGCACGAGATATGAAAGAATGCAAGCCTTACTAATAGAATGCTCAATAGTTTCCACTCCTTGGAAGTGTGGATATGCAATATGTCTCAAACTGTATGTTCTTCATGACTTACCAACAAAACAATAAGATCATATATTGCAGCTTGTCAGCCTCCTTGAGGAGCATATTAGCCACTAGTTTCACTTTTCTAGCTGCCACTATTTCTAATTTATCTTCGACAGATGCTACCACCACATTTGCCTTTGCTCTCTGCAAAATATCAATTATCATAACAATTTTCATCTCCACTGAGCCATTGGTAATTGGTACCAAAATCTGCAAGAAAGTGCCAACTGTTCAAAACACAGCAAATTTGTGAATCCATCAAATCACAAGTACAAAGGGATGACATATGAGTAGCAGCCGCAGATGAAATCATAGTTCTAAAATTTGCCAAATCAACCCAAAATTCAGCCAAGTCAACTCAACTCAGCAAAATTTCTAGCCAAGTCATCAGGAAACCTATTAGTAGGAGCAACTATATGCGACTCACTGTGGCTCTCTGTTTGGTTTTATAAAAAATTAATAAGCAAAGAGCAAGAATTGAACGCCATCTTCCCTTTAACTAAGCAGAACTCTTAACCAGCAAAGCACACATCCTCAATTGTTGTTACACATTATGTTTTTACTACTTATGCTATATGAACTGATTTTACATATTTATTAAATTGTCTGATAATAATTTATAAAGAATGCCAAGGAGGTCGAGACTTATTTCCTAGTCAACATGTTGCTAAGGGCCATCTTCTTCAATCCATATCAACAGAAAGTGTGCAATTGGACGTCTTTCTCCATGCTGAGATTTCAATTTCAATTGCATGAAGGTTACAAGCTTGATGTGCATGTGCAAGAATAATGTCACATCAATCATTAAAAAACTGCTCCACTAAATCATGCTCTATCGATCATCCCACTTGAAACTTGCTTCGAATTGAGTTTTAACCACATTGTTGAATACATTATGAAGCCAATAAAATTTTCATCTTTAGATTCCTTCTAGATGCTCATAAGGTAGAACGAAAGAAATACACTGTGTCATGTCATTACCAATTGACTGACACCAAGTAGATCACCACTATAGAAGTAGATCAAAAGTCACAAGTATACTTGCGGAAGCCCTGCTCAATTAGGAAGATGATAGTTTTCCATGTTTCCTATTATTGTCTAGCGATTTTGGACCGAATGCTAGCCCATTAGTTACTTTCTCCAATGGTGTTGCATATTTACTCTATATGTTGTAATACGCTAGCCCATTGGTGTTATTTTTAATAAAATTCTCTTTACCTGTCAATGAAATACAAATTTATGTATGTATGAACAAATATGCTTTCCGTACCTGAGATAACTGAGATATTAGCATCTAGCACTGGATACTTGATGATTCATACAACAATGAAGCACTTTGGCATCTGCAAAAAACAAAATGACAAGCGGAATTCTACATACATTTACTAGTTTGCATTGGAACAAATAACCAACCAATTAAAAATCAAATACTTCCAACCAATTAAAAGAACAAAATTCTTGTCAATTACAAGAGATGAACTGATAATTTGAAGATATACCTTCCAACAAGAATGTTCTTTGGAACCTATGACCATGCATAAGCTTCCAATATGCAAAGATAAAATGTAAATCAGCAAATTCTAGCTGGTTCTCCATGCAAATATCTGAGTTAGCTATAAAGCACTCAAGTGTTAGTACATGTGCATGCCAAGAAACACCATTATTTTTGTTGTTTCCTCTTCATTTAAATGACCATAAGCAATTCAATTCGCATATGTTATTTCCTAAGGCAATCCCAATGAGATTGCCTTAGGAAATTTAAGTTACCATGGATCTCCATATTTGCTAGTTTTATATGCAGAAATGTCACTTGACAAGAATCAAGTAACAAGCTGCCCCTACCTCCATGATTCAAAAGTTCCAGAATAACAACATCAACCTTACTCATTCCTTGCTTACATTGGCAATTTGGCATGTATGTTGTGAAGATCCTCTTCAATCATCTTCGATGAATCCTCTTGGCATTTTTCTCATAAATCATATTTCAAATAAACTTATAAAAAGAAATCTAAAAGAATCAAATGATAACCAAGCATGCCCAAGAAAGGCTAGAAAAAGAGGTTTATTTTCTGTATAAAACATTTCGAAAGGTACTTTCCACTTTATTGAACTACTAGTTATTTTAATTCAATTTAATACTAGATAATACGGACTAAAGCCAGCTTGAAGCATACCCTTAGTTTTGAAATTTTAGACACAATATATGCCTCTAGAATCAACATTCAAGGTAAAATGTGTCTCAACATAATCCAAGAAAATACTAAGGAGAAAAAGAAGATTTAATAGAATCCAAGAAAATACTATGGAGAAAAAGAATATTTGACAAAATCCATAACAATTTTATAGAGGTATTTATTGATTGAGAGATTTCATCAGTAATTTTCAAAATATTTTAACAAATAATTTCAAGCCCTTAATATCTATGAGCACCCCTATTTTTACAAACTGAAAACCTGAATGTTGTACACCATTTGGCCCCAAGCACTGTATAATACATGGTTGCAACCAGAATATTTCGGTAAGCTTCTTTTGAGAACTATTTATCTGGAACTCCACCAAGAACTTCCCAAAAAAATTTTAAAAAACTCCGCCAAGAAATATTTACATGGAACTATGAAAGAACCAAAAAAGAGAGATCATGATTTAACATAATCATATTCAACATAATCTAAGAAAATACTAAGGAGAAAAAGAAGATTTAACAGAATCCAAGAAAATACTATGGAGAAAAAGAATATTTAACAGAATACATAACAATTTTATAGAGATATTTATTGATTGAGAGATTTCATCAGCAATTTTCAAAATATTTTAACAAATAATTTCAAGCCCTCAATATCTATGAGCACCCCTACTTTTACAAACCGAAAACCTGAATGTTGTACACCATTTGGCCCCGAGCAATGTATAATACATGGTTGCATCCAGAAAATTTTGGTAAGCTTCTTTCAAACTTCCTTAAAATTTTGGTAAGCTTCTTTTGAGAACTATTTATCTGGAACTCCACCAAGAACTTCCCAAAAGAATTTTAGAAAACTCCACCAAGAACTATTTATCTAGAACTATGAAAGAACCAACTCATGCTACCCATTGTTACTTCTCATTGCTTAGACAATTGATGGAAACTAAAAACATGAAGAGGCATGCATCGCAAGCACAACATGCACTAGATAAGGATCAAGCATGCCTAAAAGATTAATATATTAAAAATGAGGAAAGGAATTGGGGGGAACTACCTGGTTGTACTTTGCAAGTCGTTCTAAACAAATTAGAGCTCCAGTCTTGAATAGAAAAATGCATATACTCAAAAGTTAGAATTGAAACAAATGGCTAACCTCATTGACAATTCCATTGCCCCCTACACATAATTCCTGAAAGGGAATTAGAAGAGAACAAAAATAAGGGTATGCACTAGCCAAAAAAAGAAGAAGCATATACTCAAAAGCATGAAAAAGAACTACCATCAGGGCATGTGTTGATTTCAACATTAGAAGCGAGGCTTCTTACATGACCAGTAAATGTTGTTTTGACTATTTTCATGTTGAGCAACATAATGAAAATAAATTCAAAGATGAAACTATTTGAATTCCCAAAACAGAAATGATAGAAGACCTTCATAATAGATAGAATATGTTCTTTACGTCAACATAAATACCAAACTATAGCTGTTGGCGCTGTATTATAATGTAAATGAATTACATTAGACACGTGGAGAAGCCACAGATTTCATTAGTGCTATATTATGTCGGTGTATGTGGTAATTTGTAAACCAGGATTTTCAGAATAAGCAATTAATTGTTCCGTCTTAGAGTTAACAGGATTAAGTGCCTCAAAAGTCAACTAAGAGGCCATATATAATCTCAAAACAGAGTGAGAGAACTAAGGATGAGAGGAAGGGCCTTATGGCTGGACAAATAAATCAGAAAAGAAACCTAAATGACAATAGCTAGCAAACTCTTACCATTGCAAACCGGATGTTGAAAATCTGAAGAAAAAACTACTTAAAAAAGTTTCCAAACCTGAACGTCCAGCAGTATCTCCAACCATTCAGCAAAAACAATAAATCCCTCTGAAAAATTCTTCAAAAAATGAATAGAACAAGAATTTTCAGCAATGTCTTCAACTGGACAGTAGACAAATCAGCAAGGGCTTCAACCGCATATTAAAGAGGCTTCAAATCCAGAAACACATTATTCAAAACCCTAAGAAGGTTTTAGTGGTTGCCATTTCCATCCTGAATGTCCCTCGGGGTGTGGCCTGATTCATGCTCAATGTCACAAGCATCAGCACAAACCCCAAATCTCTGAACCCCCTCAAACCCCCAATCAATCTAATCAATACCCCCTCAAACCCAAAATCCAATTCCACAAAAAAAAAACCATAGAAATATGAATATTCAAAAGAGAAAGAGAAAGAAGAAGATAATCTGTCTTGCATACATAAAATGGACGCCGATTATGGCGTGAGAGAGGGGAGTCTTCTTAAGATCGAGAGAGAGGGGATTCTTAGGGAGAGAAGAGGGGTTTGTGAGAGGGGAGTATTCGTGAGGGAGGGTTCAGGAGAGAGAGAGAGAGAGAGAGAGAGAGAGAGAGAGAGAGGACGCGTGGATTTGGGTTTTTTTCCTCGGAGTGGAGGGAGAGAAATTTTAGAAACTTCGTTTGAGGGGGAAGGAGAAAAAGGACAACGTGCGGGCCGAGTTTTTGCTTTTTTTCCTTCTACGGTTTTAGACCTTAGCTAAAGGCCTTCTAGCCATAGCCGTTGTACCATCCTTCACAACCCCTCCGCATTCGCATGTCTTACGGGTTCTAGACGGATGGTCCAGTCAGGGGCTTTGTGGGGTCCATCATGATGAATTTGATATATCCAATCCGTCCATTAATTTTGTAATTTTTTTATATAAAGAATGACCCAAAAATCTAGGCAAATCAAAGGTCTAATTGAATCGCACCATCGATCAATGGTACGTATATAATCACCATTGTTTCCTACCGTGTGGTCCACTTGAGCCTTTAATCTACTTCCTTTTTTGGGCTCTTACCATGAAATGATATTTCAAAATGGATAAACATATTAGATGGAACACATACATTTTAATGGGCCTCGTAGAGTTCCTTATGGGGCTGTCACATGTTGTAGGTACGTGTGGTGGCATTAGCTTTTAGCTACGGTTTTCTTATTTTTAACAACGGTTTTAAGCCGTAGCAATAGAGCTACGGTTTACGTCCGTAACTAAAAACTAGCATGGTCAGTAGCCTTTGGTCGTTTTTTTGGTAGTGAATGCAATTATGCGATGAATGACAATTGATGTATGAGAATAACTGATGCATGATATTAACAATTGTCACATATATATAGCAACATATGGAATTTCATTTCTAAGAAAATTAAATAAAACACTTAATACAATGAATCAAAAACATCAAAACAATAAGATGACTATTTTAATTATAATTGAGTGGAAAGATGTCATGATCACTCACCTGAAATATAGTAATGTGGATTCTAATATGTTACCTCGAGATCAATCGGTTAGCGATTACCTAATTACATAGCTCAATTAGCTCACTAATTGCAGCTACCTAAACTTATTTCATTAGTTCACTTCTGGTTAATCAATTTTCTTAACTCGGGACAACCCACATGGAGAATTCATCCGTTACATTCTGAATTCTCTTAGATCTCATTCATAATACTTATCGTTAGTCATCTTATCATGTGAGGTCCACTTGATCAACCACAGCACTGTGATCATCCTGTTATCTTTAAATGATTTAGGGTTATCACTAATTTATATCACAAGATTAAAATATTAAAGTTTTAAATAAATAAAAGATTCCAACGTATTGTCGACCGGTCAAACTGATTAGTCGGCACTACCTTCGATCGGTCCAGGTTCGATCGAAACCTAGTTTGATTGGTCGAATTAAATTCAATTTCTAACAAAATTCACTAGACACTTTTTGTCCATTTCGATCGGTTGTACCTACTTTTTTGATCGGTCAAAATATCATTCGATTGGTTGAAATGCCTTGTCGAATGGTCAAACACATTCTAATTTTCATAATTTAGTTGTTGGACCATTTGGGCCGTTTTCAACCGGTCGAAACGATCCCTTGACCGATCGAACCGACCCTGTTTGAATTGTCCCAAAATCTAATTTGAAGTTTAATTGGTATGATCCCAACCTTCCATCCTTGTGAACCTCCATGTTTTTTTCTTTCCTAAGATTTTATGCAGGAAAGCTCTCATTTATCCCTTAATCTTTCTGTCAACCATGAGTGTTTTTAACAACTCATCTATTGACTTGTTGTTGTTTTTTTTTTTTTTTTTCTTAATTTAAAATTTTAACTACTAAGTGTGGTTGTAAGTGCACATAACTTTAGGGTCGTTGATACGGAGCATGAGGGAAGACAAGGGAATCATTAAAAAAGAGAACCCATTAATTAGGTCAGACCCTGGCCTCACCCAAGATGGGAGGTCCTTACCATGGGCCCACCTTGATGTGTGTATTCAGTATCCATCCCTTCCATCCTGTTTTTCAGATCATTTAGGGCATGATCCAAAAAATGAAGAAGATCCAATTGCCAGATGCAATATGCTCTAGGAAACAACGGTGATTGACCATTAATGGACCATAGAAGTTTTGGATCAAGCTGAGATTTGTTTTTTCCTTCATCCAAGATTATGTGACCTTAACAACAGATTGGAAGGCAAATAAATACCGGAAACATTAAGGTGTGCCCTAAAAGGTTTTTAATGGTAGGGTGTTCAATCACAACTGTTTCCTAGATTATGGTCCACACACTACAACAAATGAGCCTTTTAGCGGCACTCACAAGCGCCGCTATAAGTCCCTAAAAGCGCCGGCGATTCTATTATTGACGCTAGTCAAGCGCCAATAAATGGGTATGTCGCTAAAAGTATTGGCGGCGCTAGGTAACTTCTATTGGCGCCTTTCTGAGCGCTGATAACTATCTGTTTTTTCGACGCGAAAAAGCACCGGTAAAAATCACTTAGAGCGCCGGTAAAAATGGTTTGTGGACACTTTTTTCTTGCGAAAAAGCACCGTAAGATTTCTACACAAGCGCCGGTAGAAGCCTTTGTATAGATTTGTGACGCCCTAGCATGCCAGTAATTTTTTTTATTATATATAATTCAATCAAAACCTGTATTTTTTAAATATTTGAAACATAAAAATGATGCAATACAGATAAAACTGAATATTAAACAAAATTTATATTACCACACAATAAAAAAAAAATTACAATAAATGGTCTTGAATGTAAATAAATAAATAAAAACAAATCCTCTATATGGTCTTACTCCTAGCACGAGTGGCGTCAAAAGGCTGAAGTGATTTGAACTCTGGATTACCCCACTTGTATGCAACGAGAAGAGTGGATCACCCACCATTAGCCCTTTGAAAATTGCTCCTATGATAGCCAGAACCAGGCTAGTCCTTAGCTGCTCCATGGAAGTTGATTTTTCGGCGCTTTACGTGGCTTCCCATCAATGGCATAACCATGGTTACAATGTTACTCTACTTATAGTATGGGGTCTATAAAAGAAAAAAAATTCATTAAAAATTGTCTTGGGAAAAGAGAACAAGATAAATACAGATCTACATAATTTTCCAAAGACCCAAAAAGAAAAAAAGAAAAAAAAAAGATTACCTTGGATTGTGAAAAAGACCCACTTTGTTTGTATACAAAGGGCTTATACTTGTGATTTGATCCATCTGCTTCCACTTTTGTACCAGAAAAGATGAACAAAACCATCAAAGCAGCTCCCACCAATTTCACTAAAGGGCTAAAAGCTTTCCACCAAAGAACTAAATGATTCTAAGTCATTCAAATAGTATTAGAATTACATGATGTTAGGCTGGTCGAAAAATAAATTTATTAGACTTTCAACTGGAGCCAATTTAATGATGTTCTTACATTGTTTTACACCCCCAAAAGCATAGGGCTGACACCATTTTCCCTCACAAAGATCTAATCTACCGAGCATGTATTGAAGTTAGGTTGACACTTCTCATTTACGAAAATAAAAACAGATGGAAGGAAAAGGAAACATATTCAACATCACTGCATCAATCAACACATGGTAAACAAGGATATCAAGTGATTAATGTCAAACAGTAAGCATGCCATCAGTAGAACCATACCTATTACTTCCATCTAGAGCAGAAGCAGCCATGGCATGCCTCATATCAGAACCAGTTTGCAATGATTGAGCTTTCAACATCTGCTGCTGTCGAGCCAATGATGCCTGGTAATATTTGTACAAAGAATTAGATAGATGGCTAAAAGTTTAACACTGACCATAATCAGATGCAAACTTAGGAGACTCTCCCAGAGCTGAACCATAATCAGCATGACCAATCTGTAGAAGCACACATGCTACTTAGAAACATCAAAATGCAGCATATATAGTCATACTACAAAAATAAATATAGTCAATCCTCCTGAAATAGAATCCTCACTTGCAAATGGTCTACATACTAAAAACAAATACCATTTTAACCAACAAGCTAGCTTAAATCCTACCATAGCATACCCATACAATAAAGATGAAAGTGAAAAACCCTTTTCTCACATAACCAAGACCCAAAACAAAAGAGTTCTATTTTGATATCACAAAGACTTATACCTTACTTCTTCTCAATAAAACCAATATTTTATATCTATTTAAGCTTTGTTTAGATGCACAACTGAATCAAATTGCAAAAGTTTTTTTTTTTTTTTTTTAAAAATAGTAGCAAAAGTACAAGCAGGAGACTTTTGGTTATTGAAATGACACGTGTCATTGAAGCAGCTTAGTGGATCACAGTGGATCCTTGTGGGGCCCACCATGATGTATGTATATTATATCCATGCCCTCCATGCATTTCACTAGCTCATTTTAGGCCAGTCAGAAAATGCGGCAGATCCAAATCTAAGGTGAACTGCACCACAGGAAACAGTGGTGATTGAACGCTTACCATTAAAATTTTCTTAGGTCGACAAAAGTTTTGAATTAAGTTGATACTTGGGTGGTCCGTTCATCCATGTCTTTGTGACCTTATCAATAGCTTGGATGGCAAATAAATATCCTCGGTGGCTCCAAAGAAGTGTTTAATGGCATGCATTCAATCATCCCTATTTCCTATGGTGTGGTCCACATGAGATTTGAATCTGCTTCTATTTTGGACTATTGCACTGTAATGAACTATCAAAATAAATGGACCGCGTGGATATCAGGCACATGGATCACAATGGCCCCTTGGGAACCACCCATTTAATGAATAGTTTCATTAATAAGATTATTAGAAAAGAGGCTGAAATACTCGTCACTTGCAAAGTTTATTTCAATTCGTCTTTACTAATTCCTCCTGATAATTCCAGGTTATTAAAGATGAGACTCCAACCACCAACAAATTCGTAGCCAAACTAATGGACGTGTCAGGGGCAGCCTCTTCCACGATAAAGTGGGCCTTGGAGCTATTCTGTTGGGGTTTGCTTACCTGAAGCTTCCCAATTCCCTGAAGTGCACTTTTATAGGCAAGGAGGGAATGCCCTAATACCACGCCAATATTCCTCAAAACTGTTGAATCTGTGAGGTCTCGCTAGCAATAGCATACAAAATAATGAGAAAATTAAACATGACCACTGATATCCCTCTTGCCAAATGAGAAGACTCACTGCTATCATTGTTTCAATATAAACATGATGCCCTCCATTTATCACGGCTTTAAAGACCATTTGGAAGTTTGGTGAAATAAGAATTTGTTCTACTATTCCAACAGAACAAATCTGCCATCTGTTTTCCATGGAGAAGGAAATGGGAACAATGTTAGCCTCCCATTTACCAACCTTACCACTCCAGATTGTAAGTGCTAATAGTTGCTACAACTTGCAGCTAGGATGGAGCATATCCACCTCACCATAAATGGGGAACTTCCAGATGCACCTACCATTAGTTTAGATAGTAGGAATAGAAAACCCATTGCAAGGGTTGGGCTCAACAAGCCCAGATCAAGACTCTCTTCTTTATAAGAAGACCAACACCAAAGAGTGAAAGAACTACAAAAGAAAAGAAAAGAAACGAAATGCAAACGGAACTATATTACCTGCCAACGTGAAATGGGTAACTTCGTGCTCAGGTTGTTTAGAGTTCCATTAGCTACAATCAGGTTACCCTCACTATTTTCAAAATCAATCGGATTGACTTTGTGGGGCATAGTGGAAGACCCAATCTCGCCAGCCTTGGTTATCTGTAAAACAGATCCACATTTCAGACAAAATAAGACTTCAGAGAAAGCAAAGAAAAGGAGATCCAAGTGAGACTTTTGAAGAGGAGCTTTGCACAACACGTGGTGCAATGCACGAGATCCAGGCCCTTCATCAGGTAGGGCCTATCATGAACATGCAGTGGCCAACCAATAGGCTGGTCCACTCATCAGGTGGGCCATACATCATACTGAAGATAAACCTATACTATTCAAGAGGATCTTTGCAGAACACATTCCAAGATCTCAATGCTTCATCAGGTAGGGCCCACCATGAACATTAGCTGGCCTACGAATAGGTTGGTCTACTCATCAGTCGAACTACATGTATGCTAAACATAGACTCTTGATCTTTTTCTGTCCATTTTTCTTTCAAACACTGACACCCACCTGATGAGTGCACGAGCCTGGTTTCTGGCTTATGGCATGCTCACAGTGGGCCCCACTTGATGAATGGCCTGGATCTTG
Organism: Magnolia sinica; assembly: GCF_029962835.1. Lineage (NCBI taxonomy): Eukaryota > Viridiplantae > Streptophyta > Magnoliopsida > Magnoliales > Magnoliaceae > Magnolia > Magnolia sinica. Next base: position 52,785,698 of record NC_080588.1, read on the forward strand.
TTTGTGTATCTGCCTCAGAGATCCTCTTCAATCCTCTTTAGGTGATTCTCCCTTGCATTCATCATCAAGAGGAAGACTAGTATCAAAAGCAACAATTTCTTTCCCCTCAAGAACCAACCTGCTTAAAATAACTCAGAGATATGTAACTCCATATGTCTTTGTCAAAATTCAATTGTCAATTGTCAGGCAACCCATGTATCTTGATCCCTTGGGCCAAAAATAAAGTGATTTTTCCATTCACATATTGCAACCAAGGCTCAAAATAGCGGAATTATTGATTTGAAGTGGGAGTAGCACATGTTTAGAAGGATAGTGCAACTAAGAGTCTCAGTATTACAGTTAACATCAGTTCACATATTGCAACCAAGGCTCAAAATAGCAGAATGTATTGTAAGAATGCATTGTGACACACCCATGGGGCAATATGATAAAATTGAATTGTGCTGGTATTGGTAATGTATTGCAAAAAAAAATTGTATGGCGTTCAAATGATAATTTGAACCCTGACTACAACTGACTATTTTCAATATCAACAATGCTTTCAGTACAAACTTCTTGTAATGAGAAAAGAAGTCCAAATCTGAGTATTTGCATCAGTGTAACATAAACTTAAGGAATAACCTAACACTTAAAATGACAGACAGTGTTGGCTTACCTGTGCAAAGTGCTCGAAAATTCTCTACAGCAATGACAAAAAACAAATAGAGATTAGGTGACATCCAAAAGCCATATGAGAAAGCACTGGAACAATCAACAAAATGGCAATGGGTTACAACTTGTAAGGAAAACAAAATGACACTGATATTGCTAACCACAACAACAACAACAACAATAATAAAAGCCTAATTCTGTACATATGAAAGAAAATGCCACAAATCTTGCCTGATTCTAAAGTCAGCTCAGTTCCTCGTTTAGTTCAGAAATCTCTACCTCTCAATTAATATAATTATCGATAAACAATTTAGCACCTTCAATCTCCACAACTAAATATGCATAGTCACTGGTGAATGCAGAACATCATTTCCTCTCTGCAAAATCAGAATGCGGTACAAATTGAGTAAGAGAGTGAATGATTTAAAATGATACAGACAAGAAAAGACCATTGAAATATCAACTGGTTAAAATTTATCTACTAAAAGCTACATACAAGGAAACCTTAATATTCAAATCACTTCATGAGTAATAGATTCATGTTTCAATACAACAATTTGAAAAAAGGTAAAACCAAAAAAAGCAAAAGATCTTTATCTTGTTTCTTTCTTGCCTTTTGGTACTATAGGTTTTTGTCAACACATGCATGTACAAGGCAGCTCATGTACATGCCAGACATCTGCCAGCATGGTAAATTGGTTACTTATGGAGAGCAGCACATGCTTTCTCCACACCTCCAAATCTAGATGTAGGTTGACTTCAACAAATACTTTAAGCCAGTTGTGTAATTAAAAGAATCCAACAAGTATCTTTGCTACCAAAAAGAACAAAAAATAAATAAACATGTATTGTAGTAGGAACATTGTATCAAAGAAATTGAATGGTCAAGAGAAAAAATGATACTATGATTTGGGACATGAAATCTCTTTCCATTGGTTCGGGTGCCTCTGCAACATTCGTAAATCTCAGCCAGAAGAAATTGGTACAGAAGAGAAAACAAATTACAAGTGTAACCATGAAGGGGACCTTGTAATTACAAACCAGCAGAAACCAATAATACAAGCCAAAAGTTCACCAATTTCAATTGGGTTTTGCTTGTGTTAGAAGCAGTAAAGGAGTTAAGCGAATCAACAAAAAGATGATACTAAACAAAATGCCAGCAATTCTCAGAAGAAACTTAAAGTTTCAATTCAATTTCAACAATCCAGAAACTTATTGGGTTGAAACTACTAATACTCCAAGTAAATCATCAACTTGGAATGTTTTGCCAGCTTTTTAAATAAGTCAACTCAGCCAAGCTCAGGCCACAAGTTTTTTGAACAATGTACAAAAGAAAATCTACATAGCAATATGCCAGGACTACAACACTTCTTGTTTGAATATCAAACCTTTCAAATTTTCTATTGAACAACTTGTCAGCCCATCTGTCTCTGCTAATTCTGAATTATCTCTCTTTGTTCACAAAAAGGGCAGGCTGTTATTACAGAAAAAATATGGCTCAGCTGGATATAATGTTAGTGATGATATACATGGATCAAGAAGGAAAACTTGCACTTACATATCTTATCAAATTCTGTGAAGGATCGTCCCTGAAACATAAAATTTCAACAATTCAGTCATATGATCTGAAAGTTTCAGATTTTAACATGGGTAACATACATATGAAAATGCTGAAAATATCAACATAAAGCAATTAGAGATTACACTGTCAACAGAATTTTGGATCAACCCACTTCTCAACCTGTAAAAATGCTGAAAATTTCAACATAGTATTGCTGCATTAAAGAAATATGGAAGAAAATGATACAACTCACCTTGACGCTCAAGCCTTTCTCCCTCCTCCTTTACCCGGGCTTGGGATCGGCAATGCAAGTAGTTGCATTGGCGGAGTTAAAAAAGGGGCTTAAGATCCATTTGGTTTGATAAAAAATTATATTCATAAAGATTGATGTGATGACCAAATGGAGCTTAAGACTTATAATACTTACATAAATGTAGTTGTTCTCCTTCGCTTGGCTTCCATCATCTAACACTGCCACAAAAAACATGCTAAAAAAGGTCAACGCCATCCTATTAATGTTGTAAAGAAACATGGAAAGAACAAAAGTTGCATTGAGTTATAAAGAAAATTGATAAGAACAAGAGTAAATCATGTTGGCTAACTTGTTGATTTAGTTACCCAACCTGTCATATGCATTGGATCTTAAGTCAATCCAAATTCCAAAATGAGAGTTAAACACTCTCTATCCAAAACCAATCACACATCAGTCCTAAACCCATGCACAAAACATAAAACATTTACAAGAGAGAGAGAGAGAGAGATCCTTTCATTTAGCTCAATCCATCTCTCCTTAAACCTACAAAACAAAACAATAAAAAGAAATTAATTAGTACTCGCATTCTTGTACAAGAAATTCTATTGTATATGGAAAATAAAAATTAAAAAAAAATCTGACCTTACACATAATAGAGGGCCAAAAATACTCGTTCCAATAGCATCCCCAATTATTTTATATCGTCCATAGGGTCTTATCAAAACCTCCTCCCGTACTATTGCCACATGAATTAATACTTCCCAAAAACCAATTCCAAGTTCGTGCCCCCCTACTTTTGTGCACGGATCCTTGCTCAAAAGAATTCCTTTAGCAATAGTAACCCCGGGTTTGACAATACTTGTAAGAAGAACTCTAGTCACATCCTACAAAATAAAATTCACTATTTGACAAACTGCATTATATTGAATAAACACTCATCCGTATACCACATATAATTAAGAACACAATAACATCAAAATATAATAAAAGAACTATTCACTTGGTATAAGGAATTACCCCAGTGCTAGTGCAACTCGTAGTCTTCCCCTTATTCGTCGAGTGTTTCTGCAAATGATAAATCAATATCAATCATTAAATACCAACTAAACTATATATAATATAGGACATAGTACATATGTAAATAAAGACATTTATATAATATAATTACCTGAGAGTTCACCCAATGGCTTGATGATGAGGACAATTGGTTCATGCTAGAACTAGCTACAGCACCGAATACTGTGGGTGGGTTATTGTTTGCATTATTCATAGTGGCCATCAATTTCATCAGAGTTTCTTTCAAGGAAGAAATTTCAGCATCTCTTGCGGATGAGATTTCAACCATAGTTTCTTTAAGGGATGACATTTCAGCTTCTCTTAAGGATGAGAGTGCAGCTATATTTTCTTTAAGGGTTCTGAGGAGTTACGAGTTGGGCCTCTACTCTCTAGGAAAACACATAAATGAAGAGACAAAAATATAAATTAAGCAAGATCAATTATTTATGGAAGAGATTGATGAATAATACCTGGCAAACAAATGAAGAGAAACCCGCTGACTTACTTTGTAGAGCTATATAGGAAGAGATTGCTTGTATTGGTTCTAAGAATCAAAGATATGCAATTTGGAAGATCATGTTGAATTTCATCTAAAAAGAGGAAAAAAATCTACAGCTGAAATTCTAGAAGATACTAACATAGAACTTGGAAATTTGTTTGGAAATTTAACATATGTACAACAACTTTCAGTTTTGCTCTCCATTAAGCACCAAAAATGACAGAACAACAAATAGAGAATTGTAGCACCAAAATGAATTGGGACAGCACCTTATCGCTTTGGACATCGATTTGAAGCTTGCAACAAGTATAGTAAATAAGATAATGATTCTCTCTCAACTCTCCTTGCTTACAGATGGGACACCAAACCCTGTTGTCCTTGCCAACCTGGCACCCAATTTAGACAGTCTATACATGTAATCTATAAGAAACATAGTTATTGGTACACAAGTTAGAAGATTCATGCAACTACAATAAAAACTAAAATTCAAGAAAAGCGCAAATGTCGTGTATAGCTGTTTTTGTTGTAGTGTTGGTTGCATGTGGCAGCATATGAGGCTCAAAATGTGGATGCATCATGAACCAAAAACTTAGTTGAAAATACTTGGACATTGCATGCAGCATGCAAGCACTTCAAATCAAACAGTCCAAATTGTAAGGTCACATTTTACATGCACCATGAACCAAAAACTACATTTATTTAATCAGTTTATTTCGAGTTAATGCATGCCTCATGTACAAGCTTTGAATGCATACCTATCAAGTATCATACTCTGCAATTGATGGTAAACTCAAATCAGATGATGATTGTCATTTGCATAAAAGTGAGGGGCACGTCAGTAGAAAGTTTATTTTTGAGGTTGTTAATGATAGCCTGTGTAAGAAAAACAAAATTCTTAACACAGATAAATTACAGATCATATAGTTTGCACAATAGAAAATATGAGTAAAGCACCTTCAGTATTGTCAGCTGCTCAACATGATCTATCATATAGTTTGAACTGTTGAAGTTTCTAGGATGACTGTGGCTCTATCACAGTGCGCTCTACCTGATGAATGGCCCTGAACTGTGACACATGGAAGTTGAATCATAGCCCTTTCAAATTTACGCAAAAATCCATCAGCGGTGAATTCTTACAAATGTTCTGGCCCTAATATAAGTTGGATAACGACCCTTTTAAATTAATGCAACAAAAAAAAAAAAAAAAAGCACAGGCCCGCCAATCTGATCCATGTGGGAGGTACAAGTCCGTGACAAATTCCTTCCAACACCTTGTGACAACCATATTAATTGTCATGAAGAAATGAAAAGAGTGGTTGAAGAACAAGCTAAATATCAAATATGAATGTCTCACACAATGCATGAATGCTACATGTACAGCGGCAAAGACAAATAGCAAGCTGATTGACTCCAAGAAAAAGGGCCTGGACTTAAATCAATAAATGCCCATCTGATACAAAATATGTACAATAAATAGTCCTCTAAAATGTAGATTTTCTCACTATTATTTGATTATTTATCTGGAGATTGGATTAGTGGTCATTCGTTATGCTGTTAGAAAATGGAAAATACCTGTTGGTCCTATTTCAACAAACAAGTGTCCACGAACCAGTGGTTAGGATCTTACTCTGCATTTTTTAGATTCCCGCATATCAAGCTCTCATACTTTGCGACCATCCAGATCATTTAAATAAACAACTGTTTTTCTATTGTGGAGATGATGGCGTGTCCTTATCTACTATGTTTTTAGCACATACAAATGGGTCCTGCTGTAGATAGCCATCCATGGAAAAACCATGCTATCCTACTCACTGGATAAATGGTGACAATTATTAGAACCCGGGCAATATTCAACTTTTAAAGGAGAATAAACAAACAGCTGAGATCTCCTGGTTGTATTTGGGTGGCCCACCTGCAGACGGTTCAGATTCAGACGGTTCAGATTCACAGAAAAATACAGCCACATGTACTATGATGAGTAACAAGAAACTAAAATACAGTCATTAACGGCAATATGGGAAGGGGAAATGATCCAATTCTGCAAGTCAGTACAACATCAGAGTAAGGTTCGTTGAAATTAGACAAGCCATCTCCATCTTAAATGATCTGGATGGTGGGATAGGTGGGCATCTTCAATCATCCATGACCAAAAACCATCTCCATAGGGAGGATGGTAACCACTGTCAGATTAAACGCCTGAAAATAGAAAGACATGAAAACAGAGAGACATTCGATATTCAAAGACTGAAAAGAACTTTGGATCCCCTGATCGGACCGAGAGTGATGGCCCATGGACAATTTGGGGAAATTATCACTTGTGTTTCGACAATACGGTACTTGCCATGTGTTTTGAGCCATGCAGGGCCCACCGTAATGGGCCAGCACCATCCAACCCCACATCAACAGTGCATTAGCATCATCCAACGAGGATACATTTGAAGAAGCGCCATGAAAATCGCAACAGAACATGACAATAGAAAAACAGTTGTTTGTTGAAATGGACTATCTGCTGGTGATTCGTCTCAAATCCTAAAATAGTTTCAACAAAAATGATGGACAAGATACAGACAGGAACAATATATGAAGGTTTTAGCTAGAACCTTTGAACTTGTGAATCAGATTAACATCATCAACAACCCTGATTCGAGAATCTGCAGATGTAACAAGCACTTCTAAATTAGGGATTCGACCATGCAAATCCCTAAAAATGGAGTCGACAATGCAAATCCCTAAAAATGGATTGGACAACGCAAATCCCTAATTAGGGATTTGTATTCAACAAAGCATATTCCTAATCAAGTATTCTAAAATAGATCATACCTGAGAATCTGAGATTCACCAGCAGCAGAAGACCGAACTGCAGCTGAGTGCAGAAAACAGATCCAAAACCCTAGGAAACAAGAGAGTAGCAGATCTAGATACTACGGAGAGATCCCAAAGTAGCCGTGAGAGAGAAAGAGGAGAGAGAGAAGGAGAGAGTCGTGGAGTTGTAGAGAGAGAGAGAGAGAGAGAGAGACGGGTAGGAAATAGGAGAGTCGTGGAGTTGCAGAGAGAGAGAGAGAGAGAGAGAGAGAGAGAGAGAGAGACGTGAGAGAGTTTTTTTTTTTTAATATGGTATGAGAGCGAGCGAGAGAGAGAGATGTGAGAGAGTTTTTTTTTTTTTTAATATGGTACGATATCCGTCGTTGGGTCTTCGTTAGTGCCGATAAACGTGCAGCGCAAATGCCGTTTATACCTCTTTTTGTTGTAGTGACATGATGATTGGATCTTCTTCATTTTTGGGATAATGCCCAAAAATTATCTGAAAAATCGGATGGATAGAGTGGATACGGAATACACATATCAAGGTCGTGCCGCACTGTCTTGGGTGAGGCCGGGTCTCACCTAATCCTCTCCCCATTAAAAAAGGTACCGGAATGTAAATCTATATAAGTGAGGTATATTTTCGTGAGTTTCTTTTAAATGGCTGTGCTGGTCGAATGGGATTTCATACAGGAAATACCTGCATCCTGAAAGCAGAGGATCCGCACTCCTTATATTCATTTTTTATTTTGAATATTGATCTTGTAAGAAGATGCAGATATAGTGGGGTATATACTTATATACATACCTATACATGAGTATGTACACGCACACACATGTTCATACATATCTATCCATCTAGCCATAAGTAGACCAGATGAAGTTTAACCTAGATCTTCATTGCACTAATGGGCTCGCCAATATCGTGGAAGGATCATCAAGGCACTATCAACATGATACTTAAGCCAAGGGAAGTTCACATGGAAAATTTCAATATATAAGAAGGATTTTAACAATGAACTGGAATGAATCACAGTAACTCAAATCGATTTTAAAACAAAATACACAAGTATTTCCATCACACTGCCTCAACATACATCTCAAATTTATCAAAGCTCTTGAAGCCAACATCCAATCTTCAAATGCTGCACTGAAGTGGGTAGATCATCAATGAGCTCAAAAAAAAGAAAAAAAAAAGCATCAGAACTATCACAAAGAGTAAGTAGATGAATGTGGTTGTCCACATTTCTGGTCCATAAATCAATGGATCGATCCTTTCAACTTGGACCAGATGAATAAGAAGAAGAAAGGTTGTTCTCATATCAATGGCCTGCTCCTCCATGATTCGGACCAGAGTAAGCTTTGCTTATGGACACATCTCCAGCCGATAATTGGATAGGCGGGTCGTTGAGTGGCCGCGATCCCTCCACGATCGACAAATAAGAGAGGAGAGCGAAGAAGGTGAAGATGAAGATGGCATTGCATGCCAAGCAACCATAGCGAGTCTTCATTGCTGTGAGGGGAGTATGCTAACGTGAGGGGGTGGGCGTAGTATAAATGGTGAGATGAGTTGTGGGATGGTGGGGTAGGAACGTTTCTACTCTCATAGTTTGAACGTGAAATACACGGTTTGAATTGCATTCGAGATGGAAGAGTCAACAAGTCGGTTAAACGAGTTGGTATGTTCTTGTTAGGATTTGTACACTAATACATGACACTTGGCAGGTAAGAGGTGCATCCGATCCATTCGTCCAGTGGGTCATGCCTGTAGATGGACCTTAATTAGTAGAAAATCATCCTATCCTATCCACCGGTTTCACTTATTGCATCCATTTTCATCTCTACCGTCCATTTGGAGGCTGCTGTGCACATGGACAAACTGTCGATTCCGTTGAAAGGGCCTACTAGATGAACGGCCAGGATCGACGACAACACCTGGCACGTGTCGGTGACCGGGTGGGAAAACCTGATCCTTGTTTGGCTTGCGTTGAATTCCTTCTCATAGGGGTTAGGTGCAGCTCAAAAAACTTACGTATGCCTGTATTTTGTATTCATTCCGCTCTCTTGGCTTTTCACCTAACACAAAAATGGTGTAGGTTTGATCCTACAAAGTCATTGCATAAGCTTGCCTTACAAGCTTTGGAAGCGGATTGCGTGGTGTGACACACACCACCGACCTCCGTGGTTTGTTAACATGGGAAAGTTATATGCCCTTGTCCAAGATGTATTTGTTATCCAGACATTCTTGCAGGGTCATTCTTGGCACGAGCCTGGAAATAGACGAATCCAAACCTTGAACCATGTTATATTTTGTTTTAAAATAATATTAAAATTTGAATTTTCAAATTTTCGGTGATTTCCCTCCACATTTGAAAAGCTTTGGTACTTTTGTGTTATAGGTTTTGTCCCACATCAGATTTGAAAAGGTAAACTATCTTGTATATAAGATAGTCTTTTTGCCTAGGTCTTGAGCTCCTTTCAGGGGGCATGTGAATTTGGTCCTGTAGGGGGGTTATGCCAATAGCTCTAATCTATGTCATTTACCACACACGCGCGCGCCGAGCCGAGTCTAGCCGAGCCGAGCCGAGTCCGTGTTCGCGTGCACGTGCGGGATGGGACGGGTTGGGCGTGGGCGCGGGTGCGGGTGCGGGTGCGGTGTGAGTGTACTTGCGTGGGTATGTGTGTATGGGTACTCGCAGGACTGTATGTGTGAGATTGTACTCGCACTTGCGCTTTTTCGTTTTAAACTAGAGAGATGCATCCCTTTCGGTTGGTCACCCCTGTTGTGTTTAAACCCAACGAACATAACCTTTTGTAAAGGGTGCTTATGCACCACTTCGGAGTCTATATAAAGACTACAGATTCCAGTTTTAAATATACAAAATTATTAAGTTTTTAAAAGGATTAGAAAAATCAGATTTCCTCTTAAAAATGTGTTCAAGTATTTTCTAGTTCGGGTTAAACTGCAAGTGGTTCAAGCCCGTGTACAGTGAGTGCACCACTGGGACCGAGTCATAGTCGTTGTATCCTGGAGGTCGATTGCTTTGAAAACTGTTGCACTTGGGACGTTGTCCAAGGGGAGCAAATTCGATTTCAAGCCGAGTGACTTAGTCACACCTCGACTCAATTCAATAAGTTCTTCTTTCTCAAAATTTATTTTCCTTTTTTGGTTCTCGATTTTTAAAAGTCTATTTAATTCAACCATATATTCCAACAATCTTGAAATCGAATTGTTGAATTACATAGACTATGGCTACAGTAACAGTAAATGCTTCTACTGAGTTAGCCAAAATCGAACCGTTCGCTGGACAATACTTTAAACGGTGGAAACAGAAATTGATGTTCGCTCTAACCATCCTGAAAGTTTCATACATTTTATCTGAATCATTTACTATAGATCCAGCAAATCAAACTGAAGTGACAGATGAAAATAATTGTAAAAATTATATTCTAAACTCTTTATCCAACGAACTATATGACGTGTATGTTTCTTACGTGTCTGCTAAAGACATATGGACTGCTTTGAAAAAGAAATACATATTAGAAGATGCAGACGCTAAGAAACATGCAATTGCTAATTTCCTTTAGTATGAAATGACAGATGATAAACCTGTCACAAATCAAATTCACGATTTTCAAAGTCTAGTTCATAAACTATTGGCAGAAGGAATTAAGTTGGATGAAGTGTTTCTGTCAAGAGCACTAATAGAAAAGTTACCGTCCTCCTGGAAAGAGTATAAGAATAGAATGAAACATAAAAAGAACGGTGTTTCTTTGGAAACCACTATCATACGCATACGAATAGAGGAGGCCAATAGAATCAGGGATCAAAAAGAAAATAAAAATGAGATAGATTCAAAGGCGAATCTTGTGGAATCAAGTCGGGCAAATAATAAGAAAAAGAGCAACTGTCATAACTGTGGCAAACCTGGACATTATGCAAATGAATGCAGGCTCAAAAAGAAGAATGCAAACAATCAATTTAAGAAAAAGAAAAACTGCTACAACTGTGGAAAGCCTGAGCATCATGTTAAAACCTATGGGCTTAAGAAAAACAAAGATGAGCCACAGGCTAATGTTACAGAAACAGGCAATGAGTTTGACATGATAGTAGCTGTGGTGTCAGAAGTCTTCCTTGTAAACAACTTGGAGTGGGTGCTAGACACTGGTGCAACTAGGCATGTGTGCAAGGATCGTAACATGTTTACCTCCTACCAAGTATCAGGAGATGATGAACAGGTGTTCATGGGTAATGCTACAACGTCTCCAGTTGTAGGGAAAGAGAAAATACTTCTGAAACTCACTTCTGAAAAAACTCTAATATTGAATGATGTCTTACATGTACCTGATATTAGAAGAAACTTGGTCTCTGGTTCACTCTCAATAAGGCTGGTGTTAAGTTAGTATTTGATTCAGATAAGCTTGTAATGACTAAAAATGGAACCTTTGTTGGTAAGGGGTACTGTAGCGATGGTTTATTTATTATAAAAGTATCCAATGATAATAATAAGAAGGCATTCAGTTCTGTTTATATCGTTAAACCTTTTTATCTATGGCATAGTAGATTAGGTCATGTGAATATAGCATATTTGAAGAAAATGAAAAGATTAGGTTTATTACCTAATATATCTAATGAAGAATTTGACAAATGTGAAACATGTGTTGAATCAAAATTCATTAGAAAACCCTTTAAACAAATAGAAAGATCATCTGTTCTATTAGAGTTAATACACAGTGACTTAGGTGATTTTAGAAATCATATGTCTAAAGGTGGAAAAAGATATTACATAACTTTTGTAGGTGATTACTCTAGATTCACTAGAGTCTATCTATTAAGAAACAAAGATAAAGCTTTAAATGCTTTTTCTAAATACAAACTTGAAGTTGAAAATCAGTTAAATATAAAAATTAAAAGACTTAGAACAGATAGAGGAGGTGAATATAAATCTTTTCAATTTAGAGAATTCTGTGAAAAGAATGGAATAGTTCACGAAACTACAGATCCTTATACACCAGAACAGAATGGAATAGCAAAATGTAAGAATAGAACTCTAAAAGAAATGATGAATGCTATGTTAAATACTTCAGGCTTAACCTCAAATATATGGGGAGAAGCAATTCTATCTGCTTGTTATGTTCTAAATAGGATTCCTTCTAAATCTTCTGAACAAACACCATATGAACTTTGGAAGAATCATGTTCCTAGTTATAAATATATTAAAGTGTGGGGGTGTCTTACTAAAGTAGGATTACCTGAAACTAAGAAAAGAAAATTAGGTCCTAAAACGACCGACTGTGTATTTATAGATTATGCACAAAACAGTGCGGCCTACAGATTTCTAGTTTTAAAAACTAATGATAATATTTTAGATCCAAATACAATTATAGAAGCTAAAGATGCAGAGTTTTTTGAGAACGTATTCCCTATTAAATCTAAATCTATAGGAATAGAGGAAGTCAATGAATCAGATATTGCGTCTACTAGTAAAAATGCTTACGAGAAAGTAGTAGAAGAAATACAACCAAGAAAAAGTACTAGGGTTAGAAGAGAAACTAACGTAGGAGATGGTTTTTTCACCTTCTTAGTAGAAGATGATCCTACAAATTATATAGAAGCAATTAACTCTCCAGATGCAACCTTTTGGAAGGAAGCAATATGATGAGTTAGAATCTATTATATATAATAACACTTGGGAACTTATAGACCTACCACCTGGAAACAAACCAATGGGTTATAAATGGGTGTTTAGAAAGAAACTAAAACCAGATGGGACTATTGATAAGTTTAAGGCTAGGTTGGTAGCGAATAAATGATGAGTTAGAATTTATTATATCTAATAACACTTGGGAACTTATAGACCTACCACCTGAAAACAAACCAATAGTTTAAGGCTAGTTTTGGAAGGAAGCAATAAATGATGAGTTAGAATCTATTATATCTAATAACACTTGGGAACTTATAGACCTACCACCTGAAAACAAACCAATAGATTGTAAATGGGTGTTTAGAAAAAAACTAAAACCAGATGGGACTATTGATAAGTTTAAGGCTAGGTTGGTAGCGAAAGGCTTTAAACAAAAAGAAGGAATAGATTACTTTGATACATATTCTCTTGTAACTAGAATTACAACTATCAGGGTCTTAATAGCGATAGCCTCCATATATAAACTGGTGGTACACCAAATGGACGTTAAGACAGCTTTCCTTAATGGAGACTTAGAAGAAGAAATATATATGGAACAACCTGAAGGTTATAAGATATCAGGTAAAGAAAATAAAGTATGTAAACTAATTAAATCATTATATGGTTTAAAACAAGCTCATAAACAATGGCATGAAAAATTTGATGGTGTTTTAAAATCAAATGGTTATCATATAAATGATGTAGATAGATGTGTATATAGTAAAATTTCTGGAAATGATTATATTATTATGTCTTTATGTTGATGACATGCTTATTTTGGAACTAATATTAAATTAGTTAATATAACTAAGAATTTCTTGTTATCTAAGTTTGACATGAAAGACTTTGGAGAGGCTAGTGTAATCTTGGATATTGAAGTAACCAGGAAAAATGATGTTATTATATTATCTTAATCTCATTACATTGAGAAGATATTGAGAAAATTTAACCATTTTGACTATTTACCTGTCAATACTCCTTATGATTATAGTGTGACTCTCATGAAGAATACAGAAAATAGTGTCTCAATTGGAGTATTCCAGAATAATTGGTAGCCTCATGTATTTAACAAACTGCACTAGATCAAACATAGCTTTTGCAGTAGGAAGACTAAGTAGATATACACATAACCCTGGAAAAGAGCATTGGAATGCTTTGCCTAGGATTTTGAGATATCTAAAAGGCAGTATAGCCTATGGTTTATATTATAATGGTTTTCCTGCTGTATTAGAAGGATACAGTGATGCTAATTGGATTAGTGATTCAGATGAGACAAAATTCACGAGTGGATATGTCTTTACTTTAGGTGGAGGAGCAGTCTCTTGGAAGTTTACCAAGCAGACATGTATCGCTCGGTCTACTATGGAATTCGAGTTTATTGCCTTAAAAAAGGTTGAATCAGAAGCCGAGTGGCTTAGAAATCTCTTAGCTGATATACCATTGTGGCCAAAGCCTGTATCAGCCATGTCTATTCATTGTGACTGTCAAGCAGCTATAGCAAAAACAAAAAGTAAAATATATAATGAAAAAAGCAGGCATATTAGACTCAAACACAACATAGTGAAACACATGTTGTGTGATGGAGTCATATCCATTGACTTTGTGAGGTCAAAAAAGAATTTAGCAGATCCTCTGACCAAGGGACTATCTAAAAGGTTAGTCAATGATACATCAAAGGGAATGGGGCTGAGCCTAATATATGAGCTGCCAGTGTCGGCAACCTAACCTATACAAGTGGAGATCCCATGAGATAGGTTCAATGGGTAAACAATAAGACACGAGGTAGACGATTGCACTGAGTTGTATGAGCCCCTTCTATGGTGTACAGTGTGAGCAGCAACGCAGAAGGATGAGTTTTTAGAACTCTTAATGGATCCATAGCCATATTTTTGGTGGTGTATACAGTTGTTGCATACACTTGATGGAATTCACCTATATGGGTGTGAAGGTGGAGGCCGCTTCCTATGAGAATCTAAGCGAATTCTCTAGAGCACTCATGAAATTCAGGTAATGGTGTATGACCGAAACGTACCGAACCGCAGAATCACTTGCAGAGGAAGAGTTGTGTGAGTGGCATGTACTTGCGATCTACATTAAAAGGATTTAGGTTCAAGACTATGGTGTCACCTGATTCCTGTAGACCTGTCTTGCTTACTCTAATGTCGGTTCAATTCTATGGTGACACCGGCACCATTGCACAACTATTACGCTTTAATCCGAAAGAGTTTTATTTTAAAAAATGTGGGGGATTGTTATATTTTATTTCAAAATAATATTAAAAATTGAATTTTCAAATTTTCGATGACTTCCCTCCACATTTGAAAAGCTTTGGTACTTTTGTGTTGTGGGTTTTGTCCCATATCGGATTTGAAAAGGTAAACTATCTTTTATATAAGATAGTCTTTTTGCCTAGGGCTTGAGCCCCTTTCAGTGGGCATGTGAATTTGGTCCTGAGGGGGGGGCTATGCCAATAGCTCTAATCTATGCCATTTACCACACACGCGCGCGCGAGCCGAGCCGAGTCCGTGTCCGTGTCCGTGTCCACGTGCGCGACGCAACGCGACGAGACGGGCTGGGCGTGGGCGCGGGTGCAGGTGCGGTGTGAGTGTACTCGCGTGGGTGTGTGTATGGGTACTCGCATCCTTCCAGTTGGTCACCCCTGTTGGGTTTAAACCCAACGGACATAACCTTTTGTAAAGGGTGCTTATGCACCACTTCGGAGTCTATATAAAGACTACCGATTCCAGTTTTAAATATACGAAATTATTATCTCTCTTATAAAACTATCTCTGATACAATTTTAAGAATTTTACTGAGTTCATCACTGAGTCAACTCAGCACTTTCAGATTAAACTGCAAGTGGTTCGAGCCCGTGTACAGTGAGTGCACCGCTGGGACCGGGTCATAGTCGTTGTATCCTGGAGGTCGATTGCTCTGGAAACCTGTTGCACTTGGGACGTTGTCCAAGGGGAGCAAATTCGATTTCAAGCTGAGTGACTCAGTCACGCCTCGACTCAATTCAATAAGTTCTTCTTTCTCAAAATTTATTTTCCTTTTTTGGTTCTCGATTTTTAATAGTCTATTTAATTCAACTAAATATTCCAACAAACCACACCACAGAAAGCGGTGGGACAATGACTCCCATCATTGAAACCTTCCTGGCTAGGGCCACTATAATGTTTATTTGACATCCAACCTCTTGTTAAGGTCACATAGGCTTCTACGATTAACACGAATATTAGTTTGATCCAAAACTTGATAGCCATTAAATCCACACTACTTTTATTGGTGGGGTCCACTTGAGGCTTGGGTCTGCTTCCTTTTGGGCTTATGCATAAAATGTGTTGGCACTTCAGTTTGCTTTCTATCATGTGTAGTGTGCGCGAGCATCTTATAATCAATATAGTGGCATGAGCTAAACCAATCAAATTTGATCCTTATATGACTAGATTCTAAGAAAATCAATCACTTACTTAGCCACTTGCATAATTTGATAATCAGACGATAATCAAATGGTGTGATTTTTCTCCCGAAGATGGGCTACTTTGTGCCTTCCATAAGAAAGGACTTTCAAAATATCCATACAATCAAATAAAAGAAAAAACTTACAATTGATCACTAGCAAATGTAAGAATGCGTCTCTTGAAAGGATTGTGTGACATAGGATAGATGACAAATCCAATGTATAAGCATAGATTTGGATAACAACTAAAGATTATGACTAAAAATTACCGCTAATGGATTATCGTTGTTCTTAGGATATGTTAAGATAAAAGATAAATTGATAGATTTGATTTGATTGGTTGTTGTGTTGAATTAGTTTAGAGATTTTTGAGATATCTTGCTCTGTTAAATTCCTCTGTTATGTATAGAGTTTTGTTACGGCTTGTTCCTACAGATCATTCTTCCATTATTGCGACGCTTATAGTAGTTGAAAAGTCTTTCCCTATATCCTTCTTTTTATTACGTTTCTTCTTTTTTACGGTTCTTTTTCTCTTGGCCAAGTTTTTTGTTTTTTTTTTTTTATTTTCATTTCTTGATCGCTCGTTCCGCTTCTGTATGCCTCTCGGCCACTCGATCTATGTTTGGACACCTCTCGACTACCTTATGGATGCCTCTCGGCCACTTGGTTTGCTTTTGAATACTTCTCAACTACTCGCTGTCTTATATCCTATCAGCTGTAATTTCATAAAAAAATGTTCATCCTTGAATATCTTTAGTATGCTATATTTTTTCCTTACTATAACACATGTCCTTTTCAATTGAATTTCCCAAGAATGGTTAGAAATAAGGTACAAAATTACACCCGTCCCCCGCCACCCACCCCCTCAAAATTGCTTTGCATTTAATAAAAGGTGAATACGACGTTAATTCATTGTTTGACACAATAAATGTTACTGCTTGGCCATGTAAAAATATCGATTTTAGCCATCTTGATCGGAAAACATTAAAGTCGAGCGACTTAGCTGAACTCGACAATCTTGGTCGAAAGATGGCAAATTTGGTCATCTTGTTTGAATTTGATAGTCTTGGTAAAAAAAAACATCAAATTCAACCCTTATGGTTGAACTGGGTCATCTTGATCGAAAAACAGTAGAATCAATCGTAATAATGGAGACTGTCGGTTAATCCATTCCGAATAAGGCCTATAGTTGACCGAGGTAGTAATACGCCCGATAACTTGGCCTACTACTTCCTCAACCATTTGAAGAATTTGGTCACAATTCAAACAGTGAGATTCGACCATTAGAAGCGGTTCAGGGCCTACCTGATTTTGTCTTATATGATTCGGTGGATTTATAAGAAAGGGATACCCCTAAGTATACTCTAGTTTCATTATTCAGGAACAACATTCTTGACTTCCCATTTCGGTCGCCTAAACTTAGTAGGTGGCAAAAGATTTCACACTTCCTATACTGGAAGGGGTGTATTCCTTTGCGGAAGAGATATCTATAGCGTCAGCTGTAGTCTTGGTGCAATCGGTTGCATAGTTGGTGCCGATGCTAGATTTTCAACAGTACTAGTATAGACCTATTGTTGAGGCATCACATGTGTTCTTTCGGCAAAGGGAGCCAAAATCCAATTCACGTTTTCAACATTATTGGTCATTCATCTGCCTAAATTTTCATCTTGAACTCGTGACTGTTTAGTGATATGTTGAATTCCTTTTTGCAAATTGAGCATTTTAATTAGCCAATAAAATCTAAAGAGGCTCGACTTGAGATGAGGATACCCTATTCGGGTTTAATGAAAAAGAGTATTGAATTTGGTAGCAAACCTATCTGCTCAGGTGCTTGATGAATTGGTCTTTGGGTCATAATTTAATGCACCGATAAATATGCTTGTAATCATAGTCCCACCAAGCATGCCATAAATGTTGACACTTCGGTTTTCTTTCTTTCACGTGTAGTGTGCATAGGTATTCTAGAATCGATATAGCAGCTCGATCTAACCCGATCAAATTCAATCCCAAGCGTCAAAATAAGAGGATACATCCACTATGAACATATTTGACTAGATTCTAAGAAGATCAGTCACTTACTTAGTCACTTGTAGAATTTAATAATGATCAGGCGATATGTAAATGGTGGGGTTCTTCCTTCGAAGATGGATTACTTTGTGCCTTCCAAAAGAAATGACTTTTAAAATATCAGTTCAAAAAAAAAAAAGAAACTCACAATCGATCATTATGAGCAACTGTAAGAATCTATCTCTTAAAAGGACTGTGTGATATAGGATAAATGACAAATCTAGCATATGATCGTAGATTTGGATTATAACTAAAAATTATAGCTAAGAATTACCGTTACTGAATTATTGTTATTCCTAAGATAAGATAAGATAAAAGATAAATTAATAAATTTAATTTGATTAGTTGTTGTGTTAGATTAGTTGGGAGATTTTTTAGATATCTTTCTTTGTTGAATTCCTCTGCTATTTATAAAATTATGTTGTAACTTATTCTTTCATATCATTCTTTCATCATTGCAACAGTTATAGTAGTCAAAAAGTTTTTTTTTTTTTTTTTCTAGATCATTCTTTTTATTATATATATTTTTTTACGGTTTCTTTTCTCTTGGCCAAGCTTTGTTCCGTGTCTTGGTCACTTGTTCCACTTCCGTATGTCTCTTGACCGCTCATTCCATTTTTGAACACCTCTCGACCACTCATTCGGCTCCGGATAATATCTTGGCTGATTGGTCTACTTTTGGACACATCTTGGCCACCTCCTGGATGCCTTTCAACAACTTAATTTAGTTTTGAATACCTATCAGTTGCTCCTATCTTATCATCATATCGGTCGTGATTTCATAAAAAACACTCTCAAGTATCATTAAAGATTTTTAGCATGCATGATGTATTTTTCTATTGCTATAACATTTGTCCTTCCAACTGGTTCCGGAGAACTTAGAAATAAGGTACAACAAAATGATATCACAAAATGGACGTGTGGTGTGGACACAACGCATACCATGGTGAGGCCATGGAACTTTGCCACATCAACACACCATCGAGTTCTCGTAATCGGCTTTCATTTTACATATGGTGCTCATGGGCCCTAACGGTGACTGCTTATGCATTCAACTGGTCCAGAATTGCTTCCCTGTTATGAAAGTTGGTTGCGTAAAAATAATTAAAAAAAAGGATAAAAAAAATTTAAACCATTCAACCATCACTTCAGCTATCATGTGAATTTGAAGTTCATTGGACGGTTGTGCATTGTTTGTTTATAGCATAGCCATATGATGAATCGTACGAGATTGACTTTTAAAGCATCCTATGGTTATAATTGGGCTCATGTATTTCATGGTTTGTGATTACAAAACCACCAAGTTCACATGGTGGCTATACACATGCATGATCATAAGATTGGGCCGAAGTTTCTAGGCTGTCCAACTTTCGAGGTGGGGCTATATCAAAATACATGTTGGATCCATGCCCACACGTGGGTGAGGCCAGAAGGAACCGGATTCAAATACCCAGTTTCATCATCCATGGATGATAGCGGGGCCCGGCTCTATGATCTAGATCATTGATCTGATGCATTGAGATATGGATGGGGGATGCACCAAAAGTCTCCCACTTTGGCATGTCTAGACACTTCGATAGGGTGGGGGCCCAGGGTTAGCTAAAAGGAAATACTTTATCAACGGTTGACATTCAGCAAATCAATGACCTGGGTAATGATGGGGGCATTTGTTAATGCCATGACATTGTAATTCCTCTCACAAAAGAATGGCAAAACCCTCTATCAAATGCTATCGTGTACGGAGTAAACTCTTTGGGCCCCACCATGATGTATGTTTCTTATCTACGCCGTCCATCCGTTTTATCAGCTCATTTTAGGTTATAAACCCAAAAAAGAAGCATATCGAAAAGCTCAAATGGACCACACCATAGTAAACAGTGAGGTGTATGATGTCCACCACCGTTGAAACCTTCCTAGGGCTCACAGTGATTTTTTTTTGTCATCCAACCTGTCCATAAGGTTACACATATATCGATTAAGTGAAAACATAAATATCAGAATGATCCAAAACTTTTGGGAGCCTCGAGAAGTTTTCAACAGTAGTAATTCAATTTCCACTGTTTCATGTGGTGCATTCCACTTGAGCTTTCGATATACTTCAGTTTTGTGTTCATCCACTTAAATGAGATGGAAAAACTGATGGACGGCGTGGATAAGACACATACACTCACGGTGGGCCCCACAGAGTTTGCATAGTACCCTACAGCGTAGTTACTCAGTACGCAATCCCTGTCCCTCGTGAACATATATTATTTGAAGTTGGAAATCTTCATCTTCAAAAGCTCAATCAGCAATGATGCTAAGCTTTGAAATTGCTGCAACGAATACTAAAGTCCTACTTTCTACAAGTTGGGCAGATAGTCTGAAGATCTGAACTGTTGATCCAACGGCTCGGATCATTTGGATGGACCCCACATCTAAATTTCCTCAAATTGGATGATCCCATCCGTTTAATCCTTACCCTTTCTTCCATTGAATGTGGATCATCTAGTGCTTCAGTTCTTAATAGCCTACTTGATGGTCCACCCATGGTGGAGCTCATCAGAACAACGGTCTGCTTCATGGACAGTGGACCACACATGTTCAGACTAAGGGCACAGGTGACATGAATGACAAGGCACTCTGTTTGCTTGAATAACGAAGTCAAACGAAACGTAGTTGGCTTTTCCCGTCTGTGGGAAAAGAAAGAGAGTTATCCGACCGATTCCTCGAATGCAGTGTTCGGGGTAGATAGGCGGATTGCGTACTGCTCCTACTCCCCGACAGTGGCTATGTGGGGCCCACCATAATGTATGTGTTTTATCCACACCCTTCATCCATTTTTTCAGATCATTTTAGATTACAAACACAAAAAAGCAGCGGTGGTAATTACACCAATTGTTGAAACCTTATTAGGGGCCAGTGAGTTTTTAACTGTGGCCGTTCAATCCCCACTGTTTGGTCCACTTGATTTTTGGATCTGCCTCATTTTATCGATAGTACTCTAAAATGATCTGGAAAATTTTATGGACGGCGTGGATAAAATGCATACATTAGTGGCCCCACAGAACCTCTGCCAGGAGGAGGGCAGGATACAATCCGCTTTCGTCCGGGGACCGGAATCGTCGTCAACGTGTGTTTCAACCTGCGCCTCAAACAAGCAAGCTATGTGGGGTCCACCATGTTGTATACGTAAAATCCACTCCGTCTATCGGCTGAGAACCAATATTTAAACGTCCATGTTCTGGGTGCTGCTTTATACAGGCTACAGTCAGGAGACTTAAAGCTAACTGATGAATGGTGATTATTACACGTCGTTGTTTGTGATTGGATGTGGAACATTGGAAGAAAATTTTCAGTGGCTCACATTCAACTCAGCAAATCAATGGATAGGATCACCCTTTTCTGTGGTTATTGTACAACAGCTCACTTGCACTAACACCTAGGTGATGGATGGCTTCGATCAATCAGCCGACCATCTTTGCATGTGAGCCTCCCGGAATGGACAGGTCCGATCATCAGTGGGCCACACATTGGTATCTCGAACGTTCACCTCTCTTTACGTGATGGGCTTGATTTTCGGGTCACAGCAAATGCAAGGTGGGCGAATCAGTGGGAAAGTCGGATTGAGTGCGAGAAGTCTCAATGCCGGCATCGGCAGAAAATGCGGGAAGTTAGGAAATGTCAAACAACCAAACCCAAGATAAAAAGTCGCTGTTTGAATGGGACCGTACGTAACTACAACACACTCACGGCCCAAAATCCTCGAGCTCTGTGGGGCCCACCATATGGAATATGTAAAATCCACTCCGTCAATCAGGTTCTATCCTAGATTCTAGGGATGAGATGAAAACCAGCTAGGTGTCAAGCAGGCCACACCACAAGGAAAAATGGGGATGATATGCGAATCATAGGTTTGTGTTTGGTACTACGATAGTATGTATCTTTCATCAAATCCGTTTATCATGTCTGACTCGTCAGGATAAAGAGGTATAACAAAAATCAGCCTAGTTCAGAGCTCAGGCAGGCCACACCACCCGAAATTAAGAGGTTTTAGGTGCATCTTACATTTTCCGATTGGTGTGGCCCACTTGAGCTTTCTATCGAGTTACTGAGTGAATCACATATATAATATGGCGTGCCCCACGGATTTTGAATACTTTAAGCGCTGTGTAAACTGCTGTTGTCGACGTTTGTGGTCCGTTCATCTGGTGGGGCATACTATAAACAATCCCCGGCACAAAAATCAGGCCAGTAGAATTGTCAGGTGGGTGACACTGAGAAGGAACGATCATACATTGGTTGCTAAGACAGCAGGACGTAGTCAGAACTCAGCACTGTAGCTGTTAAATCATGGGTCATGTTTGAGTGATCCAAACCATTTTTATATGGGCCTCATTGTCGATGGAAGCGGATTGGCTGGTGTACCGCACACCAGCTATATAGCTGGTGTGTTGACGTCAGCAAGTTCTGTGGGTCCCATCATAAGGTATGTGTTATGTCCAAACCTTCCGTCCATTTGGCGAGCGAGCTCGGCTTAAGGCTTGAGACGAAAAATAAGACCAATCTAAAGATAAAGTGGACCACACTGTAAAAAGCAGTGGGGGATTGAACGTCTACCATTGAAACCGTTTTGGAGACACAAAAGTTTTAGATCAATGTGAAATTTGTTTTTCCTCTTCATACAGGTAATTTGACCTGATGAACAGATTGGATGGAAAATAAACATTATGGTGAGCCCCACGAATTTTTTAATGGTGAAAATCAGTATCCCGCTGCTATTTTTGGTGTGGTTCATTTGAGCCTTGGATATGATTTTTTTTTTGGCTAATTCTCTAAAATGATTTTGAAATGAATGATATAATAAATACATCATTGTGGGGCTCATGAAACTTTGATATCTTCTGAAACCGATCGTACAACTTGGAGCGCAGAGGAGCGTCGGCGCTCGTCCTCACCTGACACATATCTACATCAGCCATATAGCCCAATCCGCTTCCATTGTCGATGCAGCGAAGCGGAAAAATATATCCATGTTATTCTTTGTCGTTTTAAACGTGGATCTTCGTCAATGCCATTTATAAAATAGGCCTCATCGGGAATGAAGGGTAAAGGAAAAAGAGCTCCATGCTGTTCGCTGCTGTTTTCAGCATTGGTGTGCACGGGCTGTTTCAACTATGCAGCTTCAATTCAAACCAAACCACAATTGGGTCAAGATAGGTAAACATGTATTGTATGATGAAGATGAGACTGGTAGCCTATTCAACCACTTACTCAGCGTGTAAGATAAGATTATATGATATTCAGAGGGTGGAGATCGTTATCTAATAATGGATTGCACATTTGCCTTACGTACGAAATGACTTTTTGTAACACTCTGGATTTTTGCCAGCAGGGAATTCGACGTCCTTGGGCAGTGCATTTGATTTCTGAACTTGAGTGCATGTTCATGTGTATATTCACATATGTTTGGGACCAAAAGGAATAACCTCTTGGATCCACCAAAAACCACCTGATCGAGTGTAATTTGAGAATTTTGAATAACAAGGACAACAAGGTTCGGTTGAACCGAGCAAACTTGGGTAATCTGGACATCAATAATCGATTGCACTAAGTAAACCTTGAGCAACCGAGCAAATTTGGACAGCAGGGTTTGGTTGCATCGAATGGAACTCGGTTGAACCGAGTAACCCTGTTCAGCAATATTTTGCATGTTCAGATTTTGATAGTTTCAATGCACTGATTTTAAAAATTCATATATATTTTTATACAACTTCAATTGATGTGATTCAAAAGTCAAATTGAATCTTAATTAATCTAGTTTTATATAAAAAAAATTTAAAAAAAAGAAAAAGAAACTAAAATGATGTTAATTTAATAGACTTTTAGAAACTGTACAAAAATCATTAGTTTCAGCCAGCTGGTACTCCCAGAATTTTTAGAATTTTTATGAAAGGGATAAATTAGACTTAATGATAAACTAATATAAAAAAATTTTAAAAAAAAAATTCCCACTAAAAGTATCAAAAACATTACAAGCAATATACCTATTGAAACTAAAATTTTTTTACAACTACACGTTGTCGACGTGCCACGCATATCTTTTTCATATTGGAGTTTTTATATTTGGTGTCTTCTTAAAAAGCTTTGTCAGCCTTTTCATCCCATTGGAAGTGGGCATTTTTCTTTGTTAGATTAGTTAAAGGACAAGCTATTGTGGAGAATCCCCTAATGAAGCGCCAATAGTACCCTGTCAGGCTAAGGAAACTCCTGACTTCAATGACAGTACTGGGTTTGGCCCACTGAAGTACAGCGTTGACCTTTGTTGGATTGACTGCTATACCTTGGCGATTTACCACATGACTTAAAAACTTGACTTCCTCCTTCCAGAACTCACATTTTGAAAGTTTGGTTTTCTTTAGTAAACTTAAGACCATTTGCAAGTGAGTTTCATGTTCCATTTCACTTTGAGAATATATTAAGATGTTATCAATGAAGACTATAACGAACTGGTCTAAATAGGGTTGAAACACCCTATTCATGAGGTCCATGAAGACGACCGGGGTGTTCATGAGGCCAAAGGGCATTACTAAGAATTCGTAGTGTCCATACGTCATCCTGAATGCGATTTTGTATATGTCTTCGTCCTTGATCCTTAGTTGATGGTATCCTGACCTCAGGTCAATCTTTGAAAAGAATTGTGCTCCTTTTAGTTGGTCGAAGAGGTCATCAATGCGAGGAAGGGGGTACTTATTCTTTATCGTGGCTTGATTCAGACGGCGGTAATCAATGCATAGTCATAGAGATCCGTCATTCTTTTTTATGAATAGAACTAGTGCGCCTTAAGGAGATATGCTTGGTCGAATGAAATCTTGATTAAGGAGTTCTTTTATTTGTTTCTTGAGTTCTGCTAAATCAACCGGTGCCATGCGGAATGCGGGTTGTACAATCGGGGCGGTTCCTGGTATTAAGTCAATACCAAAATCTACTTCCCTCTTGGGCGGCAATCCTGGTATTTCTTAAAACACTTCAGGGAATTCCCTGACTACTAGAATTTAGTCCATAGAGATTTCTTCTAAGCCCATTTCCCATGCCAAGGGTTACTTTTTCTTTTTCCCTTGTATTGTGATGGGGGCCGGAACGTCCAGATAAGGTGAGGGTGATTCTCCTGGCTCTACTTTCTATAATCGCCATGGTCTCATCAAGCCAATCCATCCCAAGGATTACATCGAATCCCTTCATGTTCATTTTTACTAGGGTGGCCGAAAATTTGACGTCTGCCATGATGATGGGGCAATTTTCACAATATTTGGTCAGTTATATTATCTTACCCAAGGGTGAAGCCACTGTGATGGGCCCTCTCATACTTTTTAACTTCTAGGCCCAATCGTTCTACTATGAAAGTTGAGATAAAAGATAAAGTAGCCCCATAATCTAATAAGAGGATGATTGGTACATCTTTAATAAATGTTGTACCTTCTATTAGGCTAGGGGTAGTGTTTGAGTCCTTTGGCGACATCATGGCATATAGGCGGCCTTGTGCTTTCTAGGATGCGATCGGGGCGGATTGTTACATTTGGACCGGGATAGGGCGACCATCATCTCTCATTTTTTTCACTTCGTGGCCCATCTTCTTGCATTAGCCACATCTACGCCAACTGTCCCATTATGTCTTCTCTTCGGTGATGGCGTTCTATTGTGGAGTGATTCTTGGCCTTTTGTCGGGCATCTGTGGCGTAATAAGGTTGGTCTTAAGCCTCTTCCCCGTCTCGTGTTTATATAGTCTCGCCCATGTCCTGCGATCATCATCATTTTCGGCTCAAGTGGCTTTATCAACTGTGTCGGTGTAGCTTGATAAATCAAAGTAGCATATCTTGGAGTGAATTGAGGGTCTGAGACCATCCTTGAATCGTTTGATTCTGAAGTCCCCATCTTCGACTAATTTTGGCGCGTATCGCGATAATTTAGTGAATTTGGTCTCGTATTGCACGATGGTCATTTCACCTTAGGTGAGATTCAAAAATTCAGACATCTTTTCATCTCGATATGACTTTGGGAATTAGTTCTCAAAGAACTTCTCTTGGAATTCCTCCCAGGTCCAGGTATGATTCTCAGTCCTTTTTGTTACCTCCCACCAATTAACGATCTCTCCTTCGAACTTGAATGTGGCTAGGGGAACCTTGAGATGCTCTGGGTATCCTATGGTCCTTAATGTCCTCTTAGTCTGTTTTACCCATTGTTCGATTGCCACTGGATCGGGAGTGCCTAAGAACTCAGGGCGTTGTAGTTTTAAGAATTTTTCTAACATGAAGGACTCCTTGTGGCACTCCGGATCAGGGGGGACCATTGAGGTGACACGAGTAGGTGGTGCCAGAGGTGTCGTGGCCCTTGGGAGGGTATTGTAAACTTGTTTAGGTCATCCACAATCTGTTGGGTCCTTTACATGAATGTCTCTATTCGTCCCAGGATGGAATAGAACGATGTTTATGCTTGGGTATCAGGTGGTGCCTATCCTGGGGGTGGCCCTAAGAGTGCGGCTTCTTAGTGGGTTGCTAATAGAGATGGTGTCAATTCTCCCACAACTATTTCCTGAGAGGTTCCATTCTTAGTTGTATGTTTTGGAGGTGTGGAGTTTGCTCAAGTATCCTTTCTCTTGGGGGCCATATCTTCTGTGGACAGCGAATTTTAATTAGAGTGGTGACTATCGTCCTAAGATTTTCTAGTGTGGTTGGTGAGTATAGGTTCTTCTTAGTTATGGCTCTATTTTAGAATAAGTTCATTTTAGGATTTAGGGATTTAATTCAGGGGTGTTTAGATTCTTCGTTTATAGAGTTCTACGCCTAGTAATTTAATAGGGGCCTAAAATATGGGTTTCTAATTTCCTTAATTTCTTAGTTTCACAATGAGTTCAATTGAATATATAGACTTAATTCATGATCCTATCCTATTCACGCAAAACTTATGATGGTCCATTCTCTCAGGCCGAGTTAATCTCATTCTCATTCTCTGATACCAACCGTAACATCCTGAAATTTTCGTAACTCAAGTACATACTCATGTCCAAGAATTTCGGATATTAATAATGTAAAGATTTAGATGTCTCAAGGTCTCACCTTGATTTTTCTTTCCATTTAGATCACATTCAGTTACATTCATAAAAGTAATCATTCATGAGAGTAAAATCAATTATATTTATCATTCCATAATAAAAGAGTTAAATAAATTTGCCCAATGCCCTCTCGATGGGAACTTATTACATTATCAAAGTATGCAACGAAAATAAACAAAACTGAATCATAAAACTATCTTCCTATTTATTCAGTATAATCCTCCACAGAGAGATGGTCCTCTAGGTCTTCTACCTGTATGTTACCTGCATCATCATACGGTTGGAGAGGGTCAATGCTATACTCATTGTAATGGTTATCCTTTAAGATTAATAATAATTCAAGAGATTCATAAAAGTAATATAAGGGTTCTGATACGTCTTGTAATCCACTCTTACGAGAGGTATTAGTATGCGCAACCAATATATATAAATGCATGCCTAGTAAAGTGTGTGTGGCTCATCATACGTAGTGATCATCATAATGTAGATTACAGTTCATAGGAAACCCGACTCGCCTCATATCCTATAACTACAGAAATTCACCGGCATGTCCAACGCTAACGTGAATTTATGCGAACGTCCCAAGGTGACACAACAACGCAGTTGAGGGATTTACGTAACACGATGTGTTCATGGAGCGACTATTTGCAACATCCAATCCCGAAAAGTGATGTAACATGCCTAGCGATTTACTTACATCGATTGTGCACCACGCCTACCAACCCACGGGATTACGTGTCGACCAAGAGGGCCGCTACCCATAATGCATTACGTCCATAAGAAATATTTGAATCACTAGTTGTGATACCTCTAACACGTCACTTGCACCGACAGAGGGATAAATTGAATTATGGGAGTTTTGAAATTTCAAGACATATACCCAAGTCGTAAATGTAAATAACCCAAGGATAACAAAATAAAGAGGAGAGTAGCAATGGCTAACTCAATATAGAGGAGAGTCGCAATAACCAACTCAACAAAGAGGAGAGTAGCAATGGCTAACTCGACAAAGAGGAGAGTGGTAATGGCCAACTCAACAAAGAGGAGAACAGCAAGGGCTAACTTTAAAAAAATGGTAAAGTTAAGGGCAAGGCTTGTATCCATCGCCTCACATAAAATAATAAAAATCACTCGTAATTAACGACATACCATAATTTCCAAAGGATAAATAATTGTTAGTGGTAAATTAAACAATTGCAAAGAGAGAATCATAATAATATGAAAGCATGTAAAAGGTAAGATAAATCATATTAACTTAAATTAATGTAAGCTTAAAGGAATCCCTCACCTTTGAATTCGAATCGTTTCCTAACTGAGGCCGGTTATTTACTTCGTCAATCCCAACCTTATCCTAAATCACATAATTGGTAAGGTTACAATATGGTCTAAAGTTGTGTCTATAATATGGGTTTAGGATTTAACTAGTTGTTAGTTGGATAATTTTTAATTTAATGTTTTTATTCTTAATCCGCTAATCCTGTAATTTAGCGAATACTAGCGCAAATCTAGCTTAGCTTAATCCGATTTTATCGCTATATTACAATTTTGAACATATAAAACCCATTTGCAAGGAAAGTTGTGTTCTCTAGTTACCTTAGAATTGCTGAACTCGGTCCGATCCTAAACCCGAGTCGGTGACTCAGTGGTCCATGGTTGCAGCACCAACACTTCGTTAGAAGCTGGTACCCATTGCTGCCTTTGCTCTCTTTCTTCTCTCTCCTTCTTTCTCTTTCATTTCTTCTCTTTCTTTCTTCCTTTCTTGCTGGTGTGATTTCCAGTGTGGGAGCGTGTGGTATTTATACTAATTTGGACTTCTAGAATTTTCTGCGTATGTTGTATGCAGATCATGCCCTGCACGATCGAACTGCGTAACTGTGTGTGGGCGTCTGTTTTAAAGTGTTTCCTCTTCTCTCCGGATCGTTCCTTAGATAGGGCCCACAAATGGGAGGCTGTGATTACATTTTTGGGTGCAAGAACGTCTAGTCGACTGATCAACAGTGGCCCTTCAATGAGGTCTGCTCGGACAAAATTTTTGGGTTTTGCGATTACCTTACTTGGAAACCGGGGAGTGCCAATCTCTCGGGACTCTTTCCTTCTTCCACTACTAACATGGGTGCGGTTAGAAATCCTCCTTCGTAGTTTTAGACGGCTCAGATCGGAGCTAGGTAGTCCTCCTTGGGTTTCTTACATGAGAGAGTTTGAATAGCGTTTGGTTTCTTGTTGGCACCGTTTATGGAAGGAAAACGGAAGGTGTGCGAAAGGATCTTGGGTCATTTCTTGCTGGAGTCCGTGGGGCCCATCTTTACCACTCCTCTGGAAGATCTACTACTCATTCATCAGTTTGGTAGGGAGTTTTCAGTTAACGACTCCAAGTTTGGAGTTGATCCATGTTCTGGTGGACCTCGCGGTTGATCATGGCGTGTATTATGCTTTGCAGTTCGCTGAGCCTTGGTCGGAGGTGAGGTCTGCACGTGATGGATGGTCCAGATTGTGTAGATGGACGGTCATGGTGGGCCATGGCACGTCCCAAACGAACATTATCCGTCTGTCCAAACACGGGCGGGAATTTCCTTTTGAAAGGAGTCGGGTCAAATTCCCTTTAACTGGTGTTATTTTTGGTGTGGTGCGGGTGTGCACTTCTCTGTGCACACGCACTATCTAATGTGGGACCCACGTGTGGTTCAGGTTAAATTCACTCTGTTCATTCGCTTTAGTTAGCTCACATTAGGGCCCACATCAAAGTAGGAGACGAATGCCAATCCTAGTTGGGTTATGTTAATGGATTTATATCCTAGTCCAGAATATGGTTCGTTACATGACAAGACTCCCTGTAGTGACCAGTGAGTACAAATGGAGGTGATATATCATTGTTTGAATGATCCCCGTCAAATTACTTGGCCGATGGTTCCATGCTAGAGCACCGTTCGAACGACCCGGACATGAATGGAATTGGATGACGAGCCATTTTTTGTGGTGATTTGGTTAAACGCGATAAGCCCACACCTGGAAACTGAGTGATCACACTTGGTGTTTGGGTGAGGACCCATATCGAGTTGATCCTCATACCTTTGGGTATCATGCCTTATCTTTGAAATTATTGATTTATATGATAAATGAGTGATACCTAAATTTGGATCATGGATCGCAGCTCAGATCTAATATGGCCACCTTGGTACAAGTGATCTGGATAAGGTTATTGATTAAATGGTAGTGTTTTAGCTTCCCTAATCTTGTTGGATGAACGGACTTAATTAAATACTCGACTAACATGAACATTCATAGCATTACATTAGCATAGGTTGTGGCGACTTGTGCGCTGTGGTCACGTGTTTAGGGAGTTGGTATTTGCAAATGAGGTGTCGAAGTCACTTATGAGGGAGTGTTGGATTATGAGGGCAAGCATCATCTCATGATAACATTCACATGCATTAATAAGAGCATTTAAAAACTAGGTGTTTAAATTGCTTTATCATTACTTATGCTAGTGGAATTGATAACATACATAACTTAGAGTTAATAGAACCACTAAGTTGATCACTCACTCCCACTTTGGGACAGTGTTTTAAAACACCAACCAGACAATATTATCAATGCAAGTACTATCGAGATCTCAGACGGATAAGATTAGAGTGGCTTGCACCGCTGACGTTGTATTTCAAAGGATTGGACCAAATAGAAAAAATTTACATTTTAATCATTTTGGGTATGTATATTGTGGCTTATATAATTTTTATTTGGGCAGACACTATATTTTAATTATATCTTTACTTTTAGCCTCATATTTATTTATTTTTATTATCTCTACATCGCTTTGGATCTGCTAATTTGAATTGCACTACTCTGATTACTTATGTATAAAATGAGTGTGAATATGAACGAGGTCACATATGCATTTTATTTGTTTAACACCCAGAAACTCGGGATCAAGGTCTCTATACTCAGGTGCTGATTTTTGGGGTGTTACACTTTCAATACATATAAATGAGAATGAGGAAGGGATTCTTACAGTCGTTCGCGGAAAATAATGGGGATAAACATTGCCCCCCACGTTGTTTCGCCTTTAGAAAAAGGGAAAAATAATGTACGACCCCTCATTAATGTGATATTTATTGCCTACATGTGTCATTAAGGCGTTAATCGACTTCGACTGACTCATCGCAACATGTCAGCGATGGCTACACTTTATTGAAACAAGGGATGAACCCCGTCCTAACACATGTATTTACATCATTCTTAATAAAACCATAATGATGCCCTAATAAATGCTTTCCTCCAGCTGATATAAGCGTTTTCCAATTTCTTTTCTTCCTTACACTATTATTCCTTCTTCTCCTTCTAAACTTCTAACTCTCAATATACTCCACCAGTAATGGTCGCCTCTTCCTCCTCTACTCTTACCTTTAATCAAACAGATCTAATGGCATTGATGGACGCACTTGCCGATAAGTGCGTCAACAAAACTATATTTCAGCATCATCTTAAGTTCCTGAAAGGCCACTTCGGCATTTTTGTCCCACATTAATCGAGCACCCTTCTTGGTCAACTGAGTAAGCGGCTGCGCAATCCTTAAAAATTCCTTAATGAAGCGCCTGTAATATCCTACCATTCCTAGAAAACTTCAAACTTCGATGACCGTGGAGGGTTGTTCCCACTTGGAAACTGCTTCCACTTTAGCGGGATCAACTTTTATGCCCTCAGCATTTACCATGTGCCCTAGAAATTTGACTTCCTCTTTTCAGAACTCGCATTTGGTCAGTTTAGGATATATTTTATTTTCTTTAGGGTACTCAGGACCATGCACAAATGCTACTCATGCTCCTCTCGGCTCTCAGAATGGACCAGAATATCGTCGATAAACACGATCACGAACTGGTCTCGATAGGGCATGAATACCTGATTCATCAGGTCTATAAACACTGCCAAGGCATTGGTGAGACCAAAGGACATGACCAAAAATTCATAGTGCCCGTAGTAGGTTCTGAATGCTATCTTGGGAATGTCCTCATACCTGATTCTCAGTTGATGGTACCCTGACTGCAGGTCGATCTTAGAGAAATATCTGGCACCCTTGAACTGATCGAACAAGTCATCGATGCGAGGCAGAGGGTATCTATTCTTTATTGTTACCTCATTCAGTCTCTTGTAATCTATACAGAGATGCATCGATCCATCCTGCTTCTTTACGAAGAGGACTGGTGCTCCCCACAGAGAGACGCTGGGGCGGATGAAACCTTGAGTTAGTAACTCGTCGATCTGACTCCTAAACTCTTCCATCTCACAAGGAGGCATGTGAAACGAGAGAAAGGATATAGGAGCGGTTCCTGGTTTGAGATCTATGCAGAAATCTACTGCTCGTTTAGGGGGTAGCCCTGGTATATCTTAAAATATTTCAGGAAAATCCCATACTAGCGGTATCGGGCTGATGGTGGTCTCAACTGACTCTGGTTCACCTAGAGCTTGCAAGCTCTCAAATGCATTGTGCCTAGTTCTTCCCTTTAATGTAAAGGAGGCCTGTTCGGGGATGGATATAATGACCGTCTTGTCGTGACAATCCATGACTGCCCGAACTTGGGAAAGACAATCCATCTTGAGGATGACGTCAACTTATTTAACGGGCATAACGATCAGGTCCATAACTACTTCGTGATTTGCGAGGATTAGGAGGCATGCTTTACACACTTTGTTCGTTTCAACGAATTTACCCATAGGGGATGCTCCTACTAGGGGGCATGTAATCGAGTTATATGAAATTCTAATTTTGTCACAATAACAGAGTATATGAAAGATAACATTGTGCTAGAATTGAATAAGATGAGTACAGGGGTACCGTTGATGTGAGTCATACCGTGTATTGCCTGAGACGGTTCTCCTCCAGCTTCGGCAGTGGAGATAGCATACATACAGTCAGGGGGATTCTTCTCCAGTACTGGGGCTCCGAACCTGGGTAGTTGTGGTCTCGCTACTGGCCTAACCGCTGCCTAGAAGGGAGGGGGACGATTCCCCTTGGGTGGAGGTGTGAAACCCTCATCACCCATTCTATTGTACCAGAAACGGACTGTATGTCCATCTCTCCTAAAATAGTCACAACGGCTAGCCGCAAGTGCCAGTGGGGCAGCGGTTGGTATGGTCCTGAATCACCTTTCTGGCATTGGTGGAGCGGGACACGTCCGTATTGTGCGCTCGAAATCCTTCTCGACACGCATGGCCTTGTCTACCATTTTGGCAAAGTCTTCAAAGTCCCATGCGCATAGTCAGGATTGGACCCCCGGTCGGAGCCCTTCCTTGAATTTCTTCAACTTATATTTTATGTCTTCCAGGGCCTTGGGTACGAAGCGAGAGAGTTCGTTGAACCGTACGGGGCTACAGTCATGTTGCCCTGTTCCAACATAAAAAACTGGGCTATCTTCTTGTTCCTGTACAATCAGGGAAAATATTTCTCCAAGAACTTCATCTTGAATCCTTCCGACATCCATGAATACACAGGTGGAATGCCCCGTTGCACGCTCTTCCTCCAGTTCTTCGCTTCTCCCTCCAGGAGGTATGTAGCTAAGTTAACCATCTAGGTGTTTGAACACTCCAGTGGCTTCATCATCTTTGTGACCCTAGCCAGCCAATGCTCTACTTGTACCGGGTCGAGTGCCCCTTCAAATGTAGGCGGTTGGAGTCTCTAGAACCTTTTAAATATGTCCGCGCCCTAGACGTCTCCTTCTCGCGACGTAGCCCAAAGGTTCCTATCTCGAAGGGCCTCCATCATAACGGCATGTGCTGCCTGCGGCTGCTACATGAACGCAGCCTGCTATTGTTGTATTACCGCCACCATCTGCCCAAAGGCTGTGAATGTCGTTGTTCCAGCTTGCGCATCCACGAAAGCTTCGTCTGAGGGTGTCCCTGGCTGAAAAAAGCATGAAGGTGTGCTTGATGGAATAACCTCAGGAGGTGGAGAATCACCTCTGTCCTCAGAGTTCATGTCTGGGTTTACGATTCCAGGGGGAGCCCTAGCAAGTATACGGGGCTCCTCTCGCACTGGCACTCCGTTGGTGGAAGGACTGGTATATCGATCGTATGCGCTCGCTACGATTGTAGTGTAATGCCTGAACTGCTAAGAAGGTCATCCCAATGACCTACATATGCAAGACGGATTCCTCTTCAAAGGGAATTGATTGTGTATCTCCTAAAGTTCTTTGAGGGAGTAGATTATTCAGTAGCTACATAGAGGTGGCCTTGGTGGATGAATAGATGTTTTTCCAAGAATACCAAAATTACTGACAAGGCTGAATTAAACCGTCATAGAATACACTAAAGCATTCCTATGGTTGGCAACGCGGAATGATTTGTTAGAGACCGAGTCACAAAAGGTAGCACAGTTCATAAGCGGTTTACAACCGACAATTTAAGATCGAATTCAGATGCACCAAGTTGGGACCATGGATGAAGTAGTTTAGTTGGCAGGTATGACAGAAACACAACTTGTAAGGGTCCCTACTCAACCTTATCCTTCGACTTAACCCCCTATGGTGGGTCCCATGTAGGATTCAGTGTTAGCCAAATGAAAGGAACCAGTAGGAGAGCGTCCTCAACCTCCTATAACCATGAGCCATGACATGGGAGCAGTCCATCTAGACCCTAAAGAACAACAACCACTATTGTTGGACCGAACAGGATCTCAAACCCCTATGGTTGGCCACGGTCTAACCACTGCTATCGACATGGTCAACTGGGTCACTTATCAAACATCTTCCCTCAACGATAAGTGGAAAACCTCACCATTAATGATAATGGTGCTGAGAACACAGAAGAAGACCTAAAAGATGATGAGTTAGGGCATGATGTGAATGGTGAAGCTAATTAAGCTGATTGGATCCCTTAGGATCATGGTGAGTCATTAGTCGTGAGATAGCTACTGTATGTACCCAGGAATGAAGTACATCCATAGCGACACAACAACTTTCGAATAAGATATACGGTGATTCGAAAAGTTTGTGATGTGATCATCGTTAGTGGGAGTAGTGAGAACATCATCTCTAAGGTATGGTGGAGAAGTTGCAATTGAAAACGGAGCATCATCCCTCCCTTTATATGATCGGTTAGATTAAGAAAGTCAGTGAGACGAAGATAATTGAATAATGCACTATATCTTTTTCAATTGGCAAACATTATAAAGATCAAGTAGTATGTGGCATTGTTGACATAGAGGCTTGTCACATTCAAATCAGTCGATCATGGCAATCCAATCGTGACACCATTCATAGAGGACGGGATAATTTGTACATTTTCGTCAAGGACAGCTGGAAAACCATACTATCCCCTATGGATCCAGAGGAGCCACCTGAAACTTCTAAAGTGGAGGAATCCAAAGAGACGAGACAAGCTTATGCATTAATCATAATGGGGAAAGAACTTGAGTCCACCATCATTTCTGAGAAACTAAAACTCTTATTACAAGAATTCAAAGAAATTTGGTCCGACGACCTTCCCAATGTATTGCCTCCCATGCGAGATATTCAACACTATATCGATATTTTTCTCGGGTCGAGCTGACCCAATCGTCCTCACTATCAAATGAGTTCGAAGGAGTGCGATATTCTACAAGGACAAGTGGAGAAATTGATTCGTAAGGGTCTAATCCTAAGAAAGATGGGAGTTGGCACATGTGTGTCGATAGTCGAGTGATTAAGAAGATTATCATAAAATATAGGTTTCTTATACCACAGCTGAACAATATATAGGACATGCTTGATGGTGAGAAATTATTTTCTAAATTGGATTTAAGGATCGGCTATTATCATATCCGAATATGGCCCGATGACGAGTGGAATACAACTTTTAAGACCAAGGAATGGTTATATGAATGGTTGGACATGCCCTTCGGTCTTTTAAATGCACTGAGTACATTCATAAGGTTGATGAAACAAGTTTTCAAGCCATTCATTCGGGCGGTTCATAGTGGTCTACTTCGATGACATTTTGATATACAGTCAGCACGAAGCAAGCGATATGGATCACATCAAACAAGTCCTTCAAGTACTCACTGAAAACAAGTTATCTTAATCTAAAAAAATGCAGCTTTTTAACTGATAGCTTGTTGCTTTTGGGCTTTGTCGTGATTTTCATGGGTATCCAAGTGGATGAAAAAAAAAGGAGAGAGCCATCAGGAAATGGCCGGTTCCAACAAGCATCCATGAAGTACGGAGTTTTCACTTGTTAATGACATTCTATCTTCGATTCGTAAGAAACTTTAGCACCATCGTGTCACCGATTATAAATTTTCTGAAGAAGGGAAAATTTCAGTGGACTGACGAAGTTGAAAGAAGCTTTGCTGAGATCAAGTAAAGATTTGTCCCCAACCCCAGTTCTCGTACTTCCCAACTTCAATAAACTGTTTGAGGTTGAACGTGTTGCTTCATATGTTGGAATTGGGGGAGTTGATTACAAGAAGGCAGGCCAATAGCCTTCTGAAGTGAAAATCTTAGTGATGCACACAAAAAGTGATCAACGTATGAGTTCGAATTGTAAGCGGTACTTAATTAAGAGGGAATTCATTCTTTACATAAACTATCAAGCTCTCAAATTCATTAATAGCCAAACTAACAAGAATTGTGTGCATGCTAGGTGGATTTCATTCTTCTAGGAATTCATGTTTGTGCTAAAGCATAAGTCTAAGCAAAAGAACAAGGTTGCAGATGCACTTAGCCAATGCGCAAGTTTGTTAGTCACCATGAGCAATGATGTTTTCAGGTTTGAATGCTTTAAAGATCTATATGTTGATGACAAAAACTTCAAGGACGTGTGGATCAGATGCCATGAAGGTTAGCCCAATGACCTCCACATTAAGGATCGATTCCTCTTCAAAGGAAATCAGTTGTGCATTCCCCGAAGTTCATTACAGGACCATATCATCCAAGAGCTACATGGAAGTGAACTCAACGGTCATTTAAGGCGAGATAAGATAGTAAATTTCTTGGAAGAACATTATTATTGGTCATAGCTAAAATGGGATGTGGGAAGAGCAGTACAGTGGTGTCGCACGTGTCAAACATCCAAGGAGCGGTCACAAAACATAGGATTATACACTCCGTTGCCAGACCCCGATGGCCCTTAAGAGGATTTGTTTATGGACTTTGTGTTAGGTCTCCCATGGATCCAATGTGGTGTGGATTCTGTCTTCGTTGTGGTCGACAGATTTTTCAAGATGGCCCATTTCATACCATGCAAGAAAACTCTCGACGCTATGCACATTGCAATTCTGTTTTTTCGAGAATTTTTTTTGGCTACATGGGGTCCCAAAATCCATCACCTCAGATCAAGGTAGTAGTGTGTATCATCCATAGATGATGGATAGACCGAGATAGTAAATTGTACACTTGGAAACCATATATGATGCATTTCGAGTGATAAACCTAAACAGTGGGATTTGGCATTGGCTTAGACAGAATTTGCGTTCAATAATATGTTGAACCGTTCCACCAGCAAGTCCTCATTTGAAATTTTGTACGGACGAGTACCTCGATACACCCTTGATTTGGTTCGCTTGCCCAAACTCCTGGGCATGAGCGTTGCCGCAAACCAAATCATAACAGTATACTCTGATGTTCAGGTTTAGTTAAAAGCATCCAACGACAAGTACAAGGAGAAGGTTGACATGCATATGCATTTAAAGGTATTCAACGTGGGCGACAATGTGATGGTTCATCTGCGTAAAGAGAGATTTTTGACCAGGATATACAATAAGTGAAGAACAAGAAGATTGAACCGGTACCTATCCCCAAAAGATCAATGACAATGCTTATGTTGTTGATCTTCTTGAAGATATGAAAATCTCATGCACATTTAACGTAGCGGATTTGTACAAGTATCATGAACTGAATCTGACAAATAACTTGAAGACGAGTTCTTTTGCAGTGGAGGGGACTGATATAAAATAAGTCATGGACTTGTTAATGGTTAAGATGGACAGAAGAAAAAAGCCAAGAAGGATCGAACACACTCAACATAATCCGATCGGTCGATAAAGCTGGTCGACCGGTCGATAAATTTGGTTAAAGAGTCAAAATTCCACTAGAAATTCCAAATTGCTTGTTGTTTGGTATTTGCTAATTTAGATAGGTTGACAAGTCGAAATCCAATTAGATAGGTCGTAAATTGTAGAATTTTTTGTTTAAATCTTTGGACACTTTTTAGTTGTTTTGACTGGTCAATGATAGGTTGATGGGTGCGGGAAATTTGTGCATTTTTCTGAATTTGTTTCCTAGATTGATTAGAATTCTTTAATTACATTTTTAAAGTTTGTTTAAGGTTATTTAAAGGGTATTAAACTCATTTTTATTTAGAAGTTTTCTTCTTTCTTCTCGTGGATTCAAGATTTTCTCTCGTAGATTCAAGAGAACCTTATGAATTCAAGGTAATTATCGATTAAGAAAAACAGTGATCAAACTCATCACATACTCCCTACGTTAGGAAAGCATTTAGCTTATATTGGTAAGGAGTTTGCTCTTGCTTGAGAAGAAGAGAATGCTACAATAAATAATTTGATATTGCATTTTGCTTCTCTAAGGATGTATAACACTTTCTTTTCTCTCTCTCTCTTTTTTTTTCTTTTTTTCTTTTTTTCTTTTTTTTTTTTGTCTTCCTAAAAGTTAAATGGACATAAAAGAGTTTTTCTTGATTTTAAATGATAGTTTTATAGGGGAAGGAAAAAAAAAACTTCTTTTGTAGGATTGAAATCCAAACGGTTTCAAATGCAAAGAAAATAAAAAATTACTAAACTTTTTGTTTACTTCCTCTGACTCTGACGTGGGAATACCTCTCATTGTCGTCACATATTTGCTTAGCTATGCTTTTTCCCTTGTTTGCATTCTTCCCTTGTTAATGAACAAACAAGTTAGGTTTTTTTTTGTTAGCTTGTTAGTACACAACACTGTCAGCTCACACTTCACTGTTAGGTTGCTTCCTCTAACTCGTTGTTCCCTTCCAATAACGAGTTCATACAGCTAGGTTTCCAAAACTCATAATTTTTTCAAATTTATGTGATTTTATTATAAACTTATAGCAATTTTAACACAAATTTATTAAAAATCATTATTTACTTCTATATTTTAAAATTCATAATTACTTATTTATTAACAAATAGTTTTAAGTGTTCTATGTAACAATAATTTCACTTATTTATTAACAAATAATTTTTAGTGTTCTATGTAACAATAATTTCTACACAAATAGTCAGAAAAACTCTCAATTTGAAAATCTGCCGACAAAATACGAGAACTTGTTTTGTCACATCATTAAGTATCCGCTACATATGGATCCTTACAGACGGGATACGTGTCAACGTTAGCGTGCGGGGTATGTAGGCATTGCATAAGGTCATGCCGGTTGGTTGGTTACGCAGGCCACATCCGCAGTTGAATTTAATTAGACCTTGTTTATATTGATTTTCCAGTCATCAATCTTAATTTGAGTGCGGATGCTCTGTGTTAAAGGCATAAGAAATTCGAGTGTGGTCTCATTCGTCCACGTAATCTCTGATGACTCAGCCTCCCAGATAGATTGCTAATGACCCTGTTTGGTAGGGTGGATTTGGATCGCTTTAGATTTGAAATTCTGCTATTGTGTTTAGCACCTAGATTCATAATCAACTTTAATCCAAAAGTGGCCGTGTATAGTATATTTATAGAGGGTTGAATTTAATTATTAAATCAACTTTAATATCTCTAGTTGGTGAATGTATGTAATGTTTGACATAATGGTTGTAATAGGCCCGCTGAAATATATATTTTGCCTGAAAATGATGAATTTACAAGTCTCATATGGGCCACAAGCACCGAGTGACTAAGCAAAGATTTTTAACCGTTGATTTACTTGAACAATGTTTGGACAGCATTGGTCATCGTTTTAAAGTAATTATAGTAATGCAATTGATAATCTAATTGTTTTGGAATATCATCAGTGGGCCATGTGTCCAATAGATTAAAAGTCTAATGACACATGTAACACATGCAACTTTGGGAAGAATTTTAGATGTAGTCCAAGCTTTCATGTGGATTTCAAACCCCTTCTTTTGGGGGATTTGAAACCGCTGGTACTTTATATGGAACCAAACGACAAGTAGTGGGGAATTGGACAAACCACTCTTGGAACTTTTCTAGGCCAACCGTGAGGCTTATTTTCCATCTCACCTGTTCATAAGATCACATGCTTGGATGATGTTAAAATACAAATATCATCTTCATCAGAGATTTCTAAGGTCCCAGGAGGTTTTCAAGGATAGCATTAATTCCTACTGTCTCCGTTGGCGTTGGCGTGGAACAATTTATCTTTGAATCTGCATTATTTTTAGGTTATATCCTATAAAATGTAATTTGAAAACTGGATGGAAAGTGTGGATTTAAAATATACATCATTGCAAATTTCACACCTCAATAAATTATGTTGCTTGCTATGTGGTGCAAGGGAGCGGATTAGGTGAGATCCAACCTCACTTAAGATTGTGCGTCCCTTACCATGGAGCCCACCTTGATTTGTGTATTTGTATCCACTTCATCCATCCATTTTTCAGATCCTTGTAGAGCAATAAAGTTTTGGTAGGTTTTATTTTCCATCCAATCTTTTGATAGGTTCGCGTAAGTCTGGATGACTAAGAAAGCCAAATATCAGCTTGATACAAAGCTTTTGTGACCTATTAATAGTCAATCACCACTGTTTACCTATGGTATGGTCTACCTGATAATTAGATCTACTTCATTTTTTTCAATAATGCCATAAAATTATCTGAAAAAAAGTATAAAGTATGTGGATACAAAACACACACGCCAAGGTGGCACCATGGTAAGTGCGGCACTGTCTTGGGTGTCTCACCTAATCAGCTCCGTGGTACAGCACATTCCAGGTCCAGATAAAAAACCCTGAAGAGTTGACTTATAAAACTTCCGTGGGTGTCATTATGATGTATATATCAGATCCATACTGTCCATTCATTTTTCCATACCATTGTATAAAATGATTTAGAAAAGGGGGTAGATACAAGGCTCAAGTGGGCCACACTACATAAACAATGGGAATTGGACGCCTCCTATTGAAAATTTCTTGGGGCCACAGAAAACTCTGATCAAGATGATTTGTTTTCTCTCCTTCATCCAGGTCTGTGTGACCTTATTAAGAGGTTAGATGGCAAATAAACCTAACGGTGGACCCTAGAAAGGTTTCTTTCTTAGGTGTAGTCCACTTGAGCTTTGGATGTACCTCATTTTTGGTATCATGCTTTAGAATGATCTCTAAACAATGATGGTCGGTGTGGATCTAAAACATAAATCATTGTAGGCCTTAGAAAAAGTATCACACGTTAAAAGTCACATGGTATAGCACAGGCAGTCTATTTGAGAGAGAGAAATCCGCGGATTTTGTTAGCTGGAGTCATCGGCAGCGATGAGAAGCGACGGCACTGACTTTTCCTATACCGTCGACACCGACGATCCGCACTCATCTTATTTTCATCACGACGTGGCCCCAACGGTCAGCAAACCATCCTCATTTTGCCGCTGAGGCTT
The DNA here is from genome assembly GCF_029962835.1 of Magnolia sinica. NCBI lineage: Eukaryota > Viridiplantae > Streptophyta > Magnoliopsida > Magnoliales > Magnoliaceae > Magnolia > Magnolia sinica. Next base: position 52,827,362 of record NC_080588.1, read on the forward strand.
GTGTATTGTACGATCAGGACGCGGATTCCCCGCGAAAGACATTCGCAGGAACTTTCCGCCGGGAGCGGTTAGCTGTTACCAGGGTGACAGAATAGTGGTTGTTACCCTTACCGTATGGGCCCACTTTGATGAATGTGTTTCATATCCACTCCACCCATCGGTTTATCAAATCATTTAAGGATGTTATCCCAAAACTTAAAGTAGATTCAAATCTCTCGTGCACTACACCGGAAAAAGTAGTGAAAGACCATTAAAAGATTGTTTTAGGCCACAATAGTTTTGGATCAAGAAGCTAATCTTTGTATTTTCCCTTCATTAAGCTCTTCTTGACACTATAAAGGGATTGGATGGCTAATAAACATTACAGAACTGCTTACAATTGGCCTTGAAAAGTTTTCAATGGTGAGTATTTAATCATCACTGTTTCTTGTGGTGTGGTCCACCTGAGGATTTTATATATTTAATTTTGGGACCGTGTTCTAAAATGGGCTGTAAAAACGGATGGATGGAGTAGATATACAGTATATTATCAAGGTGGGCCCTATGGTAAGGGTAACACCCACTAAACTTGACCTGGGTAATCCCTAATCCGCGCTTTTCCCGCCGAAAGAAGTTATTTGGTCCACTATGATGTTTATGAGAAATATATACTATTCAAGCAGATCCAAAATTCCAATGAGCCCCATGACAGAAAGTAGTGAGATTAAATCTACAATGACACAAAAGTTTGGATAGTTTTTTTTTTTTTTTTTTTTGTTAGCTTGTTGGTACACACCCATGTCAGTAGACACACTGCACTGTTAGCCACCCCCACTAGGGATCGATACCAAGACCTCCAAGTGTTGAAACGAGGTATCTCAACTCAGTCTACCAAAGTTTGGATAGGTTAATATTATTGTGCTTTCAGTTCATCCCATTAGCAGTAACCTTATAAATGGTACGGATGGCATATAAATATTACGGTGGCCTAAAAGAGGTTTCAACGGTAGTCATTTTCCTAGTCCCTATTTTCCCATCGTACAGCATTTCTGAGTTTTGGATCTGCTTCGTTTTGTAATTAACCGATGGCCTAACATGATATAATAAAATGGATGGATGCAATGGATTTATCACAGACATCGTGGTGGCCCGACCTAGCTTCCTATCAGAGCAAGTTCCCGTGAAAGGCTTTCATAGGCAATGCGCGATGGACCAAAGCGTTATGCTTGGCTCAAGTGTCCGACGCTTGCCCCAGGGCGATTCACCTGAGAAGAATCATCTGTTGAGTGACACGTATTTTCCAGTATATACGCGTTGTCAATTAGAATAAAAGTCACATTTGGAGGACGACTCTTCTGAGAGGAATTGTCTGATGTATGACACACGGATTTCTCATTATATACGCGTTGTCAATTTGAATACACGTGCGTAATTGTGTCGGTGTCCCACTAAGCGTGCTTACCGTTTTTTTAGGAGAACTACTCCACGTGCATGACATCCATCCCATCCGTCAGGTACAACACTCCTTGTTCGGCCTTGATTCCCGAAATCAGGCTGATTCAATACCTATGTGGGCCACCCCATAAGGAATCATTCAACAGCTATGTGGGCCACCCCACAGAGAATCATTCTTGAAAGCTTTGAATTCACGTGTTATGGCCCATCTGAGTTTTGGAATGCTCTCATCATCATTAGGCAAGCTGACGATGGACTGGATAAAATATAAACACCAAGGTGGGCCTACACAAAACTAATGATGTGTGTTCCATCCCTACCGTTTCCTACCGTGTGGCCGACCTGTGCTTGTGACGCAGGGAAGGACGTGGTAAGGTCGGTCACCATCTTCCTCAAAGGAATAAATTTTTCTAGTCTATGGAACTTTTATGTACTCATCACAGATATGCTCGAATCCAACAAAATACATTAATAATAATAATAATAATTTTAATAAAATTCACAGTAATTTAATTGATAATGGTATAATGCGTATATGTTTATTACACTATTAATATAGGAAAAAAAAAAATTTCAAAATTCGTAATTACCAAATATAGAAAAATTCTAAACATAATAAAAATCATAATTATAATAAAACTATTTTAAAGCCTAATTTCTAAAATTAAAATTTTCAGATAAACTTTTGCAAAAAGATTCCGGACAAGATTACAAGTTATTTCTAAAAATGAAAAAAAATCTAAAACTCTAAAAATAATAAAATATTTAAACAATCAAAATTATTAAAAATAATAATTTTTCATTAAAAATTTGTTTTTGAGCTGAAAGCATGCATTATTTTATGAAAGGGACAAATGCGACCCACTTTGTGAGTTGGTTCACCACGGATGGCCCGCTTCAGTAAAAATTAATTGGTTATACACCCCATAACAATACCCAGATTAGAAGTTATTATCTATTTACGATCTCCCTTCAGATGGTCCAACCATGTTGGAGATGTATCAATGCCACATCTTATATCAGATTGGAATGTCGTGATCTAGTGTGGATTAGGTGAGACTCCGGCCTCAACGAGATGGTGCGGCCCTTATCATGAGGCCCACCTTGAAGTAGAGCTGGGTAGAAAGGGACCGATCCGGCGGATCCAACCCGATCCGCCCTGAACAGATCCGAACCAAAGGCCATGATCAGGCCGGATCGAGGTGAGCCAAAAAGATCCGACCGTTAATCGGATCGATTTCGGATCAATGGTCAACCCAGACGGACCCGATCCGGAATCCAATCCGATTCGATCCGCACAATGTTTGTTTACCATTGTTTCTTGTAATGTTGTCCACTTGAGATTGGGATATACCTCTTTTATTTTTTTAATACCATAAAATGAAAAAATAGATGGACGGCATGGATGAAGTAAATACATCATGGTGAGGCCCACAAAGCACTGACTTACCATCATTTAAGTAGTGTGATGCAGAGTACCCAATCTACTTCTCTCACACATCTCGACGTTCCTCGAGCAGAGCTCCTTGACGACGAGGGAGCCAATCACGTACCCTAAACCCTCAACCCTAAACCCTAAAACCCTAAAAACCCTAAAACCCTAAACCCTAAACTCTAAACTAAAGATTTAGTGTAGACCTAAAGATCTAGTGGACCACACTGCAAAAAGTAGTGGGATTGAACGTCTACCATTGAAACTTTTAATGTCAAGAATATTCGATCCGCTTATATAACCCGATCCGACTCGTTTTTTCAGACCGAGTTGGACTCGGTTCGGATCAAGTAAATGGACCCGGACTCGGTCTTGGATCTGCTCGAGTTCGGGTCAAGTGTTAAAAACTTCGGACCTGATCGAGTTGGGCCCAATCCGGTCCGACTCGACTCGATGCTCACCTCTACCTTGAAGTATGTATTATGTATCTACACTATTCATCCATTTCTCATATCATCTTAGGGAATAATCCCAAAAATGAAGCTGATCAAATCATTAGTTGTAACATACCATGAGAAACAAGGGTAGTTGACGTCCTATCATTAAAAGCACAACATTAATAGTGTTTATTTACCATCTAACCTAATCTGTTGATAAGATCAGTACTTAAGCCTGGATGGAGGGAAAAAAACAAATATCAGCTTGATCCAAAACTATCATGATCCGTTAATGGTCAATCAACATTATTTCCTATCGTATGGTCCACCTTATAATTGGATCTGTTTCTTTTTTCTTTTTTTTTGATAATGTAATAAAATGATCTGGAAAAACGGATGGATGGCGTGAATACATAATACATGCATCAAGGTGGGCCCCACAGTAACCCCACGCCCACGGAAAGGGCCGCATCGTCTTCCAGTGTGAACGGGAGGCAGCATAACTGACGAACGGGAACGGGTTGGACCTGATGGACAGTCCACAATGGCAGGTGCCGATATCGTAGAAGAAGCAGAAACACCGATACATCCGAAACGGGTTATTCGGTTGCTAAAACGTTTTTTTGACCATTGAAGAGCATTGACATCCTGGCCGGGTCTGACTATCTACGTGTTTGCACTGAACACAGCCACTTAAGGTATACAGGTGCCTCAAATCAAACCGTCCATTTTGTGGGAACCGCTCTAATCTGGGCATATCATAAAAATCAGATTGATTGCATTATCCTAACCTCAGATGAATGCAGACGTTCTTTTGTTGAATTCGGACCTTCATCTTAACCGTTCATTTGATAGACCACATCTGGACAGTTAACGTTATCCATTCCAGTTATTTTTGGATCTAGCCGCATCTACAATCAGTCTAGAATTTGAAAAGTATGAAATGAAGTACATGCAGGCCATGTATCCACTGCGAATATGCACTGTGCATGGATGACCATGCTCCGGCAGGATATCAAATAACACCTTTCTAACTATCGAGTGCACTTTATAAGCCTCACTCGTGTAAATAGAGCCACGCGTGTGACATCGGAGCCGTTCACTAGGGGATTTCAAATATGTGATGACAACTATTAAAAATCAAGCCGAAGAGATGGTCCGGTGGGCACACACGTGTGCAAAACAAATGAATGGATCGGAGAAGCTTATATAGTCCAAACTCTGTATGTATGGCTTACATGATTATCAGATGGTCCTGACTTTTGAGACACGGCATCTACACAATGGGGATGGATTAGTCAACGGATAACAACCGATCAGCGGTCCCACACAGAGTTTAGAAAGTTTTAACGGTGGGCGTACCTAGCTTACTTCCTAGTGGTGTGGCCCACCTGATATTTTGGATCTGATTTATTTTTTTTCTCAATGCATAAAATGAACTGGAAAAACGGTTGGACGGCGTGGATCATACATAATGGTGGGTCCCACAGTCCTGGAACCCGTTTTGCCAGTTCATTTTATGGAATGAGACAAAAAATAAAGCAGATCCAAAATATCAGGTGGACCAAACTGCAGGAAAAAGTGAAGATTGAACGCCCACCGTTAAAAACTTCCCGGGGCCCGCTGTAATGTTTATTTGACATCCAACCTTTTGATAAGGTTACACAGATCTGGATGGAGTGAAAACACAAATATCAGATTGATCCATGGCCCCCAAGTTTTTAATGCTGGCATTCAATCACCACTATTTCCTATGATCTGGTGGTCCATCTACGATTTGGATCTGCTTCATTTTCAGGCTCATACCTTAAAATGAGCTCTCAAAATGGATGGACGGTGTGGAAATATATACAGAGTTGTCAAAGGATCCCATACCTAGAGATCGTGTTAAATTCATGGATTCAACAAAAACATGCAGATAGAAGAAAGTCAGACGCACATGCTCTCTTATATCATCATCCATGTGATAGTGTCCTATCCAGGCTACAGTCTAAATTGAATTACCGCACGCGAGTCATGCCCACGTAAGCATGTTTACAACGGTGGTCCAGGGTCGAGTGGGGTCCAGTGAGATCCGTATACTGTCGGCATATATAAGCTAAAAGATCGATTCGGGTTGAACCCGAACAACCCGTTTGGACCCATCTGGCTTGTGAAGAAAATAAGAAACAGGAATTGGATCCAAATACGAATAATAGCTTGTGAGGGTTGCAGGTCGGCACCTCCACTTTGTGGACCCGAACCCGGACCATTCATTAATCAAGGCCCGAATTTTTGTACCAGATCCGATTAAAGCTGGTTTGGATGGTGCACGTCCACAAATTTGGACGACCGTGTTCAAATAACCTGAATCATCCATTGACAGGGGTGGCAATGTGCGTGGCCTGGTGATCCGGGCTTGTAGGGCTAGTAGAGCTGTACGCGAACTGGGTTAGCTTGGTTAACTTACTCGACTCGACTAGAAAAAGGTCAATTCGAACGGTTCAGCACTAAGTTTGAGCCAAGTCGAGCTGATTTTTGGAGATCAAAGAAATTTTGAGCCAAGTTCGAGCTTGTCCGAGCTCGAATCAACTCGGATCAAACCTCAACTCAAATTTAACTCAGACAGATCAGCTCAATGACTCGGTTATTTTGATATTAACGTTGCTCACCAAGTATTTGATGAAATGACTCAACCAAGTGTTGTTTCAGGTGCATACATTCTCCGAGGGATTGGTTGATGGTAAGGAAAGTATGAATATGAAATAAATTACTTTTTATAAAAGAACTTTATATGATAAAATTATTCCAGTATCTTGATTTTGATGTTGCCTACCAAGTGGTTGATAAAATACTTGCAAACCGTTGTTGTTGTTTTGATTGAAGGTGCGCTTCATGTGTTTGATAAAATGTCGCACAAGATCAAACTGTCCTGAGCCGCTAACTAAACCGATCCAAGCTGAGTTCAGACTAGGTCCCGAGCTAAGTCGAATTGTGCCAAGCTCAACTCACTTCGACTCATGTACAACTCTAAGGGCTAGGGCTTGAGCCTCTGAACTTGGCCAGGATGAATGGCCTGGTCCAACTCATTTGCCTGATCCAATAATTAAGTGGGCCACCATTATATGGTTTAAACAACATTTTAATAGTTCTTATCTGATATGCACACAGGAAAACAAACCTAATGAATAGTCCACATTCGACTTTCGAAACATTGGACCTAGATGTCCCATTTTTGTGTCTTTCGGACCAAAGCTCATCCACGATGGTTCCTACCCGATGGACTGCTCGGGTCATGTAAACATTCATCCATGTGGACCCGAACCCGCAAGACAATGTGCATGATGTGAAAATGACCGGCCTCCCTTCAACCTAGCTTCGTTGAAACCGAAACAAAAGAACAAAATCAAAGTCAAAACAAGACACGCTTCGTCACCGTCCATGCATGTCTATATATAAGAACTGATCATAGGGCATAGATGTCTTATAGCGTTGTGGAGGGAGTGAAAGAAAGCAAATTGAGATTAGAGATGGCATCCACGAATACCTCCAATTTGATCCAACGGCTGTCATTGGTTGTAGTGCTTATGATCTTGGTGGCCACAACTCAGCTGCATTCGGCAGATTCGAGAGCCCTTCGATCGATGGGGTCCAATATTGTGAGTGATCGCAAAACTGTCGTTGACTCTGGCGATTCGGTTAATCTTACTCCAACTCTGAAATCCAACAACGACGATAGGAAAGGAAGGATTTTTGAAGGCTTGGGATATCAGTTAACTTCTGGGCCCAGCAAGAGTGGCCCTGGCCACTAGTGGAAGATTGCATTATATCTTTATTAGTTAGATTAATGGTTGCAAATGATTTTTGTGTAGACCATGATTTTGTTAGAAGCATGTTCTGTAACATATAATTTATTACTTTTTTCATTTCTTCCGTTTCTAAGAAAATTTTGGACGGTTCTGATCATCCAAACATATTTCACGTGGGCCCCATTGTCACCCCATGGGTACCACGTGCAAAGATGATTGGATGGTCAGATCCATTCATCCTGGATATATATTTTGAATTGGCTGTCACAATAATTAAGATTTAAAAAAAAAAAAATTTATCGTATCCATTGATTTATTCAATTGAATGAGAGACATCGAAAATTTTCTTTTTAATGTCAACATCCAGCCACACAACACACATCAGTGCAAAGGATAATCCAGTGAGCTCATCTGTATACTGTGTGTGGTAGCATCCAAGACATGGGGACGGTTCTGATCGTCTAACCATCGATCTTATCACGTAGTCAAATGGGGGTACACGTGGGTGGACCTGATCATCCAAAACGTTCATCTTATAGTTACTACAATAGGTGTAGGTATAGATTATCCGTATGTAATGGAGATCTTATCGTCGATGGAAAGGTGAGTTTCAATAGTAGTCCAAGCACTATCTAACTCCCCTTCACATAGAGGGTGAGGACATCAAGTGGCAAAGTATTATAATAATAATTATAGGTGTTTGTTTAAATAAGAATTACGACTTGAAAATTAAAAGTCAAATACACCTGTAAACGAAATAGTAAAGAAAATTATAATAATTTCATTTTTACATTATAAAGCTAACATTTTTACAGCAATATTTCTAGGTGAAACAAATAATGATAACAACCTCATCGTTGCAGTCAAAGGTAGGTGCTGCCACCATACATTTTGTAATAATGACCCATTTCCAACCATTTATACTTATAATTGGAAAACCAAACACCCCCTTAATTAAAGATGTTTCTACCTTAAATGAAAGCAAGTTGAAACTAGTTAATGATTTTTGGGATAACATCTTTTATTTTATTAGCTATTATACAAGATTATGAACTTACAATTTCACCAAAATACCAATCAATTAACTTTTAAATACATTAATTGGTTAATGTCATACATCCAAACGGCACAAAAAATCCCAACAGTGCCATAAAATCCTTTACTCGAGCATTGTTTTATTAGTATAACACCTCTTCCATAAAACAGCTCATTACACAATCCAACCCTCATTCTTTCCTGTGTGCGCTAGTTACACACAAGCATGGAATACTCAATACCAGCTGCGCATATATCTAAAATTTTCCAGAATTTACCTTGTTGCTTTCGTTTTATGTCCTAACGCTCGGTGGTTCCCACCTGACTCACGGCCAGATGTCATATCTATCAGATATGTCAGGACATGTGGCATCATGTAAATGTGCATGTGGGATTAGTAAACATGACATAATTGCTGGCTGACTTTTAGGGTTTTATTATATGATGCTGGAGCTGCAATACGCTTGATGTCTATGCACTCAAAAGCTGTACACGTGGCATATATTAATTCAACCAGATCACAATCTTAAGATCTGATTCGTTGAACATTAATCGTATCTTCGTGGACACTTATTCGTGAAAATAGAACCATTGGATGGTTTTATTTTAACCTCAATCTGATAGACCTATAAGCAAAGAAGCTTGATTTTTGGTTCATGGACCTAAACTGGGTAGGGCACTTTGGACAGTTTAATTTAACTAATTAAATGCCATGTATGTGATTTCTAAATAATCTGTAAGTGCCTACGTATAGTCCCTCACGCTCCGCTAGAGTATCAAAGTTTTTCCCTTTGAGGAATGCAAACTGGACTCCCTTCACACGCGGAATCGAACCACATGTGTATGAAATCAGAGCGGATGATCAACTGTCGAGTTATCCTGACAATATAAATGCCATATCTTAAAAACCATTTCTATGGTAAGCTAGATCTGTAGTAAAGGAATGAACGGTTAAAAGAGATTTACCAATGGTCCAAAAGCTAGTTATTTGTTCGTATTGAGTGTTGGGCTCGCCCCTTGAGCAAGTCCTATCTTACACGTGTCTGGCGTGGGGCGCGTGCACTTTCCATCAGTACACATTTCCACAGTTTCTTGTGGTATGGTCCACTTGAGCTTTGGATAAGCTTCAAATTTTGTCTCAACGCTTAAAATGAGGTTGAAAAACGGATGGACGGTGTGGATAAACCACATACATTCACAGTGGGCCCAAGTGAGTTTACTCGGTATGATAAGAGCGTACCGAGTAACTCAGTACGCAATCCGATTTCGCGGTTGCGAATGTCTAGCCTCATCTGTATACCACGTTCGACGCTCCTCTTTTTACGCGTGGAATCCAACTTACATCTGTCCATACGCTCCTCTTGCAACGGACGACTTTCCTACATTTTTCCCCGTTTGCTGAATAGTGATCGGCCATCTCAATCATCGATGCAATTACACAATCACCCAGTCTAATTAGATTGTAACAACCACAATTTTGGTGCTTGATGCAAACAGTGGATCCGTATTCGGATTTTATCCACGCCGTCCACTCATTTTTTCGGATCATTTTATAAATTGAATCTAAAATTTAGGCAGGTCCAATGCCTAAGTGGACCGCACCACAGGAAGCAGCAGCGATGGTGAAACTCACAGTTGAAACCTTCTTAGGGGGACCGTGATGTTTATTTTCCATCCAACCTGCTCATAAGGTGATTATAGAACTACAAAGAAAACACAAATATTAGATTAATCCAAAACTTATGCCACTCACAGGAAGGTTTTAATGGTGGGAATTCAATCCCTATTATGTGGCACACCTGAGGCTTGGATTTGCCTTATTTTAAGTTATTACTTAAAATAATCTAAAACAATGGATGGACCGCGTATATAAAATCCATACATCACAGTGGGCCGCACAGAACCCTGTCTGGACGAATTATCGTCCAGGCGGCAGGACGCAATCCACACTGTAATCCGTACACCCGCGTTTTCGGTTTGTGCAAACTGGGGCCAGGGTTTGCTGACGGGAATTTGCGTCGTATACACCCAACGTCTTACCCACGTTTCTTCATTAGACGGAAACAAACTTTAAGCACCAAAGTAAACCTTGAGTCGTATAGACATACTAAGAAAAACAAAAATACTCCTGCTTTGTTCATTACCTTGACAGATTAAGGATATTTTCATCAAAAAACAACTTATGTACCTTAAAAATCACGTTTGATCGTATAAGTTTCCAGGCATATAAGAAAAAAGGCGTTGCACAGACTCATTTACGGTGCTAATTTTTTCTTCACTGATCCAAACCGTTGATTCTAAAGGAGGAACTCTGGACTGACCGTACATGAAATATATACTATACTAGAAAATCCAAACGCTTGCATTCGTGACCGGAAAATAAAGTTTAATGTCTTATAAAAAAAAATGAAAGAGGATCAAATTATGGAAGGACAAGATCTTCCAACGCAGGGGATTGCAACATTGCCATCTACTCGGCGCCACCGTACTAATTGTTTGGATTACTTAATCACGGGCAGAAGAGTTTCATTTTTGGATTGGGACGGGGTTCTACCCCCGCCTGCCCCGAGCTTGGCCTGGGCAGGGCTCTGACCGTGATGCATACTCATCCATTTTTCCATATGTTTTAGGGTATATACCCAAAATGTGGCGTGTCCAAGGCTAAAGTGAACTGCAACCTTCATCCCGGTTTTTGTAACTTTACGAATATATTGGATGGAAAATAAACATGATCCGGCCCTAGGAAGGTTTGAATGGTGGGCATCATCATCATCCATGTTTCCTATGGTGTGGTCCACTTGACTGATGGATCTACCTCATTTCCTGCATAATACCTTAAAATAACATGGTAAAATGGATGAACAATGTGGATAAAACCCATACATAATATTTGGCAATATGTTGACATGGCAAAGTTTTGTGAGCCCCACCATAGCAATGTATGTGTTATATTCACACCATCCATTCATTTTTCCATATCATTTTAGGCCGTGAACCCAACTAAAAAATGAGTAGATCCAAAGCTCAATTGGACCACATCACAGAAAATAGTAGGGATTAAATACCTATTGTTGAAAACTTCCTACGGAAATTTTGAATCAGGTTGAGATTTATGTTTTCCCTCCACCTGTGCTTATAAACAAAATGGACCTTAGGAAGGTTTCAATGGTCAACATCATTATTCCCATGGTTGGCACTTGGTTTGTTTTTTGTCACATTCTGTGTATACAAGCATTCCTGAATCGATATAGCGGTTTGATTCAAACCGATCAAATTTGACCGTAAGTGCCAAACTTGATAATATAAACTGAATTTGAGGAGATTGGTCGCTTGCTTAACCACTCGCAGAATATTTATAACGAGCAGGTGATAATCGAAGGGTGGAGTTTTTCTTTTAAAGATGGGTTGTGCCTTATCTTTCAAAAAAAAAAGAAAAAAAAAAAAAAGAAGATAGACTTTTCAATATACCGGTGCAATCAAATAAAAGGAAAAACTTATAATTGGTTGTTTAGAACAACTGTAAGATTACTTCTTCTGAAAGAATCACTTGTATTAGATAAAGATCAAGTCCAATGTGTGAGCGTAAACTTATATTACAATTAAGAAATTATTGTTACTGGATTATCACTATTCCTAAGACAGATTGAGCTTAAGATAAATTTATACATTTGATTTGTTTATATGGTTTGATTGTTTTTTGCTTCACTAATCTTCCTGTTATTTATAGATTTCTTATGTAGTTATTGTTCAAATGTTTTGACTCCTCTTCATTGGACGGTTATGGCAACTAACGTTACCATCTAGATTATTATCTTATTACGTTTCCTACACTGATTGTTCCTCTTCTCTCGGCCAAGCTCTATTCTCTTTGGTCATGTCTTACTCTTCAACTACATTTTGCTTCTGAATGTTTCGGTCACACTTAGAGCTGTACACGAACTGAGTTAACTCGGTTAACTCGCTCAACTTGACTCGAAAAAGCTCGATTTGACTCGATTCGAAATTGAGTTCGAGCTGATTTTTGGAGATCGAAAAAAATTCAAGCTTGTCCTAGCTCAAATCGACTCGAATCGAACCTCGGCTCGAATCGAACTCGGATCGAATCAGTTCAGTGATTCGGTTATTTTGATATTGATGTTACTCACCAAGCGTCTAATGAAATGACTGAACGAAGTGGTGTTTCGGGTACATACATTCTTTGTAGAATCATCTAGTGGCGAGAAGGTATGATACTAAACAAATCACTACAATACACACACACACACATGATTAAACTACCCATGTATTTTGATTTTGATGTTGCCTATCAAGTGCTTGATGAATTGCCTGTAAACTGTTGTTGCTGTTTTGCATATTATGAGAAATTGAAGGTGCATTCTTTGTGTTTGAGAAAATATCGCAGAGGCTCGAACTCAACTTGAACTAGCTCGAGTTATTGACTGAACTAAGTCGATCTAGGTAGTCAGGCTCGAGGACCAAGCTGAGTCGAGTTTGATTTGGGTCAGGTACTGGATGAGCCAAGTCGAGCTATACCAAGCTCGACTCGTGTACAACTCTAGTCACACTACTTTGTCGGTATTATATATGTAACATTGAATCAATGCCAGATATGATTCCCTAAAAATCACTCCCCTTCTAAAGTGATGTAAAATCCCTTGAAATTCCAGGGGATAAAATTTCACCCTGATTTAAAATTCTGGTGAGACATAGTAAAGAAAAATGATGAAACTATTTTCATTTTTCATAGCCTACTAAAGTTCTCGATCAAAGTAAAAATTGTTCGTAAGGAGTTTAATAAGATTCTGCTTCACGTTGGCCGTTCAGATTTTGGAGCCACATCATGTACTATGAGTTCTCAAAAAAGTTAGCCCGAGTTCGGTGCTAACTGGTGCGCGGCTGAGCATTCGGCTGTATATACATATACACCCACTCCTTTTTATGGTACGGTTGTCTTGAGCTCTTGGATCCAATGTACAGTCTCAATATAACGCATGCATTACTGTGAGCCCGCGGAATTTTACCACGTCAACACAATACCGATTTCGTGCTTGCGTCATACGCTACCCAATCCGAGCCCACAATTCCTCTATTTATTCTAGGTTAGGGGTTCCGACTTTTAGCACTCTTGCGGGTGAAGCAACCATGGGCGGTGACTTTGTGGTAATCAAACCTAGCCGCAGCGACGAGGTATTGGATGCCGATCAACAGCTGATGATGGCCCACCAGATCAGAGCCCACTTTGAATCTATGGCTCCTAAGCGCCCGAAGAAACCCAACAGGAGCGAAGTCCCCTCCTTAGACGAAGCTACCGTCTGCAATGGTAATGATCCCATCTCCCCTCACGACAACATCCCCGAACTCCACCGACTCAGAGCCCTTCTATTGCAATCGCATGTAAGTACACCGTCTCCGTACATAAGGTTCTGTAGCCGTACTCGTACGTGCACCCCGCCACACGAGGAAACATACGACGAACTGCCGTGTATCTAGGAAATCCAAGACGTGCATCATGTGGGGGCCACCGTGTTTGGGTAACGGGCCTGATCTTTTTGCCGGAGGATATAGACGGTGGATCCCGCCTGATACCCTGCTGGATGTCGTACACACGTGCTTTCTTCGCACGTGTATTATAGGCGCGTCTGAAGGATGCGCGTGGGGCTACCAAGTAGCATCCGTTGTTTACTGGGGCGCGTTCCAGTGATACCGGTACCACCGTAAGCTTATGATCGTACTGGAAAGATGTGCAGCCCACGTGATTTATGCAGCACATCCAAACGGTCCATCAGATGTGTGTCCACATGTTACCCGACGGTCCCTAAAATCAGCTTGATACAGAACTCAGGTGGGACACAGCACATGGAACAACTTGGGAGGGAACGACCACTCTTTATTTGCTGTAGGGACCTGACCCTTCATTCAGGCCAGATGAAGTGCCTGAATGACATGGATTCCATACACATAACTGTGGTCCCCACAAGGAAATCAAGGGTGACAACACTGTAGGCCCCACACGAAAATAAGTATAAACGTCCCTTCTCAACTTGTTACCTATCGTGTGGCCCACATAATTCAAGGATCATGCAGATTTTCATTTCCATTGGGGCAACATGCACTGACGCATCTGATGGACGGTTTGATTTCATGCACGCATCACGCGGACCACACATCTGTAAGCTAACGGAATCACTGGAGCGCACCTCCTGTTTATTATTTTGTATGGCATCCACTCCGTTCATAAGGTGTGCGAAACCATGATGAAGGGACCTTCTAATAATCAAGATAATCCATAACACAAGTGAGGCACACCACTTAAATTTGGAGTTTTGAGTATAGTTTAAGAACTGGAAAACTCAGATTAACTCGATGTTAATCCGAGTCGGGTCGACTCAAAAGCTTCGTTTTATTGAGTCCTACTTTGCCCCTACTATTAATAAACATGAATTTGAGAAGGCGAGTGATTTGCAGTGAGTCGACAAGCTGAGTTTTTCTGAGTCTGGGTCATTCTCAAAACGAAGTTTTCTGATGAACTGACTCGAACCTGACCATTAACAGCCCTATAATTAACATAGTCGTGGTTGACTACCGAGTCAACTCATCCGTGTCTTTCCGTGTACGACTGAGTCTTTATAGCATGTTTGTTTTTCTATCTTCTAATGTTGTACGTCTTTTTCTTTCAGCCCATATGTTCAGAAGAGGCGGCTCCTTTTGCACAAAACGAGTTCGTGGAGACCCAATACTACACTGAGTTGAATTCAATCGATAAACAGCATCACACGGTTAGATATGTCTACACGTTTCTCTCTTTTTATCCACCTTATACATGACATGCATGCATAGAAATCCAGTTTGTACAAAAATTTTCTTAAAATTAATTATTTTTTCTTACCTTTAAAAATTGAAATTGTCCAAAAATCTAAAATTTTTTGCTTGCCATCCAAAAATCTAGGCTGTCCTCCCAATCGAGGACTAGTTTAAATACTTTCAATAATAACTAAGCCTAAGAGAAAACATGCACCGAATAAATATTTTCTCTTGCAATATGCTTTGTCAATACATCTGTTATGCTCTTGTTAGTGTAAATTTTTTGAAATGAGTTTTATCGCTTTCCACCACATCATGAACAAAATGATATTGTACGCCGTTATGATTGGTCTGATCATAAAATAATGGATTTTAACGTAAGTGTAATACACTTTGAATGTCATAATAAATCCAACACTTTTTGATTGAATTTGAATTCTTCTAATAACTTTTTCAACCAACATCCAACTAACCACACATTTAGCCAAAGAGAAGTCATAACCTATGGTAGACTTTCTTTTATCTTCATCTCTTATATAATCTAAGTCCATTATATATTTATTGATTTCTCTTGTTACTTGTGTGATGTCGGGTATGGTGCACATTACATGACAAACACAAGGCTTCCTACCACCAATGAATATGATACCTGCAACTCTTCTTTTCTTATTCTTTTTTTTTTTTTTTTTGCTTTTATATTTGCTTTTGTATCGGGACATCGATATGAAAACAACTTTCAACTACCAAGGAATAAAGTAATGATTAGATTAGAATTTTGTATATTAAAGTGGTGCAGGGGTCTTTCAACACAATCCTTTTGAGTATTTAGACTTCATTGTTTTTCATGTCTCTAGGTATGGCCATCTCAAGAATTTGATTACTAGCACCTGAATCCTTCATATCAAATTTATTGACCAAACAATATTTTCATACTACAATAGTATTTCTATTAGTACCTACATCAATCATGTCATCTACACATAATAACAAGATAATGGAGTCGCCATTAACATAGCTATGAACATATATACAATGATCTATCTCACATCTTTGAAATCTAAAACTCATAATGAAGTAATTAAACAACTTTTACCAATAACTTGGCACATACTTTAAATTTATTATTATTATTATTTTTTAAATTGATCTGGTCAAATGACAAACTAGATTCTTCTTGTTTTCTTTAACAAAACCTTTAGGTTGAGTCATATAAATTTATTCATCAAGATTTCTATACATGCTCTTTGTCAGCTTTATTTTCAATGATATCATCAACTTGTTGATCTTTTGAGTCAGCATGTAGATTTTAAAAATCCTTTGAAGATTTTAACTCAATTATCTCTTACGACTTTGAGCTTAATGATTCTTTTTCTTTCTATATAGAATTTTTCATTGAAAATAACATTTTGATAAATCATCAATGTATGGGTAATAGGGTGCCACAATCTATACCTATTTATTTCATGTGCATAGTTAAGAAAAGAACACTTTTAGACATCTAATTTGTTATTTGGGAATTCACACATAAGTTTTAGAATCAAGAGTATGAAGGAAGTAATAATTAATAGGTTTTTATCAACCATACCTCTCTAGGAATCTTACAATTTAATACAATTATGAAAAAAAAAACAATTCATCAAGTAACAAATTGCATCAACAATTTCTGATTTAAAACCATTTAAACATAGTTGAACTCAACATACTCTTAGCACAATCCGTAAGTGTATTATTTACATGTTAAATTACTTTATTCTGTTGTGGATTACCACAAACCACTTTGTACCCCTCTACCATGTTCACTACAAAAAACTCTTGAATTCTTTCGAAGTATACTCTCATTTGTTATCGGTTTGTCGACACTTAATCGTCTTTCCTTTTCGATTTCCAACTGATATTTTAAACTCCTAAAATAAGAAAAAATATTACTTTTTCCTTTTGAGCATGTAAGCTTGATACTTTTAAGAAAAAAAAAATCATTAATAAAATAAACAAATACTTACAACCTTTTAAGAATTCGACAAGTACCTCCTAATTGCCAAAATGAATCACATTTAAAAAATTCGTACTTTATTAAAAGATAAGAACCCTTTCTTTCCTTTAAAAGGTATAGAGCCTAACAAATACAAGAGGGGGCCCACACTCGAGCCAGATGATAGGAAAAGAAAAGAGAAAATTAGAAAAAGGAACGAAAACTCATACCCTAGGTCAGGGAGACACCCACAGCTCGGGCTAGGGTGAAAGCCCACATCCGGGCCAACGAAAAGCTCACACATCAGGCCAGGGACCGAGAAGAACAAGAGAAAAAAAAAAAGAAAAAAAAAAAAGAGCTAGCCTCAAAGAAGCAAGGATAGCTCAATCTCAGAGATAATGCAGGTAGATGAATTGGACTTGACATTAGCGAGCTTAGAGATAAGTGCTTTTTTCTGCTTATTTGACTGTCATTTAGCCCTAATGCTCAACAATTAGGGATCTCAGACATCGAGTGGAAAGTCTCATGCTCTAAGATGAAGAGTCGGGTTTCAAAATCACATGAAAGTTATCTTCATTATATACTTCAGTGAGGATACCTGAAATAACAGAAATCAATCTCCTTAGGCATAATAGAATAATAGGCATGCTTTTATCCCTGAGTCCTTGACTGTCAACATTGGAGATAGAACCCTAGACAACCCTAGAGGAAGGGGAAAAGCATAAGAGACCAACCTTTAAGGTGGTAATTTCAGTATGAGTGATTATCTAAGAAGGTCCCTGAGGGTTGGCTAGGGATCTCGGCTAGGGCGAAAGAAAACTGCCCAGGACTAGGGCGGAATGATATTGTTGGAAGATTCCAGGTAGCCGATATATGTGTGGTAGCAACATCAGCAATAGAAGGCCCAAAAGTAAACTTAGCTCGAGATTTCACCTCTTCCAGAATATATCTCAAGATCTTCTTTGGGAGGAATTTTTTTTTTCTTTGAAAAGGCAATTATTTCTCTCTCCAAATATGCCATGTAAGGGTTAAAAAGCAAAGCTTACTAAAAATTTGGAGAAAACCTCTATAAAGTTTTCAACAAGATGGCTAACAACTTGATTAATAGTGGGAGAGGGGTTAGTAGAAATGGAATACTTTCGGTGGATCTTTTCTTCGACCCATGAAGTATAAGGGCAATCAAAGAAAATGTGATTAATGTTTCTAAGGAAAAAGAACAAAAATGCCAATTACTATAAGAAATGATATTCAATCTTAATAGCTCATACTTGGTCTTATGCCTTTTATGAAAGATCATCCAATCCACAATAAAATGCTTGCAGACGTTACCATTAAATCAAACTAGCTCTCCTCTAGGCAAACCATCCTACATTGCCAAATCAAAGGAAATAAAGACATTTGAAGAAAGGGTCCATAAATTTTCATTGTTAATATGCATAAGGGCAATTTATCTCATATGACTAAAAATTTCACTAATCTTGGAAGTTAGCGAGTAAGGGGGCCGCCACTTATTATTCTCAATAAACATACTCATTTTTATTTATGGCTCCATCCCCAAATCCGCTAAATAATGCTCACCACAATGGTCTACAAGGCTACCTTCCCCAAGCCAAGGGTTATACTCAAAAGAAGTGCACTTTCTTGTACCAACAAGGAATCTAGTATGAAGTTTAACAATGCTACGAATACCAAGGATATGCGTCAAGCCCAAGACGCATTAGAAGATAGCCTAATATGCCATATAGAATTACTTTTAATATACTTTTCATGAACTGTTTAATCCAAAGGCTATCTTCCTTTATAATGATTTTCCACTACTACTTTATAAGGTAAGGTTTGGTAGAGATTTTAGGTGGATAAATCCCAAGGCCTCCATTATTTTTGGGCTTACAAATTTGATCCCAGCAAGCTGAATGGACCTTAGAGCTTCCCCAAAGCAAATTCCTCATTCTTCTTTCAGGAATCTTAAAGCAGCCCTTAGGGTGGAGAAAAGCATGAGACTGGAAGATGTGAAGAGTAGTTAGAGTTGATTTAATTAACTCCAGTATGTTAGCAAAAGTGAGGAGATTATATTTCCATCCTCTTAGCTTTGCATTAAATTTAGTAGAGGCTGGCAATCACAAATATGTAGCTTGCAAACATGGGCCACCGTATGATTGACTCTGATTGGGAGATGGGATCTTCCAGAAGAATGGTGGATTATACGGTTGAACGAAGAAGATGACTTCCCCAATAATGGCAGAACTAAATCAAGTGGCTAATCTTCAGATCTAATACGTTTGGATGGTCATCGAAACCTTGTGGGACGCACCTTATGGACGACAACTCATGAAATCTCAATGGGTTTCGAGATAGAGAGTTGCGCTCAATAAATCACGAGCAAATGAGATCTCACAGAGAGTGCACAGTGAAGCAGAGGGCTTCTAGAAACCATGACACCGACGCTCAAGATGAGTCTGAAAAAGCTTCTAGAAACATATGGACGGTCGGGATCGTGCCAGCATAAAGATTCCCTATGCATGATGGCTCTAACTGTCAAACCCTAAAAATGAGTTGGAGTATGGATAAACGGCTGAGATTCTTAGGAATGAAGGGATGAGATCAAAGGGCGTTGCTTTCTTCAGATTGCTAGTGCGACAGGGTAGGAACGGATCTCCGGTTTCGGAATTTTTTTCCTTCCGCACTCAACTTGTGGCTACGATTGTACACATGCAGATGAACTTTCACAAGCAGACTTAATAGGGTTTTGGTCAAATTTTGCATGCCTATGCGATGGACCGATCATATCAGGTGAGTGGTCACAATTAGTGGGCCATGATCAAGCATGATGGTCGGCTCTCGATTTAAACGCCCGCAGGCAGGAAGACGAAAGAGAATGAGGAGTTTTCCTCTTTGGGTCGGTTCGGGTCAAACCCGACTGACTGGTTTGTTTAAGTTTCGAGGAACGCGGGTGTACACTATGCATTGTGGGGTCCACTACAATGTTTGTGGAAAATCCTCTCTGCTCACCCGATATAGCTCTGATGTGGTAATCATGATATTGAAAATGAAGTTGATCTGATCATCATGTGGCTGCACTATTTGAATTTCGTCTACCGTTAAGGGTTTGGTTTGATGAACAATTCAGATAATTTGCCAAGTAGGTTCAAAGCCCAAGTGGACCACGCCACTAGGTCTTGAGTTTTATATAAACATTAGCAGGATACTTATTGACTAAACGATATAACTGTTGAATTTCCAATACTAGTCGTGGACCTGATGAACGGTGGATCTAGTACTCCAGGGTCCAATTATTGATGATGAATGACTTAGTTGTTTGTTATGGGATTTTACGAAGTTTTGTTGGAATCAGGATCCTAGAATCCGCGTTCTGTGTATAAGTTTTAAGGGTTCTCGAGTATAATGGAGTGTTTGCACAGGTATTTGTATAAGTGATAAAATAAAATTATGTGGTGATATTCCAAGATATTCAATACCCGAGTATCAGTAACCCAGGGTGTTACAAAATTCCATTTTAATAAATCGCATGTTTTTAGAAATCTAAAAATGCATGAATTAGATCATACTTATGTATATAAAAAGTGTTGATTTTACCATTGTAGATTTTATACAGTAAGAACTTTTTCCTTGATCTATCCCAAATGGACCAAAGGTAGAGAACCAACTAGTTAACCCGTTGGGAGGGATCGAAGCCTAACCCAGAGCCATCCATAAGATGCACCCCGCACATCCCTAGGCATGCACATGTGAGATGGTGGGTGCAACCTACCTTTTCTATCTCACACTCACCCTCTCTAACTCTACAAGGAGATGCCAAAGGGGCTTAGACATCTAGGCTCTTCTTTTTTTTTTCCTTGTTTGCTCTCCCCATAAGATATGAATTATTTTTGTGAGGAAGCTGTTGTTTCAGGGGATGCACCACTTGTGGTGCTCCACCATAATACAGACTTTATTGGGCTCTAATATGATAAAAGATTGTTTACATGCCTTAACTGATTAAATCTCTTCAATTTCCATAGTCATCATTCTTAGCTAATATCCATGCCAATTTAAGGAATGAATTAATAATCTTAACTATTGGATATCCATTAAGTATGATCTAAACAAATTAACGATTGAAAACATATAATTAACTAATTGAAAACCATCAATGTCCTAGATAGCTTTGAAAACACTTGATGAACTATTCAAACCAGAAGATCAACCTACTAGTAAAGTCTCAGGAAGACCAAGTGGATCTTTTATTGAATCATATAAATTACGACAATCTTGATGTATGCACCCAGGCAGACCTACTTTTACATGACCACGAGATAGCCTCCTAAAGTGAGCTAAACCGCATTCAATTAAGACATCTTCATCTACACATCCTTAGGTCTAGGAATTTTTCGGAGCTAATGCATCTACAAACCTTTCCAGTCTATACATGTTGGGTCTCCTAGTTAAGGCACTTGCCATAGATTCCAATAATATTAAGTAATCAAAGGTTTCCAATATTCATGTATCCATACACACTTACACTCTCATTTGGGATAGAGCTAAGGCACATCGACTCGAGTCATATGCTTAACGGTGGAGATTGTTTATCCTCACACCAAGTTAATCTCCTCACACAAGATGATAATTATTTGAATATACAAGTTTGTCCTAAAACCTACATAGTAATCGCCGAGGTATTGAAATCCCTGGTCCACAACTATCCCTTTGCTAGCAGTCGTTGTGCCAATCTTAAGTGCCAAAGGACTAACAGAGGAATCCTTCTCAAACTCATATTATCATAAACATTAATGAGGTTAATGAATGAATAAATTATATATATAATCGAGGTAAAATGTAATGTTACATTGGTTTTTTAGGACATACCCAACACCTCTATAGATCTTCCTTTGACCATCATGGCTTCAGAGAAAATTTCTCAAGTATTTTTCTATAGGATTCCTTTATAAATATTGTGCACACGATTGACTCCAAATTAATATATGAACCTGTAAACACCCCACCCCAGGCTGATAAGTTGATTGAGTTTGAACTGATAGATGAACAATCAAACCCCAATCCTAAACACTAACTCTAGAAGCATAAACCTTAGGAACCCCAATCATAAACCCTAAACTCGGCTCATTCAACCTAGTCAACCCAGTCAGCCTAACCCTAAACCCTAGAATCATGAGTCAGTTCAGTGAGTCAACTCACACGGTCAACTCACTGAGTCAACCCATCCGGTTAACCTACCCAATCCAACAACCTAGTCAACTCACCTAGTCAAGCCCATAAGCAAGCCCGAACCCAAGCCCAAAAGCAAGCCTAATTGGATAAAAAGGCAAAACCATAAAACAACAACCTTCACAGTAGAGCCTCCATACACTGGAGGAGGTAGCCTTCCAAAGCAGGGAGTCCAAGTGGGGACCAACAACAACCAGGTTGCCGCCGGTCATGTGGCACTCCTCTTCTTTGGGTAGCGCCCCTCAAGCATGTGGAATTCTCCTTTTTTCAAACCATAAGTATGCGATTGAAGTGTATTTACTCTGATGCCCATCTCTTTAACCAAAATTAACCTTTTACCACTTCATCCAACCCATGATATGATGTCATATGACAATCTCTAATCCTAAGCCTTTAACCACCTTTGCCCCTAGGATTACCAGGAATTACAAGAAAACTGGATTTAAATGTTATAAATAGCCTTTTCCCTTTCTCATTTCAAGCACTAACTCACTCTCATCCATTAGATTTAGGAAGCATTTCTTATCTTCCATAGGTCTCTTAGCCTTAGCCACCTAGCCATCCCTCTACCAAGGAGAGTGAGAGTGAGAGTGAGAGTACGGCCCTGGTCTAGCCTAGCCCACTAAGCCATATAAGTTCAAATTCGAGCCAATCAATCTAGCCTTACGACACTACCATTCATCCAACCATTCAACTTCAATCAGTTTCATCAAATCAAAGCATTAGTATCGGGCAACTTTTATTTAATTGTCAACCCTTTGCTCCTCATATACATTAGCATTACATTACATTTCATTGTTTTCTCGCATTTAATTGACGGGCGTATGCTCTGAGGCTTGTCGATATAATCGGGTCATACCCATCAGAAACTTTAGCCAGTTAGTCATCGTTTTGATGTATACATTGCATTCCATCATTTTCTCGTATTTGACCGGCAAGTATATGCTCTAAGGCTTGCCAATATAATTAGAGTATGTTCACCAGAAACCTTAGCCGGTTGATCGTCATTTTATCATAAGCATCAAGCATCACATACATACATACTTTGCACCTTGCACTCGATCGTTTCGAACGTATGCTCTGCGGCTTGTCGATATAATTGGATCCTGCCCATCAGAAATTTGGATCAGTCAATCATCATTGTCATTGCATCGCATTACATTTTCTTCACGCGAGAACTTACCTTATTCTTCTGAAATTAGTCAGATCATGTAAAGTAAAGACCATACATCCGTATGGGTAGAGTATGTGCCTAACACCTTCTCTCTTTGTAACCGCAATCCCTTACTCAGAATCTCTATAACGTAAACTCACGAGTCATCTTAGGGTTAATGATTTTCAGGTTCTCAATCTTAAGCATTTCTACAAGGTCTCACCAACTGTAGGATTGTAATAATTGGTTACTGGCGACTCTGGTCAAACATAATATCATCTTACCCCCAAATGAAAGTCCTCGAGCGAGGCAACCAGTGGAAATGAGAGTTGATCTCCTGTCCCCTAGGGAAATCTGCCCTCCAACGTCCATAGAACCATCATCGAGATTCATAATTAAACCAGTCCATGAATCTGACATCAGATAATAAAAAGTGTAGCATTTTCTTCATCATTAATTTTTACATCGACAGGCACAAATCTGTTGTATAATTATTATCATATAAAGATCTTATTCGATATTGATTTTCCTATATAAAGGTTTCACAATTTGTTCTACAGATCATTAACAATAGTTTAATTGAAAACATTGAATAAAATTGAATCATCTAGTGTATAAAGAAGATCTACAATGGCTAACTAGTTTTCCTCCTCTCCACGTGTTTTCTAATTGAATCATAATTGTATAGCCTTTATTCACTAACATTGTGTTTATCTTTAGTTTCCATAACGCATAATGGGATTTGTTGAACTTCGACACCTCAAATCTAGTAGAACTCGATGTAGCCATTTGGAGCAATTGCAGCACAAATGTTGACACCAATTTTCTGTTAAAAGGCTTCTCAACCTTTGACTTTTATTCTAATTGTTGTGGAAAAGCACCCATACATAGTCAATGCAAGCAAAACAAAACCTTGAAAGAAAATAACCAAACCAAAATCCAAAAGTAAATGAGAACGAAAAGAAATAAGAAACACAGATATTTACATCGTATGACAATGTACCTAGGTCTATAGGATAACAATATTGAGCTTTCTTCTTCATTAAAATACAAGAAATAAAGTGTACAAGGTTTGCTACTCTCTCACTCTTCCACTATACTAAAAACCTAACCAAGGAATCACTTTTCAAGAAGATACCCTCTCTACATGTATTCTCCTTTTACAGACAACACACCCTTAAAAGAGAAAACTTGCCAAAGACTAGGCTCCACATGCATGCGCTAGAAGAAAGAGGAGAGCATCATATATGTGTGCACTACACCTTGTTATGCATAAGTATGTGGAAGGGTTGTGTGCATCACATAAACCAAATCATAGTTCTGGGTAGAACATAACCCAAAATCACAATCATAACAAGATCTTAATCATCTAATTTTACCATTGAATTTCGATTGCTAACAATTTTTATTTTTATTTTTATCAATTGTCCATTTAGTGACATCCAATTGGATTATTAGGACATTTGACTAGTTTCACCCTGGGGCTATGCTCTAAAGACAATGGACCCGTTATTAGGATGGTCTGGATCCTTGACCATTTTTCCCAACTTTCCATTTAAAGACGTGAATTGCATGCATGGTTAGGATCCTTTGAACATCATCTTTAGGCCATGCCTTATTATCAATGGGCCCCGTGATTTCGATGTTCCTGGTCACTGTACATTTCCACCATGTCTACATTAATTTATCACCACTCGCCACTATGTATCCGTTAGTATCATTATTTTGGTGCCGCAGACGGGCAATGGGTTTATTAGGGTGACGGAAAATAGTGGAGAAAGCTGGTCCGATTTTCTCTTGCAATTGCATGAAGGTGCTGGGGAAGTTATGGTAGCGAGAGGAACAAAGAATTTCAGGAGTAACCCTGCTACCAACGAATGGAGTCCAAGGGTAGAAGAAGAGGTAATATGAGATCCTATGACCATGTATGCCTAAATGCATAAATTCATCACATATTATGTATATAAAATATGGCAATGTGTTTTTGTGCCATGTTTGTATTTTCTTCATGTGCTTTTCAGGCCATGTTCATCTCGACAAAGCCTAATCGGAGCGAGAGTAGCAGTTGAAGGGGGATTTCATCAGCTTAGCGTGAAGTAGTAGTGATTTTGTTCTTTGTTTCTTCGTTTTGCTTTGCGGTGTTGTTGCGGAGGTTTTGTTCTTTGTTTCTCGTTTTTCTTTGTGGCATTGTTGTGGAGGCTTCACTGTTACTAGTGTAAACTTTGATTTAAGTTGATTTATTGAAGTGTTCACCATGTTTCAAAAACTCAAAAGACTCGAGTCTGACTTAATGCTCAGCCATGTTGGGTTGACTTGAAGAGTCGGACTATTCTTTATTAGCCTCGACTCAATGTTTAATAACTGTGTTATATAGATAAAATACAAAAGTAATATTAGAAAAAGAATCAAACATGGAGTCATTGGTCCCTTCCCTTTACTAGAGGTCTTGGGTTAAAATCTTCCCAAGTGACTCATTTCAAGCCCAATTGAGTCGACTGAGTGATCGAGTTGACTTGACTTCAATATTTACTAATTAAAATTAATAATATCTATAAATATTTTAAGTAGTAATATATAGACATAATACAAAATTAATGGAAGAAAAATCAAACATGGGTGCTTGGCTTGTAGATTAGGGTTGTTGCTGCCTTCACTTGAGGTCTTGTGTTCAAACAGTATATGTTCATAAACTCAAGTGTACAAGTTGCCCCAGAGATTTTCAAATTTTGAGGTTTACTATGAGGATACGATCGGGAAATTCTCTCAACAAATAATCCACACACATGCATGCATGTACACACATGCATGAACACGCTATGGTCCACCTAGCAAATAACTTCCAACCTTTCATGTGTGTGTGAAATCCAACCTGTCCAATACATTGGCCTTATCATGAGTATCACTTCGTAACAAAAATAAAAATAAAAAATATCTACTCACCGGAGTGAACCATACCTTCTTTTTTTTTTTTTTTCTTTTTTATGCTACTTGTTAATGGGTAGAAATTGTTTTATGTGGTGTGGCCTACCTAATAAGTAGATGTGGATGATTTTTGCATTATATGATCCTCATGGTGGGACCAACTTATTGAAAGGGTTGGACTCGGATGTCACGTGCACTCAATAGGTTAGATGTTAATAGGTCTTGGTCTCCTACAGAGGATCCAACGACAACATTGATGTAAGACGACTAACCACTTGCTCTATAAGCTCAGATTACTAGAGTGTGGCAAATCAATCCCTTTATCTCATAGCTCAGGCCCACATTGCATAGGTTAGGCTCCCTGGCCCTACATTATATGGGTTCCGCCTCACACGATCTACCCGCCTCAGTCTAGCCCGGTGTTAAAATGTCCCTACAGCATGTTACTCTATGCCTTTGGTAGTATCTGACTTTAGCCCTGGTTTAAACCAATAATCCAAACCCAATAGGATATCTGGTTGTCCTTAGATTTTTGGATCTGCAAGTCGGATCAAATGTGCATTCAAATCATTGTGCACCTGAAATAGTTGATAGTGGCTATTTATAAGCTTGTCTCGATGCGTCTAGCCAGCTTAACTGCTAATGTACCGGATCCAGTCACCATGAGAGATTTGTTCTTATTGCAAATGCAGCCCTTACTGTAATAATGGCATATTACCTTCTTGTCAATTCCTACCCCTGCTTGGACAATAATTTCATCCAACCATTTTTCCATCATTTTAGTATACAAGACCAAAATTGAGGTAGATCCAAGGTGAAGTGGACCACATAGTGGGGATCGAACCCCACCATTAAAAAGTTTTTGGGAGCCCCAGCAGTTTTGAATCAAGCTGCTTATTAGCAGGTTTGATGGCAAATAAACATCAAGGTGGCCCCTAGGAAGGTTTCAATGGTGGATGTCATTGTCACCGCTGATTCCCGTGGTGTGGTCCACTTGAGCTTTGGATCTGCCTCACTTTTGGGCTCATACACTAAAGTGATCTGGAAAAATGGATGGACAGTGTGGATAAAACCCATACATTACAGTGGGCCCCACAGAGCCCCTGCCTGGATGGATTATTGTCCAGCGGGGCCAGGAAACAATACGCTTCCAAGATAAAGATGGATCTCAATCTAATCTCATCTAAGGTGTTCCCAAGCACCGTTTCTTTTGGGAGAAATTATTTACTGAAAATGCAGTTGTTTTTCTCCTTCCAAGAACCATACCGGAGTAGGAAAATAAAAGTTTACTGATGGTACCACACACCCAGTCAGAAGCATTATCGATAGCTAAGGGGGAGCTATGAATAAAAGAGGAAATTAACTTAAAAGAGTACAGGCGCTCTCATATCCAGCTTCTATATGAACGCTAGAAGAAAAAATGATTGACCGACTCCAGACGCAGAAGAAAAAAGTTACGACATTCCTAATGGAATGCCTATTATGTATTTTTTCATAGACCCATCCACTCCAAAGGCTTTGATTTTTATTGGGAATTTTCCAGAATTACTTTGTGAGATAAGCCAGGACAGAAACATCTAAGGGCGGGATGCTAAGTCCCACTTTAGACAGATATGCTCCCAATTGATGAAATGAATTTTGGAGTTACCTCAAAGAAAACTTTTAATGCACTTTTCTAAAATGAAGAAACAATATTTGAGAAGCAGGAAAGTATTAGACTAGAAAATGTGCACAGTAAAAGGAGTAAATCTTATCAACTCAAGTCTTCCACTAAAGGACAGGAGGAAAGCCTTCAAACCACCAAGCTTTTTATTAAATTTATCTATAACAGTTCCATAATCTTTTAGGTGAAGGTGACTAAAGTATGAGGAAAGTCCAAGTAGAGATTCCCTTCTTTTATGCGCACAATGCCCTTGATGATGTCCTTGCAACTACAGGAGCCTTAGATAATAATGACTTGTCTGAAAATTAATATCAAGCCCAAAATTATAAGTTAAGTTTGAAAACAGATATCTAAGGTTCATGGTCATTTAGGGCTCATTTAAGTAATTAAGTTATTTTTTTCACTTAAGTTAGTTTAGCCAGTATCATTGTAAAAGTCATTTATATGTCAAAAAGTTAATGATGTAAAGTGGGTTGCGAACACTTCATGGCAAAGATAGACTACAAAAGGCCTGATCGAAGGCAGAAATGATCCGAACAGTCAAAACCTTCAAATGATCGTATCTAGCAAACTGGGGTGAGTTTTTCGCATATTATATATGATTTTGGAGTAGGAAAAGCTACTTTATCCAACTAACCCCATTATGCTGGGTTTCCCACACAACTTTGTGGGATTTCATCAGATTGACGGTCAAAAATTACTTTTATTTTAATTTTTACTATAAATAACAAGTTTTAGTTCAAGTATAACTTCTGATCCTTTGAGTTGTAGAAGTCATGCCCAACATGAAAAGGGCTTATAAAAATTAAGAGAATAATGTGGTTAGGTTAATTGGTCAGTTACTATTTTTAGCAGAAAAGCATGAAGTCTAATAGGAATGGAGGTCATCTATAAATAGTAATTTACTATTTATAGTAAGTCACGTTTGTAAGGTGTTTGAGTTGGATTTTGAGTCTAAAACTTCGTCTTAAATTTGAGCTCATCATTTAAAGGATAGTAATTTCATTTTTAAAAAAATCATCAATCAAATTATTTTAAATTTATTACAAATTATTTCTACTTTTATCCCTCATAGATTCGAGAAAGCTCTGTAAGGAGTCCAAAGAGCTCTATGGATTCAGAGTAGATATCCCCTGAGGAAGACAGATGGACCTCATCACGTCCCTCCCTACATCAACTACTTATCTTAATAAGTAATTATCTTTAGCTTTTAAACTTATGACATTTCTACTTCTCTCTCACTGTTCATGTCAAAGTAGACTCTTTCTCACTGTCCATGTCAAAAGAAGCCCCACGTGGTGGACCGTCCACATGAAGGCTCACATGGTGGACTGTCCACGTAAAAGGTGGGCCCCACATGATGGATGACTTCAAATTAATGGGGGCCACATATGGATGGTCCACATCAAAGGTTGGCCCATAATGATAAAATGCCCACATCCAAAGCAGGCTGATATGATGGTCGACCCACTTCAAAGGTAGGGCTGACATAATGGACGGTTCACATAAACGGTGGGCTACACATGATGGGCAATGGATATTGAAGTTGGGCCCCACATGATGGATGGCCCATATTGAGGTGGCCCCACATAATGGACAGTCCACATCAAAGGTCAATCCTAATGATGAATGACCCACATTCAAGGTAAGCTTTGCATGATGGGCAATCTACATTAAAGGTGGGGCTCACATGATGAAAATTCACATCAAAGGTGGGCTCCACATGATGGGCAATTAATAATGGTGGGCCTCACATGATGGATGATTTACATTAAGGTGGGCCCCAAATGATGGACGATCCATAGGGCTGTACACAAACCGAGTTAGCTCGGTTAGCTTAACTCGACTCGAAAAAGCTCGATTCAACTTGGATCGAAACTAAGTTCGAGCCGAGTCGAGCTAATTTTTTTAGATCGAAAAAATTTTGAACTGAGTTCAAGCTTGCCCGAGCTCGACCCAACTCGGATCGAACCCAACTCGAATCAAACTTGGATCGAACCAGTTTGGTGACTCGGTTACTTTGATATTGATGTTGCTCACCAAGTGTTTGATGAAATGACTCAACAAAGTGTCGGCTGGTGGCAAGGAAGGTATGTTTCATCAAACAAATACTCTTTTGTCTTGATTTTGATGTTGCCTACAAGGTGTTTGATGAAATACATGTAAAACCATTGCTGGTGTTTTACATACAGTGAGAATTTAAAAGTCCAGTCCATCTGTTTGTGAAAATGCTGTACAAGTGAACTCGGCTCGATCTTGGCTCGAACTTAGCTCGAACTGGCCCAAGCTATTGACCGAACAGAGTCGAGCCGAGTTCGAGCTGAGGTCAGCCAGTGGTTGTTCACTCCCCAAGTATAGGGTTGTGATGTAGTAATAAACTCGGTAAGACCGAGGTCGAATCCACAGGGACTGAAACTTGTACGTTTCCTGAAACTAATTAGAAATAGAACTAGCCTAAGATGAAATCTAAATCCAATATAAAGTGATGAATAATGGTGAAAGATTAATCTAAAACTTAAGAGAAATCAGAGATAAGAAACTAGGGATTCAGAGGATCCACTTGTAGAGATCAGGGAGATCTTATGCCTGCTTCATGGATATTATACTGAACTTACTTGATATAGTTTTCAAGAGATGAAAGGTATAAGAATTAGGTATGATTCCATCACAAATCCATGCCTAAGAGACAAGGTAAACAACAGAACTTAGACCAATCCATACCCAACTAAAAGATGTATGAGTGTTAGGAAGGATTCCATCATCCAACCATGTCTATGAGACGATGGTGAACAACAGGGTTTCCGAACATCAAAATAAAAGGAAAGGAATTATTCAAGCCATCACAGATCTACTGTAATTTAAATCACAACAAACCATTAATGACTAAAAGAATTTCTTAAATCAAAACAGAGTCAATCAGTTCAGTTCAAATCAAACCTGTAGAAGCTCCCATCACGCCACAAGCTTCACCTCTTAGCCCTAGCTAAGAGGTTTAGCCTAACATAGTCATAGAAAAAAGAAGAAAAATAAAGAAAAAATACATAAAAATTTCAAACACTTCTCTCTCCGCCTCTCTTTCTCTATCTGACGTCCCCTATTCAAGCATACCCTCTTCTCCACGTTTGGAACTCTTTTTATAGCTTTTGGAGTGGTGGAAATCAGATTTGGGAAGCTATCGCACGCGCAGCGAAAGCCTTTTGCAGTCAAGTTTGAGGCTTCATAACTCTCGCGTTCCTTGCATTATTTCTGTAAAATCAGCGTCTCTTGGAAGTATTTTGGCTGGCCTACACGATGGATGGTTCAGATCTGCCATATGATCAAAGATGGTGAGCTACAACTGCCTGGAAAGTCAGATTTCGCGGACGTGCGTAGCCTTTCGCACGTCCGGCGCTGACGTGATCGGTGGGCCCCACAGAGGTATTTTCAGAGAAATCCACCCTGTCCATTAGATTCAGGACGAAATTTCAGTCAAGAATAGGTGATTTTGAACGTCCATTGACGCGATCCAGAGAAGAAATCACCCCAAAAATCGTTTTGAACATCGCAGGACCGCCTGTTTGTGGCCTCTGTATCGCGCACGTGTGCTTGCATGGGTCCAAAAGTTCAGCAAGGTTTTGTAGTAGTCGAGGCCCTTTACACGATGGACGGTTTGGATTGTCCACTGGGACAATGTGTGGGGCCCACTAGCGTCCGTAAAAACGGACAGTTCTGCCGTTTTACAACGCTGAAACGGCAACTGCCATGCTAGGAAGAAGACGCGGGTCAGCAGCGCTGACCCGCCTTACACGGTTCGGTGCGGCTCGGGACGTGTGTACCTCATGTACACACGTTGTATATACGGGGCCCACTGTAATGTATATGCAAGAACCGATCCATCCATTTGTTTCCTAATCTTATTTAAACCGCCGAGACCAAAGTTGAAACAGTTCCAGATATCAGGTGGGCCCAGAATCAACGGTTTATGGGCTGATCTGTCAGTTGGGGTACTTCCATAGTGAACCGAGGGCTGAAATTTGATATGTACGGTTAATTTATGGTCCTCAGGCCATGTATGAAGTTTCGAGTCGAGTGGATGGTGAAAACCCTGTGATCTTGCATTCTGACTAACTTTCAGGCCACTTAAGCTTTAGTTTCTCAATTTTCTCGGATCTCTGGCATATATATCCATCGATCTCGGTCCCCTGGAGTCCATTCTTTGCTCTGGTG
Organism: Magnolia sinica; assembly: GCF_029962835.1. NCBI lineage: Eukaryota > Viridiplantae > Streptophyta > Magnoliopsida > Magnoliales > Magnoliaceae > Magnolia > Magnolia sinica. The sequence goes on from NC_080588.1 coordinate 52,859,425, forward strand.
ACTTCGGAGCGTTAAATTCATGCTTTTAATACTCTTTTTCAATCAAAGCTCCTTATTACATCCTGCAACAAAAACACGATTAAATTATAATATTAGGCATTATCGTGTACGTAAAATCAGGCAGTAATCGGGTTTTGATATGCAATATTCGACCCTCAACACAACCCCTAACTACCATTTTGCTAGTCCCGAGCAAAGTATGCGAAAAATAAGTCGAGAATTACAGGACAATCTCTATGAACTCAAGTGATTTTTGAAAAGCAATCTAGATACGAAAATTCTAAGATGCATGACTGGTGGGCATTACTTCCTCCTGGAATCAAGCGCACAATAAATTTCATAATCAAGTTTAAAGTATTTATGCATTAATTAGAACAATTCTAAACAATGAGTACCATGAGTGTATAATGAAATCTCGGCTTATCATCATTAAGAAATCCAATAGATAATTTCTATGATAACATTGATAATCAAAAGAGCATTCAGGACACTCAAAACCTAAACCAGAGCTTGCCTTACAATTCTTTCTTTTCATTTTTCTCGCTTTTGATTTTTCCATCGAGGGAGAGGAGAATCGAATGCACACCTATAGGGAGCAAACCTATGGTAAAGATCGTACACCCAACCCTTTTCACATATCATCTATGGGGAATTAAATCTACACCTATAGGGAGCAAACCTATAATGAAGATTATTAGTACAACCCTTTACAAAGGTATCTGTTTTTTTTTTTTATAGGTATTTTCTTTTTCTTCAATTGATCATGACGGGCAAATTTTTCAGGCTAGTTCCTTATATGCTTAGTGATTACCAAATTAACCCTTCCATATCAAACTGAAACCTTTATGTGAAATCAAGATGTGTCTTGTGAAATCATGACTCAATCAATGTTTAAAACCTCTAATCATGGATTAACAATTCAAACTTAACTGTGAAATCTAAAAGATACTGAATCCAAGAGTCATAAATTACCAACATCACTTATCTTGTAATTCTAAATCCAAGATGGCCTTCAAAATCACTTCGAATTCATACGAAATTCCAGAAAAATTTAAAAATTTTCACAATTTCTGCTCAAGACCAAGAAAACACTGATTAGGTAGCCCAATCTCCCACCCCCAACTAAAAATCTACATTGTCCTCAATGTAAAAGAAATAAGCATGCAATGCACATGGGACAACGAAAATATAAGAGGAGTGATGGAAAGATAGTACCTGGACGAAAGAATCAAGAGGCTTTCCAAAGATATCTAGGTAAGAAGCGAGTTAGCAAGAGAGAAACCAATATAAGTAAGACAAAAATAATAAAAATAAAATCCTACCTACACCACTTTCGCAGGTGCTCTCGATTGCATTTAGCTTATGCAACAAGCCTTTAAACCCCTAGGTTGCCCCTAGTGGACGAGTTGTAGTCTCGTGAGGGTTTGCAGCAATGTTGCCCACAAACATTGAACTAACTAACTCGAAAAATGAAATGGAATGAAAAGCTGGGTTGCCTCACAGGAGCGCTAAGTTTAAGCCTTCAGCCAGACAACAAATTAACCTAGAACAGCATGAAGCAAACTACCCTAGTCCTATGAATGCAGGGAAAAACTACTCGATCATACCGCAAGGTTCCTCTTCCGGCCAATATCTTGATAAGTTTCTTAGTAAGTTCCTCAACAGGATCATCCAAAAGCCCTTTTTGCAATAGGCTTGGACGCTCTGGAGCATGACTTTCCAGAGAAACTTATGTACCTCATAAGAAATTTTTCACTGAATTGCTTGAGGTATCCAGAGTATATACGATTCACCTGTGACAGAAGAAGTTTCAACGTTAGTATCCCATGGTGAATCAAAGACTACAAGTAAATAAAGTTTAGAAAACTTCTTAAGAAGTGATGTAGTCTCAACACATTCTGAAGTTCCAAACTTCGGTTCAATTTTCAGCTCCTCTTCCTTTACTGGTAGACGTTTAAGATTAGGGGAAGAAGGGGCTTCAGAATAAGGGTTCTCTCGGTCAGTGATGACTACCGAGATGTCGTCTTGCAAGGCATCCACTTTATCTTTTGACATGAGATCATTTGAATCTGCAAGGTATGCCAAGCAATCATCCAAAGAGTTAGGAAGTTCAGCTGAGTGTGACTTATTTTTTACATTGTAGCTCGCGATGATCTGCCTAAGGAAAGCATCATCCTTGAAAGTAACCAGATGTACGCTTTCTTCCTCCAGTCCTACACCGACAGATTGAAAATCAATAGGATAAGCATCGATGTGATCACTTTGTCTATTGAGACTACTCAATCGAGGCGTTGAATTGTTAAACGTGTACAGCTCAGATGATGGCCTCAATTGAGTGGTTTCAAATTCCAGGGTCGTAGCGAGCAACTCGTCCTTCTCTTGAATCACATCATCATTCGATTCAAAGGTGTGGTCCAAACATGTTTTACAAGAGTTAGAAGGGTCGGTTGTAAGGAGCTCATCCTCCACCTTTAAATCAGACATGTCAGGTGAGGGGAGTGACTCATTATGACCGACCACTTTGTGTACATCTTGATCATTGACCTGGACCAAACTTGAGATAGATTCCAGGGGAACTGTGGCTGCACATTCAGGATCGCTGTCCCAATATTCATCATATTCTAGTTTAGTGCAGTGCACATTTGGGATGGGATCGCCTTCCTCACATTCTATTCCTAAATTCGGTTGAGGTTCAAAACTAACCTTTACCTCATCATTGAAATCCTGTGTGTCATGTAAGGAAGGTGTGTCATCATCACTATATTTAAAAGACACCCATGTATCTTCACCATTCCTTTGAACAGTCATCGAGATCTTCTCATCAGGAGATTGAACCGCATGCTCATTAATGGAATCCAACTCCTCATTCCAAATTCCAGATTCCTTCAAAAGTGAGTGAGGATCACTTTCCTTGCATTGTATTTTTAGATTGGGTTGTGGTTGGGATGAGAAAGCTTCCTCTATCTTTTCGAGGCACGAAGTGAGTGTTTCCATTGCTTTTCTAATTTTCGTAAGACAGGCCATGTCATGTTGAAATGAATCCTCTTGGGTCGTTTCTGGTTGGATTTTAAAGGTATGGGATCCAAGAGAATTATTATAACATGTTGATGGTTCATTTACCCAATTTTGATGTTCCCACCGGTTATAGTCATACTGATCATAGGTGGGAGAATCTGCTGGTTGGTAATACTTATTATCGCTCATGATATAATCACGCATTGTTTTCTTTTTATCAGATGGGTGATAATAATTCTCACAACCATAATTATGATAACCCCAATACTCACGTACTGTTTTGTTAATTCGTGGGGTGTATTTGTTCTCCTGCATATAATCACGTAAGGACTTCTTAGCCGGTGGATCTTTATATTCTGATCGGTTCTTACTGATAGTTTCAGAAAAGTTTTGAGGCATAGGTTGATTTATATCTTCATCATCCCAAAATAGGTTATTCTTCTTAGCATACTAACGTTCCCATTCGTGCATATACATGATGAAACCCTTAATCTGAATTTAATCCTAAGAAAAACAGAAGAAAAGATCCTACAACAATGTTTAAAGTAAGAGGAGGAGAAGTTAGAAAGAATGTACCAAATGAGAAGTTCCTATGTTAAGATCCTATAAAAGAAAACAAAAGAGATTAGTTTCTAAAATAGAAAGTCTAAAGTTAGAAAGTTCCTACAATTGAAATAGAAAGTTAGTTTCTAAAAAGGAAAGTTCCCTAAACCTAAAAGCTAAGTTAGTTTCAAAAAAGAAAACCTAGAATTAGAAAGTTTCTAAAATAGAAAATCTAAACCTAAAAATAAACTAATTCCTAAAAATAGAAAAATACTAGAAAATAGAAAATTTCTAAAATTAAAAGAAAGCCTAGAATAAGAAAATTTCTAAAACTCAAATAATAATTCTAAAAATAGAAAAAGTAGAGGAATTAAAAAGAGATTACCAATTTAGAAGTTATTTCAGGATCCTACAAAATAGGAAAACAGGTTAGTTTCTAAAAATAAAATAAAAACTTTTAACCTAAAGTTAGTAAAATCCTAATCTTAACCTAATTCTAAAACTAATTAATTTCAGAAAAACATAGCCGTCAATCCCCGGCAACGGCGCCAAAAACTTGTTCACTCCCCAAGTATAGGGTTGTGATGTAGTAATAAACTCGGTAAGATCGAGGTCGAATCCACAGGGACTGAAACTTGTACGTTTCCTGAAACTAATTAGAAATAGAACTAACCTAAGATGAAATCTAAATCTAATATAAAGTGATGAATAATGGTGAAAGATTAATCTAAAACTTAAGAGAAATCAGAGATAAGAAACTAGGGATTCAGAGGATCCACTTGTAGAGATCAGGGAGATCTTATGCCTGCTTCATGGATATTATACTGAACTTACTTGATGTAGTTTTCAAGAGATGAAAGGTATAAGAATTAGGTATGATTCCATCACAAATTCATGCCTAAGAGACAAGGTAAACAACAGAACTTAGACCAATCCATACCCAACTAAAAGATGTATGAGTGTTAGGAAGGATTCCATCATCCAACCATGTCTATGAGACGATGGTGAACAACAGGGTTTCCGAACATCAAAATAAAAGGAAAGGAATTATTCAAGCCATCACAGATCTACTGTAATTTAAATCACAACAAACCATTAATGACTAAAAGAATTTCTTAAATCAAAACAGAGTCAATCAGTTCAGTTCAAATCAAACCTGTAGAAGCTCCCATCACGCCACAAGCTTCACCTCTTAGCCCTAGCTAAGAGGTTTAGCCTAACATAGTCATAGAAAAAAGAAGAAAAATAAAGAAAAAATACATAAAAATTTCAAACACTTCTCTCTTCGCCTCTCTTTCTCTATCTGACGTCCCCTATTCAAGCATACCCTCTTCTCCACGTTTGGAACTCTTTTTATAGCTTTTGGAGTGGTGGAAATCGGATTTGGAAAGCTATCGCACGCGCAGCAAAAGCCTTTTGGGCCAAGTTCGGGGCTTCATAACTCTCGCGTTTTTTGCATTATTTCTGTAAAATCAGTGTCTCTTGGAAGTATTTTGGCTGGCCTACACGATGGACAGTTCAGATCTGCCATATGATCAAAGATGGAGAGCCACAACTGGCTGGAAAGTCATATTTTGCGGAAGTGTGTAGCCTTTCGCACGTCCAGCGCTGACGTGATCGGTGGGCCCCACAGAGGTATTTTTGGAGAAATCCACCCCGTCCATTAGATTCAAGATGAAATTTCAGTCAAGAATGGGTGGTTTTGAACGTCCATTGACGCGATCCAGAGAAGAAATCACCCCAAAAATTATTTTGAACGTCGCAGGACGACCTGTTTGTGGCCTCTGTATCGCGCACGTGTGCTTACATGGGTCCAAAAGTTCAGCAAGGTTTTGTAGTAGTCGAGGCCCTCTACACGATGGACGGTTTGGATTATCCACTGGGACAATGTGTGGGGCCCACTAGCGTTCGTAAAAACGGACAGTTCCGTCCGTTTTACAACGCTGAAACGGCAACTGCCATGCTGGGAAGAAGACGCGGGTCAGCAGCGCTGACCCGCCTTACACGGTTCGGTGCGGCTCGGGATGTGTGTACCTCATGTACACACGTTGTATATACGGGGCCCACTGTAATGTATATGCAAGATCCGATCCATCCATTTGTTTCCTCATCTTATTTAAACTGCCGAGACCAAAGTTGAGATAGTTCCAGATATCAGGTGGGCCCAGAATCAACGGTTTATGGGCTGATCTGTAAGTTGGGGTACTTCCATAGTGAACTGAGGGCTAAAATTTGATATGTACGGTTAATTTATGGTCCTCAGGCCATGTATGAAGTTTCGAGCCGAGTAGATGGTGGAAACCCTGTGATCTTGCATTCTGACTAACTTTCAGGCCACTTAAGCTTCAGTTTCTCAATTTTCTCGGATCTCTGGCATATATATCCATCGATCTCGGTCCCCTGGAGTCCATTCCTTGCTCTGGTGACTTCGGAGTGTTAAATCCATGCTTTTAATACTCTTTTTCAATCAAAGCTCCTTATTACATCCTGCAACAAAAACACGATAAAATTATAATATTAGGCATTATCGTGTACGTAAAATCAGGCAGTAATCGGGGTCTGATATGCAATATTCGACCCTCAACAGTGGTCGAGCCATGTCGAGCTATGCCAAGCTCGACTCGGTTTGACTTGTGTACACCTCTAACGGTCCACATCAAGGTGGTCCTCACATGATAGACAGTCCGCATCAAAGGTTGGCCCTAATGGAGTGACCCATATCTAAGGCGGGCCCAGCATGATGAACAGTTCACATTAGAGGTGGGGCCCACATGATGAATGGTCCACATCAAAGGTCGGCCCTAATGATGAGTGGCCCATATCCAAGGCTGCCCCTACATGATGGACGACGCACATCATAGGTGGGGCCCACATATGGACAATCCACATTAAAGGTGGGCTCCACATGATGGGCGGTGGATATTGAAGGTTGGCCCCACATGATGGACAATAACATTGATGGTGGTCCCCACTTGATGGACAATAACATTGATTGTGGTCCCCACTTGATGGATAACCAACATCAAAGGTGGGCCATACACAATGAATGGTGACATCCTGCGTGGCAAAACTTTGTGGACCCCACCATCATGTATGTGTTTCGTTTTCGCCAATCATTCATTTTGTCAGATTATTTTAGGGCATGAGGAATAAAAAAGAGAGAGATCCAAAGCTCAAGTGGCCCACAATTGAAATAATGACATCCACCATTGAACCCGCTATTTTATGTGGTGTGGTCCTCTTGAGCTCTGGATTTGCCTCATTTTTTAGCTCAGGTCCTAAAATATTTTGAACAAATGAATGAACTGTGTAGATTTAATGCATTCATCACGGTGTAGATTTAACACATTCATCACAGTGGATTTCCACCTCTTCCAAATAGTTACCAAATCCACCATAGTGTGTTTACCGCCCATTACCATCATTTACCTCTAATCAAATAGGCTCTTAAAGAAACAAGATACTTCCCCATTGATGATGACGGAGAAAGCTAGGCTAGAAATAAAGGAGACAATCCACTCAATCCATCAACTATGGAAGGTGAGGGTTTTAAATGCCTAACAGGATATTTCATTTATCGTGGTGAAAAGCCTTCTTTATATCTACCTTTTAGGCCCAAGCTAAGAGGATAATGCAGGAAGGATATGTTGAGGTCGAGCATAACTATTCTGAATCCACGGAACTTCTCTGGACTTCTCATACCTCGAATCCATGAGAATAATAAGAAAAGATAATAATTTCTAGAAATTTGTAATAAATTGATTGATGATTAAAATGAGCTTATAACCTTCTTAAATAATGACATGAAACCTAGGAAGAAGTTTCGGAATTAAGCTACAACTAAAACTCCTAAAAAATGCGACTTACTATAAATAGTAAACTTACTATTTATATACAGTTGTGATTCCTACTAGACCTAGAGGTGGGCATTGAGTTGAGTCGGACCGGATTGGGTCCAACTTGACTCGGTATGAACTTTTCAACGCACTGACCCGAACTCGATCCAATACAGGACCACGTTTGGGTCCTCTAACTCGATCCGATTTGTTGCACCGTTGGCCTGACCCAAACCAAGTCCGACTCGGTCAAGGAAACCGAGGCGGGTTGGGTATGGTTCGGATCAAATCTTATGTTTTATTTTTTTATTTTTTTGAATTTTTTTTTCACCGTTAAAAAATTCATAGGGCCTACTATAACATTTATTTTTCATCCAATCTGTTAATAAGGTCACAACTACATGGATGAAGAGGAAAAACAAATTTCATATTGATCTGAAACTTCTAGACCCCTAAAAGAGTTTCAATGGTAGACGTTCAACCCCCACTGCCTTTTGCAGTGTGGTCCAATTGATCTTTAGATATGTCTTATTTTTCGGCTCAAGCCTTAAGACAAGCCTGCCAAATGGATGGACAGTGTGGATATAACACATACCTCATGATGGGACCCACAAAACTTGCTAACGTCGATACACTAGCTGGCCTGGTACGTGCCTGCGTGGTACACCTGCCATTCCACTTCCTTTAACTTCTTTCTTTTCTTGTGTCAGGGACGCGGATTTCGAAGTTCCTGCGCAAGGATGCAAGGTGGGGTCCACTGAAATGTATGTGAGAAATCCATTCCTTCCATCTATTTTTTGAGCTCATTCCTTCTACTAAAGCCTAAGAGGATAGATCGGATCAGCTCGATTCTTGGATCAGATTGGTCCAGATTGGCCACTTATCCGAATTCGACTTGATGTACGGTCGGATATGAGTAGGCCTACTCGATCCAACCTGATCCTGGCCTGCGGTTTGGATCGAATTAGGTCGGATCCGTTGGATTGGGTTGGATTCTGCCCAACTCTAACTAGACCTCATGGTTTTCGGCCAAAAATAGTAAGTGTCATATTTGGCTCAACCATATTATTCTCCTAATTATTCTAAGCACTTTTCATGTTGGACGCAACTCCTAAAGCCCAACGGATGAAGAGTTATAATCAAACTAAAACTTACTATAAATAGTAAAAACGAAAATAAAATGGAAATCCAACTATCGATCCGATGGAATCTCGCAAATTCAGTGTGTGCAACCTGGCATAGTGGGGTTGGGTGGCTAAAGTAGCTTGTCCTACCCCAAAATCATATATGGCACGTCGGATATATAGCTCATTCTAGTTTGCGAGATACACCCATTTTAAGGTTTTGACAGTCCGGATCACTTCAGCTTCCGATTGGGCCTTTTCTTGTCGATCTTGGCCATGAAATTGTACGCGACCCGCTCTACATCAAAGGACTAGACTTGAGGTGAATTCCACGCGGAAAATCATGACTGAACATGATGCTACTAGATCTATCTCTACGAGGAATAAAAGCTGACTCGGAGTGGCTGATGATGATGAGGGGCAAAACAGATTTCATCCTGCAAACCATTATTCAAACGATGATATTATATATCTCATTTGTGAGGGAAATTGGCCAAGGGTCATTTGGGGAGGATACAATTTCACCCTTTAGCCTAAATTAATAAAGGCAGTGTTGACTTGTTTTAAGAGCCTGGAAAAGTTACTAAAGAAGTTCAAAATAGCAAATGTACATAAAAGCTATCTTGCCTAGGGCTTTGTTGGGATTGGTACATTTTATAGCCTTCTCAATTTTATGGATGAAGACTGCATTGCAGAGATCCTACCCTTGCTCTTGGCTTAGGACACATTCTCTATTTGGCTCAAGTCTACTACTTTAGTAGGTGAAGATTTAAAGACAAGGATCTCATAAAAATGGTCAACATGGACCTGCACCTTCCAGTCAACAGGGGAAAGGGAAAAAAAAAAGGAGAGAGAGAGAGAGAGAGAGAGAGAGAGAGAGAGAGAGAGAGAGAGACATGGACTCTCTTGACAAGACAACAGCGGCTGTTTGGATGGATGTATTCTGTAAATAATCATAGCCGCTGGTAGTTAATAAAAAAATAAAAAATAAATAGTACATCAAACAAGATGATTGTTGTCCTGTCCTAATGACAACCCTGAAAATGGAATCCATATTTTAGCATTGTTAAAGGTAAAAATCATTAGGTAGTCATGACATCTACACCTCCGATTCATGATATCAAACACCCCTGAAAAGATGAAGAGGTCTGATAATTCCATGCTATATGTTTTGTGTAGTCTAGCCCATCCACATGCACGTGTGCAAGAGCCAATTTAGTGCACGTGTTAGATCCAAGTTGCAGACCAGAATGCACACATTGGCTGGATGTCTTGGCCTAAAGAATCAGGGTCTCTGGCTTGGTATAGTAAGTTACTTTGGATAAGCTACTTATGTCACAGGTAGCTTATCTTGGTTTTTTCTTATTAAGCAAATAAGCGTATTTGGCAAACAACATAATTATCAATCAAAATGTAAAAAAGCATGTTTGGTCTCCAACATCATAAGCATTTTGTTTGGTCCTCCTCACATTCACCTCCATCATGTGGGTCCAACCTTTAAAGTGGACCGTTCATTGTGTGGGCCCCACCTTTGATGTGGACCATCTATCATGTGAGGCCTACGTTGGATGTGGGCCATTCATCATTATGGGCCGATCTTTAATGTGCATCATCCATTATGTAGGGCCCACCTTTGATGTTGGTCATCAACATGTGGGACCCACCATCAATGTTACTATCCATCATTAGAGCCGACCTTCTATATCTATCACCCATCATGTGGGCCCCACCTCTGATGTGGGCTATCCATCATGTGAGATTCATGTTGGATATGGGCCATCATTAGGGCTGACCTTTGATGTCAATCGTCCATCATGTGGGGCCTACCTTGATATGGACCATCCAATGTGGGGCCCACAAGTATTATTTGCCCATCATTTGGAGCCCTCTTTTGATGTGAATTGTCCATCATGTGGGCCACACCTTCAATGTGGGTTGCCATTGTGCAGGGCTTGTATTGGATGTGGGCTATTCATTATTTGTGGGGCCATCTCGATGGGTGGCCAGGTACAAAGTCCATTGACCATCATGTGGAGCTCACCTTGGAAGCCGAGAGTCCATTGTGTGTGCTCCACTTTTGAACTTGGTCATCCTTCAGGCCTGCCCATTTTAGACGTTGGTTATTTATCATTAGGGGTGACCTTTGATATGCACCATGCATTATGTGGGCCCACGTTAATATGGGTGATCCATCATGTGGGGCCACCTTTGATGTGGATGATCCATCATGCGAATCTCACCTTCAATGTGGACAGTCCATCATGTGGACCTCCTTTGATATGGACCCTAGGGAAGAGAGAAAAGTAGAAAAGTTAAAAAGTTAAAAGGCCGTTAAAAACAAGAAGCATAACAAAACTTATAAGGATAAATAGCTTTAAGTAGGTAAGTTACTTTTGCAATCATATTTACCAAACTAAATTAAGTGAAAATATTAACTTAATAGCTTAACATAAATTAAAAAATAACTTATTTGGTGGTATCCAAACATGCCAAAGTGTCCAATTGTTTCATACGAATGTATTACACCTGATGACTAAACGAGTTTGATTTTTGATGGAGCAGTTAGACGGTGGGACCTTCCTAATGAACAGTTTGGGTGTTCAATACTGCCAAATTGGCATGTGCAGTAGCGGGCATAGATGCACACATGTGGTTGTTATACAACAATCAAACATCCAAATCACAGACCAAACTGTATATTGTAGCCCCACTGAGTACATGGACCAGTTCTTACAAAGCGTACAACGTTAGAAGATTAGGCCTGTAGGATGCTTAATACAAGGGATGATCTCACACAGGCGAATGCCGGGTAATATCCTCGGCATGTCAAACACTGGACATAGATAGTCATTACAACTGTAATCTACCATAAAATAACCATATAGGGTCCATATACCATCCAAACCAGCCCAAAGCCATGTATGGTATTCAGAGCTGAGAAAGTACACTGAACATGGTGTGGCGTGGTTTATAGACACCAAAGGCTGAGCCTGAGGCATGGTGAGCCCAGGCCCTTCAGTCATATCCACCTTTTCCTCTCCTACTCTTTCTGACGCAGGGATGAACATGATGAGGATAACTACTCCGAATCCACGGATCTTCTCTGGACTCCTCACAGAGACTTCTCGAATCCACGAGGAAAGAAAGCATAAAATAGAAATAAATTCTAAGAAATTCGAAATTGATTAATTGATGAATAAAAACGAGTTCGCAACCCTTTAAATAGGGGTACCAAGCAATGGGAAAGAAATTAGAATCAAACTACAACTCAAACTCTTAGAATCCGTGACTTACTATAAATAGTAAACTTACTATTTATAGACGGTCATGATGTCTACTAGTGCGCAAGGTTTATGGCCAAAAACAGTAAGTGTCCTATTTGGCTTCACCAAACCGTTCTCCTAATTATTCTAAGCTCTTTTCACGTTGGGCGCAACTTCTAAAGCCTGACAGATGAAGAGTTATAATCAAACAAAAACTTACTATTTATAGTAAAAATGAAACTAAAACAGGGAAACGACAGTCGATCCAGGGGTTTTTCGCAATTCTGGGAAGTGCAACCCGGTGTAGTAGGGTTGGTTGGCTTCAGTAGCTCGTTCTACCCCAAAATCATATATTTTACGTCAGATAACTCATTCCGGATTGCAAGATAACGCCTGATTTAAGGTTCGATGGTCTGGATCACTTCTATCGTCGACCAGGCCTTTTCTGATCCATCTTGGCCATGTAACTGTCCGCGACCCGCTCTACATCAGTCTCCTTTACTTCAAAAGAACTCGTTCTCGAGTTCTCGTCATGCTCTGGTTCATGATACTCAGTCAGATCCGCGACATTGAAAATCCGTGAGATTGACATGTCATCTGGAAGATCAACAACATAAGCGTTCTCATTAATCTTTCGGATGATTGGTATTGGTCCAATATTCTTATTTTTCAACTTATTGTACGTCCCAGTCGGAAATCTCTCTTTACGCAGATGGACCATAACACGGTCGCCTACCTCGCACACTTTTTGTCGTCGATGCTTGTCCGCTTGTTCCTTATACTTTTCGTTCGAGGCATGTAGCTTAGTCTGCACTTCTGCATTGATGCCCATGATCTTATCTGCCATATGTTCTGCTGCAATGCTCGTGCCTCGGTGCTTGGGCAGAGTGACCAAGTCAAGTGTGTGGCGAGGCACTCGTCCATAGATAATCTGGAACGGTAATCTCCCTATCGAGCAGTTCACCATGTTGTTGAATGCAAACTCTGCTTGAGACAAGGCCAAATCTCACTGCTTCGGTTTTTCTCCTTAAATATAGCGAAGGAGGTTTCCCAACGTGCGATTCACAACTTCAATCTGCTCATCAGTCTGTGGGTGGTAAGCACTGCTGAATTGAAGTCGTGTATCGAATCGATTCCATAAAGTCTGCCAAAAGTGGCTAATGAACTTCGTGTCACGATTGGAAGTAATGGTCTTGGGGACCTCGTGTAGTCGTACGACCTCCCTGAAAAATATATTCACCACGTGTGTTGCATCGAGGGTCTTCTTGCATGCGATAAAGTGCGTCATCTTGGAGAAACGATCTTCCACCACGAACACCGAATCTATGCCGTGTTGTGTTCGTGGGAGACCAAGCACGAAATCCATTGATAAATCCTCCCAAGGACCGTTAGGCACAGGTAATGGGGTATAGAGGCCCGTATTCTGAGATTGCCCCTTGGAGGTCTGACAAACATAGCAATGTTGTACGGCTTTTCCCACATCGCGTACTAATTGCGGCCAGTAATACCGCTCTTCCACAAGAGCTCGCATCTTGTCTCGCCCCAAGTGTCCACCGAGGCCACCTCCATGTAGCTCCTGAATAATCTGCTCCCTCAGAGAACTTTGGGGGATGCACAATCCATTCCCTTTGAAGAGAAAATCGTTCTGTATATGAAGGTCACTGGGGTGACCTTCTTGGCACTTCATCCAAGAATCTTTGAAGTCCTCATCCTCGGCATACAACTTCTTGAGACAGTCGAAGCCGACCACCTTGTTGCTCATCGTAACAAGTAGTGATGCACGACAGCTAAGTGTATCAACCACCCTGTTCTGCTGCCCTGACTTGTGCTTCAGAACGAATGTGAATTCCTGTAAAAATGCAACCCATCTATCATGCACACGATTCACGTTAGTCTGACTATTAATAAACTTTAATGCTTGATGGTCAGTGTACAAAATAAACTCTCTTTGAATCAGATAATGCCACCAATGTCGCAGCGCCTGAACAACTGTGTACAACTTAAGCTCATAAGTCGACCACTTCTTTCGGGCTTCGCTGAGCTTCTCGCTATAAAAGGCCACTGGCCTGCCTTCCTGTGATAATACTCCAATTCTGAGGTATGAAGCGTCACACTTAACCTCAAACAATTTGTAGAAATTAGGAAGCACCAAAACTGGTGTTGTAGACGAACGATGCTCGATCTCATGAAAGCTCTTGTCAGCTTTATCGGTCCAGTGGAACGGTCTTTTTTTCATACAATCTGTTATAGGCATGACTATGGTGCTAAAATCTCACACAAATCGACGATAGAAAGTCGTCAACCTGTGAAAACTCCTCACCTCATGAATGTTTGTCGGGAGCGGCCATTTCCTAATAGCTCGCACCTTTTCATTGTCCACACAAATGCCTGTGAACGTTACAACAAATCCTAAAAATAATAGGCTGTCAGTTAAAAAACTACAATTCTTCAAGTTAAGGTACAACTTGTTAATTTGTAAGACCTGCAACACTTGCCTGAGATATTTCCTGTGCTTCACCTCATCCTTGCTATATATCAATATGTCATCAAAATATACTATCACAAATCAGCCAGTGAACGGTTTTAGAACTTGATTCATCAAACGCATAAAAGTACTTGGTGCATTCGATAGGCCAGAGGGCATGACCAGCCACTTATACAATCCTTCCTTGGTCTTGAATGCCATTTTTCACTCATCACCAGGTCGAATACGAATCTGATGGTACTCGCTCCTTAGATCTAGTTTAGAGAACACATTGGCCCCTTCTAATATATCAAGCATGTCGTCCAACAGTGGTATTGGGAACCGATATTTGATGGTAATTTTGTTGATTGCCCGGCTGTCAACACACATGTGCCAGCTTCCATCTTGTTTTTGGCGTTAATAATGCTGGTACGACACATGGGCTCATGCTCTCTCTCAAGAGACCCTTACGGATCAATTCCTCCACTTACCCTTGAAGTATCTCACACTCCTTCGGACTCATCTGATAATGAGGGCAGTTGGGCAGGCTAGCCCCAGGGACGAGGTCTATGTGATATTGGATGTCTCTCATGGGGGGCAATCCATCAGGTAAATCCTCAGGCCAGACTTCTTTGAATTCGTTTAGTAACAGTTTTAAAATTGGAAGGATGTTTGAGGGTTCCACTTCCTCGCCCTTCACCACTACAGCGTATACCTCGCTGGTTTCCTTAGATTCCTCCATAAAATCCTGAATGGTCAAAAGGAAACTCTCCTCCACTTTAGAGGCTTTAGGGTGGTTCTCTGGTGCCATAGGAGCAAGGATTATTTTTCGACTATCCTTGAAGAATACGTAAACATTATCTCGTCCCCGATGGGTCGCATCACGGTCCGACTACAAGGGTTGACCGAGTAACATATGACAAGCTTCCATATCGACCACGTCACAAAGTATTTGATCCTTATAATTTTTGCCAATTGAAAACGAGATAGTGCATTGTTCAGTTACCTTGGTCTCATTCACCTTTCTTATCCAGCCAATTGAGTACGGGGAAGGATGTTTCATTGTTGGTAGCTGTAACTTGTCCACCATCACTCTCGAGATGATGTTCTCGCTACTACCACTGTTTATGATCACATCACAGACCTTTCCGTTGACAGTACACCGAGTACGAAATATATTGTGTCGTTGTGGATGTAATTCCTTTCGTGGGGCATATAGCAATCGCCTCACAACTAGAAATTTGCCACGATCCTCGCTCGTCATTTCATCGCCACATACTATTTCTTCAGTGGTTTGTTCATGTTCATCAAAGCGATGGTCTTCCTCTGCGGCCTCATCTTCAGTGCCCCCTTCATTTATAATCAAGTGTGCTGTGGGACGTTGAGGACAAGTGTTTGATAAGTGACCTGGTTGGCCACTGCGATAACAATTGTTCGACCTTGGCCGAGCATAAGGATTTGGAATCCTACTCGGACCCGCTGTTGTGGGTGATACACGTTGAGGTCTGGATGAGCCTCTCCCCGTATCACGGTTCGCGGTTGTAGGAAGTTGAGGTATTGGGTTTTTTCCTCGTGGCAGCACTGGATCCTGCGTGGGACCCGTCATGGGGGGGTCGAGTTGAAGGATATGGACGAGCAGGAGCTCTTACAAGTTGTGTTTCTGCCCTACCCGCCAATTGAACTGCTTCATCCAGTCTCGACTGGGTACATCTGAACTCGGTCCTGAATTATCGGTCGCAACCCACCTATAAATCGTGCCTCCATCTGTGACTTAGATTCTGACAGATCGTTTTGTGTAGCCAGCCGTTGAAATTCTTCAGTGTAATCTGTGACTGTTCGATTTTCTTGTCTGTAATTTTGATATTGCTGGAATAATATCTGCTCATAATCACTGGGGAGAAATCGAGATCGAAGAAGACATCTCATCCGTGGCCATGATGAGATGGGCGCCTTATTCTGGCGATCTCGTGAGAGTTGTAATTGTTCCCACCATGCAGAAGCACCAGATTTTAATTTAAACGCTACCAATTTTACCTTTTTATGATCTGGCACGTCCATGTAATCAAAATATCTCTCTACTTCGGCTAACCAATCGAGAAAATCTTCTATACGTAATAAACCGTTAAAACTAGGAAGTTCAGCCTTACCTCGATAGTATCTTTCAGCACGATCTAGATGATCACCTCCATGGATTGGTCGTCAGGCAAAACACTCATTAAGGTTCTCGTCGCTAGAACTTGAATCATCTGGTGTAGCCCTACGGTTTGCCATTGGTAGTGCTCTACGAAAATCAGGGTTGCGTCATACACCAACCATGGGTAGTGGAGCCACCATGGGTGGGGGATCAACCAAAGGCGGTGGAGCACCGCCTAGGGCTCGGGACGGGAGTAGCACATTCGCAAGACGGTCGAGAGTTGCCTGTAGCCCTTGCATGGTTAACTGACTCTTGCGGTGGAAAGCTTCCATTCTTTTCGAAAGATAACGAATCCCTGAATCACCGTCCACAGGATTTTGATTCATACCTTCATTGTTTACCATCGGCCCGAGGGGAATCCTCACTTTGATACCAATTGACACAGGGATGAACGTGATGAGGATAACTACTTCGAATCTACGGAGCTTCTCTGGACTCCTCACAGAGACTTCTCGAATCCACGAGGAAAGAAAGCAGAAAATAGAAATAAATTCTAAGAAATTCGAAATTGATTAATTGATGAATAAAAATGAATTCATAACCCTTTAAATAAGGGTACCAAGCAATGAGAAAGAAATTAGAATCAAACTACAACTCAAACTCCTAGAATCCGTGACTTACTATAAATAGTAAACTTACTATTTATAAACGGTCATGATGTCTACTAGTGCGCAAGGTTTTCAGCCAAAAATAGTAAGTGTCCTATTTGGCTTCACCAAACCGTTCTCCTAATTATTCTAAGCTCTTTTCACGTTGGGCGCAACTTCTAAAGCCGGACGGATGAAGAGTTATAATCAAATTAAAACTTACTATTTATAGTAAAAACGAAATTAAAACAGGGAAACGACCGTCGATTCAAGGGCTTTTCACAATTTTGGGCTGCGCAACCCGGCATAACAGGGTTGGTTGGCTTCAGTAGCTCGTTCTACCCTAAAATCATATATTTTACGTCTGATAACTCATTCCGGATTACAAGATACGCCCGATTTAAGGTTCGATGGTCTGGATCACTTCTGTCGTCGACCGGGCCTTTTCTGATCCATCTTGGCCATGTAAATGTCCGTGACCCGCTCTACATCAGTCTCCTCCACTTCAAAAGAACTCGTCCTCAAGTTCTCGTCATGCTCTGGTTCATGATACTCTGTCAGGTCCGCGACATTGAAAGTCCGTGAGATTACCATGTCATCTGGAAGATCAATAACATAAGCATTGTCATTGATCTTTCGGATGATTGGTACCGGTCCAATCTTCTTATTTTTCAACTTGTTGTATGTCCCAGTCAGAAATCTCTCTTTGCGCAGATGGACCATAACACGGTTGCCCACCTTGAACACTTTGTGTCGTTGATGCTTGTTCGCTTGTTCCTTATACTTTTCGTTCGAAGCATGTAGCTTAGTCTGCACTTCTGCATGGATGCCTATGATCTTATCTACCATATGTTCTGCTGCAATGCTCGTGCCTGGGTGCTTGGGCAGAGTGACCAAGTCAAGTGTGTGGCGAGGCACTTGTCCATAGATAATCTGGAACGGTGATCTCCCTGTCGAGCGGTTCACCATGTTGTTGAATGCAAACTCTACTTGAGACAAGGCCAAATCCCACTTCTTCAGTTTTTCTCCTGAAATACAGCGAAGGAGGTTTCCCAACGTGTGATTCCCAACTTCGGTCTGCCCATCAGTCTGTGGGTGGTAAGCACTGCTGAATTGAAGTCGTGTATCGAATCGATTCCATAAAATCCGTCAAAAGTGGCTAATGAACTTCATGTCACGATCGAAAGTAATGGTCTTGGGGACCTTGTGTAGCCGTATGACCTCCCTGAAAAAAAGATTCACCACGTGTGTTGCATCGAGGGTCTTCTTGCATGCGATAAAGTGCGTCATCTTGGAGAAACAATCTACCACCACAAACACCGAATCCATGCCGTGTTGTGTTCGTGAGAGACCAAGCATGAAATCCATTGATAAATCCTCTCAAGGACTATTAGGCACAGGTAATGGGGTATAGAGGCTTGTATTCTGAGATTGCCCCTTGGAGGTCTGACAAACATAGCAACGTTGTATAGCTTTTCCCACATCGTGTACTAATTGCGGCCAGTAATACCGCTCTTCCATAAGAGCTCGCATCTTGTCTCGCCCCAGGTGTCCACCGAGGCCACTTCCTTGTAGCTCCTGAATAATCTACTCCCTCAGAGAACTTTGGGGGATGCACAATCGATTCCCTTTGAAGAGAAAATCATCCTGTATATGAAGGTCATTGGGGTGACCTTCTTGGCACTTCATCCAAGAATCTTTGAAGTCCTCATCCTCGGCATACAACTCCTTGAGACAGTCGAAGCCGACCACCTCGTTGCTCATCGTAACAAGTAGTGATGCACGACGGCTAAGTGCATCAGCCACCTTGTTCTGCTGCCCTGACTTGTGCTTCAGAACGAACGTGAATTCCTATAAAAATGCAACCCATGTAGCATGCACACGATTCATATTAGTCTGACTATTAATAAACTTTAATGCTTGATGGTCAGTGTACAAAACAAATTCTCTTTGAATCAGATAATGCCGCCAATTTCACAGCGCTTGAACAACTGCGTACAACTCAAGCTCATAAGTCGACCACTTCTTTCGGGCTTCGCCGAGCTTCTCGCTATAGAAGGCTACTGGCCTGCCTTCCTGTGATAATACTCCTCCAATTCAGAGGTATGAAGCGTCACACTCAACCTCAAACCATTTGTCGAAATTAGAAAGCACCAAAATTGGTGTTGTAGACAAATGATACTTGATCTCATGAAAGCTCTTGTCAGCTTTATCGGTCCAGTGGAATGGTCATTTTCTCATGCAATCTGTTATAGGCGCGATTATGGTGCTAAAATCTCACACAAATCGACGATAGAAAGTCGTCAACCCATGAAAACTCCTCACCTCATAAATGTTTGTCGGGATCGGCCACTTCCTAATAGCTCGCACCTTTTCATCGTCCACACGAATGCCTGTGGATGTTACAACAAATCTTAGAAACAACAGGCTGTCAGTTAAAAAACTACACTTCTTTAAGTTGAGGTACAACTTGTTAATTTGTAAGACCTGCAGCACCTGCCTGAGATGTTTCCTGTGCTCCGCCTCATCCTGGCTATATATCAATATGTCATCAAAATATACTACCACAAATCGGCCAGTGAACGGTTTTAGAACTTGATTCATCAAATGCATAAAAGTACTTGGTGCGTTCGATAGGCCGAAGGGCATGACCAGCCACTCATACAACCCTTCCTTGGTCTTGAATGTCGTTTTCCACTCATCACTAGGTCGAATACGAATCTGATGGTACCCGTTCCTTAGATCTAGTTTAGAGAACACCTTGGCCCCTTCTAATATATCAAGCATGTCGTCCAACCGTGATATTGGGAACCGATATTTGATGGTAATTTTGTTGATTGCCCGGCTATCAACACACATGTGCCAGCTTCCATCTTTTTTTGGCGTTAATAATGCTGGTGCGACACATGGGCTCATGCTCTCTCTCAAGAGACCCTTACGGATCAATTCCTCTACTTGCCCTTGAAGTATCTCACACTCCTTCGGACTCATCCGATAATGAGGGCGGTTGGGCAGGCTAGCCCCAGGGACGAGGTCTATGTGATGTTGGATGTCCCTCATGGGGGGCAATCCATCAGGTAAATCCTCAGGCCAGACTTCTTTGAATTCATTTAGCAATAGTCTTAAACTTAGAGGGATGTTTAAGGGTTCCTCTTCCTCGCCCTTCACCACTACAGCGTATACCTCGTTGGTTTCCTTAGATTCCTCCATAAAATCCTGAATGGTCAAGAGGGAACTCGCCTCTACTTTAGAGGCTTCAGGGTGGTTCTCTAGTGCCATAGGGGCAAGGATTATTTTTTGACTATCCTTGACGAATACGTAAATATTATCTCATCCCCGATGGGTCGCATCATGGTCCGACTGCCAGGGTCGACCGAGTAACATATGACAAGCTTCCATATCGACCACGTCACAAAGTATTTAATCCTTATAATTTTTGCCAATTGAAAACGAGATAGTGCATTGTTCAGTTACCTTGGTCTCATTCACCTTTTTTATCTAGCCAATTGAGTATGGGGAAGGATGTTTCATCGTTGGTAGCAGCAACTTGTCCACCATCACTTTCGAGACTATGTTCTCGCTACTACCACTGTCTATGATCACATCACAGACCTTTTCGTTGACGGTGCACTGAGTACGAAATATATTGTGTTGTTGTGGATGTAATTTCTTTCGTGGGGCATACAGTAATCGCTTCACAACTAGAAATTTACCACGATCCTCGCCCATCATTTCATCTCCACCTGCTATTTCTTCAGTGGTTTGTTTATGTTCATCAAAGCGATGGTCTTCCTCTGCGGCCTCATCTTCAGTGCCCCCTTCATTTATAGTCAAGTGTGCTGCGGGACGTTGATGACAAGTGTTTGATAACTGACCTGGTAGGCCACAGCGGTAACAATTATTCAACCTTGGCCGCGCATAAGGATTTGAAATCCTACTCGGACCCGCTGTTGTGGGTGCTACACGTTGAGGTCTAAATGAGCCGCTCCCCGTATCACGGTTTGCGGTTGTAGGAAGTTGAGGTACTGGGTCTTTTCCTCGTGGCAGCACTGGATCCTGTATGGGACCTGTCATGGGGGGTCGAGTTGAAGAATATGGACGAGCAGGAGCTCTTGCAAGTTGTGTTTCTGCCCTACCCGCCATTTGAACTACTTCATCCACAGTCTCGACTGGGTACATCTGAACTCAGTCCTGAATTGTCGGTCGCAACCCACTTATAAATTGTGCCACCTTCTGTGACTCAGATTCTGACAGATTGTTTCGTGTAGCTAGCCATTGGAATTCTTCAGTGTAATCTGTGACTGTTCGATTTCCTTGTTTACAATTTTGATATTGCTAGAATAATATCTGCTCATAATTACTGGGGAGAAATCGAGATCGAAGAAGATGTCTCATCCGTGACCATGATGAGATGGGCGCCTTTTCTGTCCATCTCGTGAGAGTTGTAATTGTTTCCACCATGCAAAAGTACCAGATTTTAATTTAAACGCTACCAATTTTACCCTTTTATGATCTGACACGTCCATGTAATCAAAATATCTCTCTACTTCAGCTAGCCAATCGAGAAAATCTTCTATACGTAATAAACCGTTAAAACTAGGAAGTTTAGCCTTACCTCGATAGTCTCTTTCGGCACGATCTAGATGATCACCTCCATGGGTTGGTCATCGGGCAAAACACTCATTAAGGTTCTCGTCACTAGAACTTGAATAATCTGGTGTAGCCCTACGGTTTGCCACTAGTAGTGCTCTACAAAAATCGGGGTTGCGTCGTACAACAACCATGGGTGGTGGAGCCACCATGGGTGGGGGAGTAACCAAAGGCGGTGGAGCATCGCCTAGGGCTCGGGGTGGGAGTAGGGCATCCACAAGACGGTCGAGAGTTGCCTGCAGCCCTTGTATGGTTAACTGACTCTCGCGGTGGAAAGCTTCCATTCTTTCCGAAAGATAACGAATCCCTAGATCATCGTCCACAGGATTTTGATTCATACTTTCATTATTTGCCATCGGCCCGAGGGGAATCCTCGCTTTGATACCAATTGACGCAGGGATGAACGTGATGAGGATAACTACTCCGAATCCACGGAGCTTCTCTGAACTCCTCACAGAGACTTCTCGAATCCACGAGGAAAGAAAGCAGAAAATAGAAATAAATTCTAAGAAATTCGAAATTGATTAATTGATGAATAAAAATGAGTTCACAACCCTTTAAATAGGGGTACCAAGCAATGGGAAAGAGATTAGAATCAAACTACAATTTAAACTCCTAGAATCCGTGACTTACTATAAATAGTAAACTTACTATTTATAGACGGTCGTGATGTCTACTAGTGCGCAAGGTTTTCGGCCAAAAATAGTAAGTGTCCTATTTGGCTTCACCAAACCGTTCTCCTAATTATTCTAAGCTCTTTTCACGTTGGGCATAACTTCTAAAGCTCGACGGATGAAGAGTTATAATCAAACTAAAACTTACTATTTATAGTAAAAACGAAATTAAAACAGGGAAACGGCCCTCGATCCAGGGGTTTTTGGCAATTCCGGGCTACGCAACCTGGCATAGCGGGGTTGGTTGGCTTCAGTAGCTCGTTCTACCCCAAAATCATATATTTTACGTCATATAACTCATTCCGGATTGCAAGATACGCTCGATTTAAGGTTCTATGGTCTGGATTAGTTCTATTGTCGACCGGGCCTTTTCTGATCCATCTTGGCCATGTAACTGTCCGCGACCCGCTCTACATCACTTTCCCACTCAAAGCATTGGATCAAGGTTCCCATTGCCAGGCTCATCATCCGCATATCTAGGCCCATGCTCGGACATGCCCGCCTTCCGTACCCAAATGGGATCAACTTCAAGCCTTCCTTTGCTCCTTCTATGCCTTGAAACCGCTCCAGCTTGAAATTTGTGGGGTCCATCCATACCTTGGGATCTCTATGAATAGCCCACACATTGACCCATAGCATTGTGCCAGGTGGCACATTGAAACCTCCAATGATAGACTCTTCAGATGACTCATGAGGAAGTAGAAGTGGGGCCACCGGATACAATCGGAGAGTCTCGTTGATGATGCAATGGAGGTATGGAAGCTTGGCCAGATCCGATTCGTCTAACGAATGAGGTCCTACATGCATGTCCAGCTCAGCTTTAGCTTTTCCCAGCACGTCTGGATGGTTCAATAGAAGTGACATGGCCCATTCCGTTGTCAGAGCTGATGTGTCCGTTCTAGCGTTCAGTAGTGCCTGATTCATGTATACTGTATGAGGTACCACACGTTGCTGGGATTGGAAGTTTGTACCATAGCATTTGGATTTCAGTTTTACTAATGGGGACCAGATGGCCGAGTGACCCGAACCATTGACATTTGGGTTTCACTGTGGATATCCAATGCACCAACACCCAGATTTAGAAAATAAAATAAAATAAATCTTAGCCATCCATAGGTGTCCAAACAAATGGATGGCTAAGAGAGAAAATATAAGAATGGTTCATATTCATTCTCTCTCTCATGCTTACCTGGCACGTGCGCACCTTTGCACACATGTCATGGGCCCAAAATCCGAACGGTCCATGTAATGCGGCACCTCATGAAACCCCCGGAGGATTTTCACCTTAATCCAAAAATCTACTAGGCCATAGTAAAGAGAGATGCAAATTAAGAGAGGAAATTGTTTTCTTTTGCCATGGTCCACCAAAGTTTTGAATTGGGCGAAAATTGATCCCTGGGAGTTTCACGAGGTGTCGTTCCAAATTTCAACTCACATTACATGTGATGGGTTCTTAAAAAGTTCTCATGAGGTAAGAGGAAGCATTCCTTTGTGTGTGTGTGTGTGTGTGTGATTACATGTGATGGGTTCTTAAAAAGTTCTCATGAGGTGAGAGGAAGCATTCCTTTGTTTTTGTGTGTGTGTGTGTGTGTGTGTGTGTGTGTGTGTGTGTATCATTACATGTGATGGGTTCTTAAAAAGTTCTCATGAGGTGAGAGGAAGCATTCCTTTGTTTGTGTGTCGGGCCCTTGCAATCTCATGAGTGTTGCATCACATGGATGGCTTAAAGTTTTCACTCATATCACATGAGATGAGTTTTTAAAAAGTTCTCATGAGTTCCCATTAGAATTGTGGACCAATTCTTCCACAATTCTAATGTGAACTCATGAGAACTTTTTCAAAATTCATCTCATGTAATATGAGCGAAAACTTTGAGCCATCCATGTGATGCAACACTTATGAGATTGCAAGGGCCCGACTTTCACCCTGATCTAAAACTTTGGTGGGTCATGGCAAAAGAAACCTTTTGCCATGCCCACCAAAGTTTTGGATAAGGGTAAAAATAGGCCTACCCGAGGGTTTCATGGGGTGCTACATCACATAAACCATTTAGATTTTGGGCTTGTACCATGGGACATGAGTTCTGAAAAAGTTCTCACGAGATCCCATGAGAACGGATGCACAGGTGAGCATTCTTCTATATATGTGTGTGTGTGTGTGTGTGTGTGTGTGTGTGTGTGGGCGCATAACACCTAGAGACCATGTTGGAACCATTCCATTGGGCCCATTGGAACCCTAGGTTAATTTTCATTTGGGTCCACCATGATGTGTACATGAAATACATTCCGACCATGCTATCCCATGTTAGGCCAGGGCAAAGAAATTAGGTTGACTCAGGATTAAGGTAGCCCCCACTAAAGGAAACGGTTGGGAGAGATATGCATAATTGATTTTTTACCAAGCTTACCATGATGATCATGTGAAATCCACATAAATCATTATATGGCATGCTAAAATATAGGAATGGGGCTTTAAATCAGGCCCACTTGTGATTCAAGTCCTTGTATATTGGCTAATGCCCAGGAAGTGGTTTCTTGCCTGGCTTCTAGTGATTGGTCAATCCATAGAGGTTAAAATTTCTGATACAACCTACTATAATGAAAAATATCTAAATTAATAAAGTGAAAGAAAAGCTTTTTAAATAGGTATTGGAATGTGAATTCTAAAATAACGAGGTAGTTTTTAATAAAAAAAAATCTCATTGAACATTTATCCAAGTTGGAAGTGAAAAATGTCCAATGATATTATTTTAATGAAGAAAGCAAATTCCATGCCTTCGGAGGCATACATGGCACACATGAATCAGACTTAAACTCTCTATTTCATGATATACGTGGATCAGATTGAAACTGTCCATTTCATCAAAACTTATCCTTTGATGACATCGAACTCACACTAAAACTATCTAGAGACGAGACATGAAAATTGAATTTTTGTTGATTGCAACAAGCCATTTTCGATGTCATCGAACACTCTTCGATGACATCCAAAAAGCACCCAGTTAATCCAGCAACCAACTGGTAAAAATCTAAAAATTCTCGGTGGGATGGTATCGAATGGTTTTTCGATGCAATCAACAGAACCTGATTCTGAATGATTTATGACTTCAAAAAACAACAATCTTCACTGTGTCTTCAATCATCAAATGTAGCTTATTGTCCTCTTCACTCATCTTTACCTTGCATCATAGCTCCATCATCGCTTCTCGTGTACACTTCATCCTCCTTTTATAGCTTCACCAAGCCCAGAAAAGTTGCATATAACTTGAACTTTTCTAAATGAACCACCTTGGTGAGCATGTCCATCGGATTCACGCCTATGTGAATCTTCTCCAAAGTCACGCCTCCTTCCTCAAGAACATGTTGGATAAAATGGTGACGAACATCAATGTGTTTAGTACGTGAATGATAAATAGAGTTTTTAGCTAATTTAACAACACTCTTGCTATCACAATTAACCGGCACGGCCTCCTGTTAAAGCCCCAACTGATTTATCATGTCTTTCAACTAAACACCTCCTTTGAATGCTTATGTCACTGCCATATACTCTGCTTCGGTTGTAGAAAGAGCCACCACGGACTGAAGCTTCGACATCCAACTAATCACTCCACCCGCTAATACAAACGAGTAACCTAAAGTCGACTTTCAAGAATCTACATTACCTGCGTAATCTAAATCCACATACACAACTAACTTAGCCCATGTCTTCGCAAAAGCTAAGTTGTAATCTTTTGTACCGTGATTATATTAAATTAGTTATTTCATCGCTTCCCAATGTTGCTTGTCAGAGTTTGACATGTATCTGATCACAACACCAACTGCCTGTGAATTGTCTGGTCTTGTACAAACCATGACGTACATTAAACTGTCAATAACATTCAAATATGGCACATGTGACATATCATATTTTTCTTCATTTGATTTAGGATATTGTTCTGAGGAAAGCTTGAAGTGAGTCACATGAGGAATGTTGACTGACTTTATCTTGTCCATCACATACTTGATTAACATATTCTCAAGGTATTCTGCCTGAAATAACCAAAGCATGTTCCTCTTCCTATCTTTATGAATATATATGCTGAGAACCCTCTTTGCAGCCCCCAGATCTTCCATCTCGAATGTCCTTGATAATTAATACGTCAGTACATCGATTTTTGACATATTATGACTGACAATCAATATATCATCAATATACAATACTAGGATGATAAACTTACCATCACTCAGTGTCTTGAAGTAGACACAGTGATCATACTCACTCCTAATAAATTTCTGACTCAACATGAAAGAATCAAACTTTTTATACTACTGCTTAGGCGACCGTTTCAGGCCATACAACGACTTCTTTAACCTGCAAACTTTGTTCCCTACCCGTTTAACTTTGTAGCCCTCTGACTGCTTCATGTAGATCTGCTCTTCCAATTTCCAGTATAGAAATGCAGTTTTTACGTCCATTTTTTCTAGCTCGAGATCATATTGGGCAACCAGTGCCAACACGAATCTTATAGATTTTTTCTTTACAATCGGTGTGAATATATCTGTGAAGTCAATGCCTTCTCTCTGAGCATAACCCTTCACTACCAACCCTGTTTTGAATCTATCATGTTTCTTCTTGAAGATCCACTTGCATCTGATCGCTTTTCGAACCAATGGAAGCTCCACCAGCTCCTGTGTTGTTCTTGTACAAAGAATCCATCTCATTGCCCATTGTTACATTTCATTTTTCTGCATCAGACTCATCAAGAGCCTCTTGAATAGTAGACGAGTCTCCCTCATATGTAATGAGGGCATATGCGATATTAGAGTTGTCCATATATCTTGTTGATAATTTGCGATCTCACGGCAGATTTCTCCTAGGTGGCTAGTCCACCTATTCTTGTACCTTTGTTTGTGCATCTATCTTAGCGTGAGTATCATCTATGTCGATCTAAACGTTCACGACCAACCTTTCTGGTTCCTTTTGCTCCTGATTATTCTTGCGGAATAGGGAGCCTTTATTGAATTTAACATCCCTGCTAATAATGATTTTACGTGTGACTCAGTCATATATCTTGTATCCCTTTACATCACCATTATAACCGACAAAGATGTACTTTTTGGATTTATGGTCTAACTTATATTTCTTAACTGACAGTACATGAGAGTAAACCTCATAACCAAATATATACAAATCTGAGTAGTCAATATTGTGACCACTCCATACTGCCTCCGAAATCTTACAGTCAATTGCCATAGAAGGAGACTGATTCACCAAATAGCAAGTTATGTTAACAGTCTCAATCTATAGGTCCTTGCCCAACCCAGCATTACTAATCATGCATCGGGCTCTCTCCAAAAGAGTTCGATTCATCTGCTCAGCCAAACCGTTTTGCTCGAGTGTGTGGGGCACTGTGTTATGTCTAATGGTCCCTTCATATTTACAATACTTATTAAATTCATTGGAATTAAATTCACCACCACTATTAGTCCTTAAAACTTTCACCTTTCGCCTTGTCTATTTTTCCACCATAGCCTTCCATTCTTTGAAATAGGTGAAAACCTCATATTTATATTTCATGAAACAAACTCAAACTTTCCAAGAGTAATCATCAATGAATGTGACAAACCACAATGACCCTCTGGCGGAAACCACCGGCGATGACTTCCATACATCAGAATGCACATAATCAAGCACACCCTTATATACTTTCCAGATTTAAAAGATAATCTAAATTATTTACCATATATACAATGCTCACATATATTCAAATTAAAACTTTTAAAACTTAGAATTAAACAACGATCATAAAGTACATTCATGCCCTGCTCGCTCATATAGCCCAGATGTGCATGCAACATATGTGCAGATGTAGAATCCGCTACAGTCGCTACAGCTCTACATGTTGAAGTGCTCACAATTATCCTGTAAAGATTACCATGCTTCCGTGCTCACATAACTACGAGTGCCCCTTTTGAAACCTTAAAGGCCCCATTAAAACCGGTGAACTTGTACCCATTCGCCTCGAGTGCACTACGAGATATCAAACTTTTCTTCATGTCAGGAACCTGCCTCACCTCAGTCAAGGTACACTCCATCCCATCAAACATCTTAATACAGATAATACCAACAACCACAACGTTATAGGCATTTTCATTACCCATAAATACTTGTCCACTATTGTACTCCTTGTAGCTGGTGAACCAACTCTGATGAGTAGTCACGTGATATAAAGCTCATGTGTCAAGAATCCACTTGTCTCTACGATCATCGTATAAGTGTCCGATCAGGGACACTGTCAACACATCACCTCTGCTTATCTCTTCATCAGACGTGGCAGTATTAGCCTCCCTGGAAGAAGACTCTATATTCTCTTTCTTTGCTTTATAATTTGTACAATCATTCTTCATGTGCCCTGACATCCCACAACTCTAGCACTTTAACTTTCCCTTACCCTTACCCTTGGATTTGAATTTTGATCTATAGGATCCCATGTCCCGCTCAAAATTTCTACCTCTTGTAATCAAAGCATCTGTGGAGGCCCCCATGCTACTATTCTTATTTCTCATCGCCTTTCCCTGAAAGGATGAGATGACGGTATTGACACTAAGGGTCGTATTACCAGTGCACAGGGCATTTTTAAAAGACTCATATGAAGCAAGGGAAGAATTTAACAAGATACGTGCCTGATCTTCTTCAACGACCATTACCTCCATATCCAGTAATTTGCAAATCATCTTGTTAAAATTGATAACGTGAGCTTTAAGATCTCCTCCCTCTGCCATCTTGAAGTTGAATAACTACAGCTTCCAGTGTAAGTGATTTTCAGAGAATTCTTTGTATATATGTCTTCTAACTTCATTCACAAACTTGATATAGTTTTCTCCCTTAAGACATTATAGAGAACCTCATCTGTTAAGCACAATTAGATTAATGATTTTGCTTTCTTATCTAGTTTCTTCCATTCATCATCATCTATAGATTCTGATCACTTCTCAAGGGCCTTATCCAATCCTTGCTGAATCAATAGGCTAGTCATCTTGACCATTTACAATTCAAAATTATTTTTCCTAGAGTATTTCTCAACATCAAACTTAGGATTGGCACCCAGAGTACTCACTTTCATATTCAAGACTGCGCCCCAACCTAGATCTGATACCCCTTATAGGGGGACCGCAGAAGCACACAAAGATGAATCAAGTAGAGTAATCCAATTGCACCGAGCAAGCACAACGCAAACTCTCCAACATTTAATGTGGAAAAACCCTTTCAGAAAAAAAACCCTGGCACAAAGCAACATATATCACTATGAAAGAAGAAAGTTACAAGACTAGAGAAATTACCCAATCCGTACAACCTCAAATCAACCCAAACTACACCCTTGAAACCCTATAACGAATTAGAAAGCTCTAAATACCTCCCAATCCCAATTACACCCCAATATATAGCCTTTGGAAGAATCACAATCGAATTAGGAAACAAATCCTACGAAATTGCAACTCTACGAAATTCTGTGCGAATTTATTCAATGTCATTGAAACTTATCCTTCGATGACATTGAAGCTATATCAATAGCATCGAACTAACACTAAAACTGTACAGGGACAAGACATAAAAATCATATTTTCATTGATTGCATCGAGGTTGAACATATCCTTTGATGTCATCAAACGCTCTTTGATGGCATTGAAAAAACACCCAGCTAGTCTAGCAACCAACTAGAGAAAATTCAAAAAATCTCGATGGAATCGAGCAATGTTCGATGGCATCGAATGACCTGTCAACGCAATTAATAGACCCTGAATACGAATAATTTAAGACTTCAAAATACAACATCAAATAAATTTTACATCAAGCTAATAATTGTTATTTTCCTTTCATCTAGGTCTGCGTGACCTTGTCAATGGATTGGATGTTCAATAAACACTATGGTGAACGGTAAGAAGTTTTTAATGGTGAGTATTCAATGACCACTGTTTCCGGTGTAGTCCACTTGAAATGTGTATCTGCTTCATTTTTGTAACTATATACTAAAATAATATGTAAAACTAGATGGACGGTATGGCTATACGATGAACATGTTGAGGTGGGCCCTACGGTCAGGATCTCACACACCTCGCTCGTTACAGGATCGCAGCCAAATCACGCTATCCAACTCCATGTGTTGGGGTCAACACGCAATCGTCATGCTCAATGTAAAGAATACAATTCTAAGTTCCAAGTGGCCGTGTCAGAGCATTGCCTTGTCCTCGCCATCAAATGACTCCGTTGAGTAGCCGCAGCTGACTTCTGCCAACAATAAGTTTTTCAAATTAGGCTAAAATCGCTGATGTCAGATGTGACGCAAAACTCATCACGTGCTTGAAATGAGGCCTGGCTGATATAATTTTCCCCCTCTTAAGTTTTATCCCACCACCTAATGATCCAGGCCGTTTATAAAAAATGAACAAAAATCTCATAAACAGGAAATTGGACGTGGATTGCTTGTGGCACGATGTGGCGAATTTATGTGGGGCCACAATAATGTACATCCGTTTTGCCAGCTCAATTTAAGCCATAAGACTCAAAACGACGCATCTATTTTGCAAGTTCAATTTAAGCAGCCTGAAAGCAAATCATCCATTTTGCTAGCTTATTTTGGGCCATGAGCCCAATACAAAACCAAAGCTAAAGTATACTACACCATAGAAAATAGTAGGATTGGATACCTACTCTTGAAAACTTCCGAAGGCCTACTCTTGAAACTTGAATGAAGAGGGAAAAAAATGTAAGCTTATACAAAAGTCTTGTGTCCCAAGAAGTTTTCAGCCGTGGGCGTTCAATTTCCAGTGTTTTATGTGGTGGTCTGCTTGAGCTTCGAGTCTGGATCATTACAGTTGGCCCAACAAAGCTGACATAGGGAAGGACATGATGAGGCCGGTCATCATCTTCCTTTAGGAATAATTACTCCAAATCCACGGAGTTCCCTTGACTCCTCACGAAGATTCCTCGAATCCTTGAAGGAAAAGAAATAAATTCTAATAAAATTGAAAATAAATTGATTGATGATAAAAATGAATTTACAATCCTTTAAATAGTGATATCAAACCTAGGAAGAAGTTTCAGAATCAAACTCCCTAAAAACGTGACTTACTAGCAGTAGAAGACCTGCTAAACGACAGATGGGAGGGATTAATGAGTTGCATACCCGAAATGGAAATCAGGTCACAGTTACAACATAGGAGATTTGGCTAGAGGGGGAAGACTCCTATGATTGCCTGGACCCAGAGGTCAAAAGGCGCTTACTAAAAGGGCGGGTGGTGGGAATGTCTTAATAGCGAAATGTTCAAAGGCAAGGGATAGACTCGATCGACTGGAAGGAGTGGAGGGGCGGGGGATTGATCCATACCATACGTTTAAGATAGGCGTTTATGTGCTTGGATCGGCTGCTTCCTCTCTTTCTAGTTCTTTTTTTTCATGATTTCTACCAGATTTCATGGTTTTCAGCCAAAAATAGTAAGTGTCCAATTTGGCCTAACCATGTTATTATCTGAATTTTTCTAAGACCTTTTCATGTTGGGCACTACCCCTAAAACTCAAAGGATAAAAAATTATGATCAGACTAAAACTAACTATAAATATTAAAAATGAAAATAAAATGAACTTTTGACCGTCGATCCGATGGAATCTCGCAAATCCAACATGGGCAACCCATCATAGTGGGGTTTGTTGGCTAAAGTAGCTTCTCTTACCCTAAAATTATCACATATGGTATGTTGAATAACTCATTCTGCTTTGCGAGATATGCTTGCTTTAGGGTTGTAACGGTCCTGATCACTTTCACCACTGATCGGGCCTTCTCTAGTCCATCTTGGCCATAAAAGTATCTATGACCTACTCTACATCAGTCCTCTCCACTTCAAAAGAACTCGTCCTCAAGTTCTCATTCCCCTTCAGTTAATGATACTCGGTCAGGTCCGGGATATTGAAAGTACGCGAGATCTCCATATCATTTGAAATATCAACAACGTAAGCATTGTCGCTGATCTTTTGAAGGATTAATACCAGTCCAATCTTCTTGTTCTTTAATTTGTCATAGGTCCCGGTTAAAAATCTCTCATCGTGTACATGGACCACAACATAGTCGCCCACCTCGAACAACTTTTATCGCTGATGCTTATTAGCTTGCTCATTGTACTTGTTGTTGGAGGCTTGCAGCTTGGTTTGCATATCCGCATGAATGCCCATAGTTCGGTCCACCATATGTTCTTCTGCAATGCTCATACCCAAGAGCTTGGATAAGGGGATCAAGTCAAGTGTGTGGTGAGGCACTCGACCATAAATAATCTGGAACGGGAATTTCTCTATCGAGCGGTTCACCATATTATTAAATGCAAACTCCGCTTGAGATAAGATCAAATCTCACTGCTTTGATTTGTCACCTGAAATATACTGAAGGAGGTTTCCTATTGTGTGATTCACAACTTCAGTCTATCCATTGGTCTATGAATAGTAGGCACCATTGAACTGAAGTTATATACCGAACTGATTCCACGAAGTCTGCCAGAAGTGGCTAATGAACTTCATGTCACGGTCAAAAGTAGTGGTCTTACCAACCCCATGTAGCCACACGACCTCTTTGAAGGATAAATTCGCCATGTGTGTCACATCGAGGGTCTTCTTACATGTGATAAAGTGCGTTATCTTTGAAAATTGATATACCACCATGAACATCGAATTCATGCCGCGTTGTGTTCATGAGAGACCAAGCACGAAGTCGATGGATAAGTCCTCATAAGGGCCGTCAGGCACAGGTAATGGGTATAGAGACCTGTATTCTAAGACTACCCCTTTGAAGTCTGGCAAACAAGACAACGTCGCACCGATCTACCCACGTCACGTACTAATTACGACCAGTAATATATTTCCTCAATAAGAGTTCACATCTTGCCTCCTCCAAGGTATCTAACAAGGCCACCTACATGTAACTCTTGAATAATTTAC
This sequence comes from Magnolia sinica, assembly GCF_029962835.1. Lineage (NCBI taxonomy): Eukaryota > Viridiplantae > Streptophyta > Magnoliopsida > Magnoliales > Magnoliaceae > Magnolia > Magnolia sinica. The sequence continues at coordinate 52,892,734 of NC_080588.1, forward strand.
TCTAGAGAACTTTTAGGGATGCACAGTTGATTCCCTTTGAAAAAGAAATCATCTTGCATATGTAGGTCACTGAGATGACTCTCTTCGCATATAATTCATGCGCCCTTGAAGTCGTCATCGTTGGCATATATGTTTTTGAGGCACTCGAACCCGACAACCTCATTGCTCATGATGACTAATAAAGTTGCACATCAGCTAAATGTATCAATCACTTTGTTCTACTGCCCAACTTATGCTTCAGCATAAACATGAATTCCTTCAAGAATGAAATCCACCTAGCATGCATACGATTCACGTTACCTTGACTGTTAATGAATTTGAGAGCTTGATGGCCTATGTAAAGAATAAACTCCTTTTGAATTAAGTAATGTCGCCAATGTCGTAGTGCCTGAACCACTATGTATAATTTGAGATCATAAGTCGACTACCTTTTACATGTGTCACTAAGCTTTTTACTGTTGAAGGCTACTGGCCAGCCTTCTTGAGACAAAACTCATACAATTCCGACATATGAAGCATCACATTCAAACTTAAACAGTTTGTCGAAGCTAGAAACTATAAAAACCGAAGTTATAGACAATCTATGCTTGATTTCAGCAAAGCTCCTATCAGCTTTGTTAATCCATTAAAATGGTCCATTCTTCATGTAATCTGTAATTGGTGACACAATGGTATTAAAATTCTTCATGAACCAATGATAAAACTTCGTACTTCATGGATGTTTGTTGGAACTAATAATTCCCTAATGGCTCTCACATTTTCATCATCTACCTAGTTACCCATTGACGTTATGATAGAGCTCAAAAACAGCAGGCTATCGGTCAAAAAGCTGTATTTTTTAAAATTGAGATACAACTTATTTTCAGTGAGCACTTAAAGGACCTGTTTAAGGTGTTCCATATGAATTGCTTCATCATGACTGTATATCAAAACATCATTGAAGTAAACTACTATAAAGTGTCTAATGAATGGCTTTATAACTCGGTTCATCAACCTCATCTAGGGGTGCACATGGGTCGGTTCAGTTCAGTTCTGGGTTGAAATCGGAACCGAACCGTTCCTAACAGTTCTAAGATTTTCGGAACCGGAACCGGACTGTTAACGCCCTGGAACTGAACCAGAACCGGACCATTAAAACTAGATCAGTTCCATGGTTTCGGGATTTTTATAATCCAACCTAATTGCATGTTTGGCAGTGGTGAATGGCGAGAGAGAGAGAGAACCTGAGAGATAGAGAGAGAGATGTGGTGGCGGTGGTGAGTGGCGAGAGAGAGAGAGAGAGAGAGAGAGAGAGAGAGAGAGATGTGGTGGCAGTGGTGAGTGGCGAGAGAGAGAGAGAGCAGCAGTGAGAGAGAGAGAGAAAGAGAGAGACAGAGAGAGAGAGAACCACAGTTCGATTCTAGGTTTGGTTCCACGATTCAGATCCACGGTTCGGTTCTATGGATCAGCTTATGGTTCGGTTTAGTTCTACATACCCCCAAACTAAGAACTGAACTGAACTAAACAGTTCTTTAATTTTTAGAACTGGAACTGGTGCACCCTAAAACCAGACCAAATCGGACCATTTGGTCAGTTCTGGTCCAGTTCCATGGTTCTATCGGTTCGATGTGCACCCCTAACCTCATGAATGTACTATGGCGGGTTTGAATAATCGAAGGGCATGACCAACCATTCATATAACTCTTCATTGGTCTTAAAAGTGATCTTCTACTCATCACCTAGTCGTATTTGAATTTGATGGTAGTTGCTTCTTAAATCCAATTTAGAAAATAATTTCACACCCACAAACATGTTCAACATATCATCCAGCCATGGTATAGGAAATTTATATTTTATAGTAATCTTGTTGATCGCCTGACTATTGACACACATGCACCGACTATCATCTTTCTTAAGAGTTAATAACACCGGTGTGGTACATGGGCTCATGTTTTCTCGGATTAGACCCTTATGGATCAATTTCTCCACTTGCCATTGTAGAATATCACACTCTTTCAGACTCATCCAATAGTGAGGACGATTGGGTAACCTAGACCTGGGGACAAGGTCGATATGATGTTAAATATCTCGTATGAGAGATAATCCATCAGGAAGATCAACGGGCCAAATTTCTTTGAATTCATCTGGCAAAGGTTTTAATTTCTCAAGAATGATGGTGGGCTCGAGTTCCTTCCCCTTTACAATTAATGCATAGGCTTACATCATCTCTTTTGATTCATTCACAAAGTCTCATGTAGTTAATAGAAAATGACCTTCCACTTTAGAAGTTTCGGGTAGCTCATCTGAATTCATAGGGGCTATATAGTATGGTTTTTCGACTATCATCAATGAAAATGTACACATTATCTCGCCATTTATGAGTGGCGTCACAATCATATCACTATAGTCGACTGAGTAGAATGTCACATGCCTCCATGTCAATAACGTCGTATACTACTTAGTATTTATAATGTTTGCCCATTAAAAAAGATATAGAGCATTGTGTAGTTACTTTTACCTCATTGGTTTTCATGGCCCCCAAAAAATTTTCAATGGTAAAAGTTCAATTCGCACTGTTTCCTATAGTGTGGTTCACTTGAGATTTGGATATGCTTTATTTTTTAACTAAAGCCTTGAAATTATCTGATAAAATGGATGGGCTGAGGGGATAAAATACGTAAATCACGATGGACCCCACGGAGTTTACTCAGTGCGCCTAGGTTACCCAACACACAATCCGCATCCAAGAGCTTGGGCCACGTCCCCAGCCAATCCGCTTTCCAATACATCGTTGGGTACGAACAAATGCGACTGTGAAATTAACCTTTGTGTGGGGAGATGGTTCCCGCGATCTTTCCCACATCATTACAGGTAAATTAACGATCTAGATCACTATGTAATGGGGAAGATGCAGGTTTGCATAGAAAAAGAGAGAGATGTGATAATTACCCCAAGCATCCCCTTGATGATCTGATCAATGTAGTACTCGGGCTCTGTTTCTTGCAACGACAGCATAACATCTATGAACGTCTTCTTCTTCTTCTTCTTCTTCTCCACCTCAACTTCTTCTTCCATCGAGGAAGAGAAATTGTCGTTCTTCTTTCTCCTCCGATGCTCGTCGATCAGAACCTGCAAGAACTCATCTCTATCTTTCACCATTCTCACCATCCTCTTCTCCACCCCTCCTAAATCCATCCACCCCAAAAATGGCAAGAAATCCCCAATATACGACGCTCCACTTAACACCAATGCTTCCTTCACGATCCCCTGAAACCACTTCGCCTCCTCCAAATCAACTACATTATCACCGTAATACCGTTTCCCAGCAATCATCCCCATCATCACTTTGAGAGTCAGCTCCGAGAACTTCGACTTCAATTCCACTACCGATTTCCCCAATTCTGAATCCCGGAACAGATCTTTCACCAGGGACCGGACCTCTTGGATTCGGACGACAGAGAACATCTGGATGCAGCTTGAGGAGAAGATCTTGATGGTGAGGATGCGGCGCAGGTTGTGCCAGTGGGGGCCGTAGGAGGCAAGCCCAATGGCGGAGTAGTTGTAATTGATGTGCTTGCCGGCTAGGATGTGGGGGCGATTGGCGAAGATGATATCATTCTTGGAGAGGCATTCCTCGGCCAAGGACGGGGTGGAGACGAGGAGGACAGGGCGAGAGCCGAAACAGAGGGAGAGGATGGGGCTGTAATGGTCGGAGAGGGTAGTAAGAGAGCGGTGGAGGGGCTTTTTGATGAGATGGAGATGGCCAAGGATTGGAATGGAAGGCGGTGATGGTGGAAGGTTCCTGCACTTCTGGAGTAGGGGCTTGGAAATTGAGAAGAGTAAGAAGAAGAAAATAAGAGTTGAAATGGGGATGAAGATATCCATGGTTTCGGTGAAGGAAAGAGAAAGCAGGGATTGTATTCACAGCAGAAAAGTATGGTATATATGGATAGGGATTAACAGAGACGGAGCAGGATTGGCTGCTCCCCCTCACACCAGCTCCGTGGCTGGTAGTCGGTGCTTTGTGGGCTCCACCATGATGTATGTATTTCATCCATTTTTACGGATCATTTTATTGCTTGATCCCAAAAATAAGAGGGACATAATATCAGGTGGACCACACCACATGAAAACAATAGTGATTGGATATCAACCATTAAAATCTTCTTAAGGCCCACTATACTGTTTATTTGACATCGAATCTGTTGATTAGGTCATACAGGCACAGATGAAGAGAAAAAACAAAGATCAGCTTGATTCAAAACTTTTCTGCCCCCAAAATGCTTTTAATGGTCAACCCTCGTTCAACACTGTTTCCTATAATGTGGTCTACTTGAGATTTGGATATACCTCATTTTTGGATTCATATTGTAAAGCGATCTGTAAAAATAAATGGATGGCATGGATGAAACACATACATCATGGTGGGGCCCACATAGCACTGACCACCAGCCATTGGATGGTGCCAGGGGGAGTAGTCAGTCCGTTTCCAACAGGGACACCCCCTCCAGATAGATGGGTGCGACCCGAAAGCGGATTGGCTGGTGTACCACACACCAGCTATATAGCTGATGTATTGACACCAGCAAGTTCTGTAGGTTACATCATGAGGCATGTGTTATATACAAACCGTTCATCCATTTTTCGAGCTCGTCTTAAGGCTAGAGCCGAGAAATAAGGTAGATATGAAGATTAAGTGGACCACACTACTAAAACCCTACCATTGAAATCCTTTTGGGGGTCACATAAGTTTTGGATCAATATGAAATTTGTATTTCCTCTTCATCCATGTATTTGTGACCTTATGAACAGATTTGATGGAAAATAAATGTTATGGTGGGCCCTACGAAATTTTTAACAGTAAAAATTATTATCCCCTGTACTATTTTTGATGTGATCCACTTGAGCATTGGATTCGATTCATTTTTTGGCTGATGCTCTAAAATGATCTCGAAAAGTAGATGACGGTGTGGATATAATAAATACATCATTTTAGGGCTATGTAACTTTGATCTCCATTGAACCGTTCATACAACTTGGAGCTTGAGAAGCGTCGACGCTCGTCCTTCGCACAACATGTATCTACATCAGCTATATAATACATGTCGTGCGGAGCTCCAAGCTATACCAACGGTTCAAAGGGGATCAAAGTTACAGGGGCCCTACAATGATGTATTTATTATATCCACACCGTTCATCAGATTTTCAAGATCATTTTTTAGCATTATCCGAAAAATGAATCATATCCAAAACTCAAATGGACCATACCAAAAATAGCAGCGGGGATAATGATTTTCACCATTAAAAAATTCGCAAGGCCCACAATAGTGTTTAGTTTCCATCTAATCTGTTCATAAGGTCACAAATACCTAGATGAATAGGAGAAACAAATTTCATATTGATCTGAAACTTCTATGACCCCAAAAGGGTTTCAATGGTAAATGGTCAATCTCCCACTGCTTTTTACAATGTGGTCCACTTTAACTTTAGATCTATCTTATTTTTTGGATCAAGCCTTAGGACAAGCTCGCCAAATAGATGGACGGTTTGGATATAACACATACCTCGTGATGGGACCCACAAAACTTGCTGACATCAATACACCGCTAATACAGCTGGTGTCTGGTACATCAGCCAATCCGCTTCCGTCTATGCGGTGTACGCAAACCGAGCTAGCTCGGTTAGCTTGCTCGATTCGACTCGAAAAAGCTCGATTTAACTCAGTTTGAAGCTGAGTTTGAGCAAAGTCGAGTTGATTTTTTGAGCTCGAAAATGAGTTCGAGCCGAGTTCGAGTTGGCCCCAGCTCGACTCGACTCGACTCGGATCGAACCCAGCTCGAATCGAACTCGGATCGAACTAGTTCGGTGACTCGATTACTTTGATATTGATGTTGCTCACCAATTGTTTGATGAAATAACTCAAAGAAGTGTGGTTGGTGGCAAGGAAGGTATGTATATGAAACTAACACCCTTTTTTTCTTGATTTTTATGTTGCTTAAAAGGTGTTTGATAAAATACCTGTAAAACCATTGATGTTGTCTCAAATAGAGTGAGATTTTAAAGGTGTAACCAATGTTATCGAATAGCATATGCGATCGTGTGCGATTACATATGCGTGTGCGCATATGCGATCGTGTGTGATTGCATACGCGTGTGCGCATATGTGATCGCACAATCGCATATGCAGTCGCATATATATATATATATATATATTCACATTTTTCAAAAAAAAATTTTAAAAAAAAAGAAAAATAAGGAAAAAATTGGAAAAAATCAAAATAAATTATTATATGTCACTTGCCCTTGAAATACATTTAATTTAAGTAAAATAAAACCAATTACATTTACATTTACAATTTTACATAAGGAATTAAATATTAAGTTAAGTCATCATCATTCATCAACAATTCTATTACATTCTACGATATAGTTAACTTCTTAACAATTAACATTTAACAAATATGAAATATCAATATTCAACATTCAACACTATATGATATACATCAACAATCAACATCAATACACTTAGTAAACATTAAACAAAATTAAAAAGTTATTTATTTATTAATAATCATATACATTGATCTAGTAGCCATTGTGGCATATCACCACCAGGTCCACCACCACCACCACCACCATCATCATCATTCGAGTCATCTCCTTCTTCCACATACACTTCTTCTTCTTTCATTTTTTTATCATCTGTACATACTAATACTTCATCAACATCTAATGGTGGATGATCTTCAGCTTGATTATCATTATCACCATCTCCTTCTTCAATCTCCTCAATCTCATCTGGGACTGTACACGAGTTAAGCTAGCTCGAAAAGCTCGCTCGACTCGGCTCGATTCAGCTCAGATTGACTCGGCTTGAAAGGCCGACTCAAGGCACGTCAAGCTTGTGCATTAAAGCTCGAGTTGAGTTCAAGCCAAGTTCGACCATGGTGTATTTCAACTCGACTTGACTCGAAGCTCGACCTCGAGCTCGACTTGGCTCGAGTAATATATTTTAATAATATATATTAATATATTATATTAATATTAAATACATATATATAAGTTAAAAAAAAGAAGTTAAAACTTTAAAGTTTTTACTAAAAAACTCTACCTGACCCTACCCGTCCCCATTCCCTCTTTTTCTTTCCCTTACCCTACCGAGGTAAACTCGACTCCACTCAAGATAAACTCGACTCAACTCGAACCACTAGCTCGACTCGAACTTGACTCGAAAGCTTTGGCAAACAAGCCAAGCTTCAATGTTGAGCTTAAGGGTGAGCTCGAGCTCGAGCTCGAACTCTAGTATAGCATGGACGAGTCAAGCCAAGTTTGGCCCACCTCGACTCGACTCAGCTCGATGTATAGCCCTAATCTCATTAATGGGTTAGCGGCTAGTACTCGCCCCCCGACTCCCCCGTCCTTCGCCTTCGAGTGGTACTACCTTCACCAAGTATCGATCTGTATGCGACATCTTCAACTTGTTCCCATGTCAGCTCCTCTCCAGCAAATACTGGGTCCTCTATCTTTATGAGCCACTCGTTATCTGCATCCAACTCATCTAAGCAGATAGGGTCAAAGAAACCAAGCTTTTCTTTCTTAGTTTATAATCGTTCTTGCAATTTTTTATTGTATTGAACAAAAACCAAATCATTAAGTTTTTTTTACTTAAGACGATTCCTTTTCTTGGTATGAATCTGTAAGAAAGAAAGTGCATTTGGCATTAGCTATTTAGGTAATTAATTTAGCTTAGGCCACTAAAAAATAAAGTTTACAAACAATTACTAAACAGTCTAAACTTACTGCCTCGAATGTGTTGTAATTACGCTCGCAACCACTGGCAGAACACGTGAGTCCAAGAATCTTCATAGCCAGCTTCTTTAGAGCTGGATTCTTTCTGTTCGGGTCCACTCCATAGGCAGCCCACCAGTCAGCTGAGAAAAATAGTTTAAGTAGGTTAGAGACACTTTGTAGAAAAACTATTTGTAAGAGTACACAGTACACTAACATTCATAAAAGTACTTACTAGGTAATTTCACTGTCTGATGCCTTATTACAATATCCCTTGAGAATATCCCTTCACTTTTTTTTGTAGAAGTCCAGCAAAGTTGAGATCCTATCCTGTTCTCCTCTATCTGCAATCATTCTTTCTAAGACATCAATAAATCCAATCATATGCATAGTTAGTGCTTCTGCTGGATCAGCAGAAGCGAATAAACAGACTGGATTAAGGAGGTAAGCAGTCGAATACAATGGGGATGACATTTGGCTGCCCTATCTTCTATCTATAATATCTAAAATTGGCTTATAATCACGTTCTCTATAGTTAAAATGGTTCATGATCTTATTTTTCGCCCTCTCCATCGCATCATATACATAACCCATTACAGACTTCTCATCCCCATCCACCAATCGCAATATAGTGACTAAGGGCTCGGATGATTTTAGTGCCTTTACCACTTAAGTCCAATAACTTTGAGAAAGAATTGTTTGTTGAACTCGTTTCCCTTCAGCCTTCTTTGATCAAGGCCCACTTGTAAAATCGGCCGACACTACAAAGCTTCTAAGTTCTAATTTGTTTAGGTGTAGCCTTTGTAGTGTTAAAAAGGCTGTAGCGAAACGGGTGACTGCTGGATGTAGCAAATTACTTCCAATGTGTTTTCTCATTCGACTGAGAAGAAATGCATGTTTGTACATAAAGACCGTGATTCTTCTAGCCCATGCAATCATATTTATAAATAATCTACCTATATCTTCTAACATAAGATCAATACAATAGGCCGCATAAGGGGTCCAAAATAAACATCGCCTCTTCTCCATAAGAAGACGACCGACCATTACATACGAGGCTGCGTTATCTATAATTACTTGTACAACATATTCCTCACCTATTTCTTCAACTACACTATCTATAAAGTTAAACAAATATTCTCTTATGTGTGAATGGCCTGACGCATCCATTGACTTGAAGAACATTGTCCCAGCTGAACAATTTACCAAAAAGTTAATGAGAGACCAACCAGATCTATCGGTCCATCCATCGGGCATTAGTGAACAACCATATGTTTTCCACAATTTCTTATATTCAGTTATGAAGGATTGTTTATATTCAACTTCAATTTTTAGGCATGTCTCCCTTATTTCATGATATGAATGAGATTTAAGCCCAGGTCTAAATTGACCTATAGCCTCAACCATTACTTTGAAGCTTCTCGATTTAACGGCGTTGAAAGTAATGTTGGTTTGGTAAAACCACTTAGCAATATATTGAATTATGGTTTTCTTATCCTTTTGTTTATAACAGTTCTCTAAAGTTATTTGAGCCGACCTTTTCCCTCTACCCCTTTGGTCAATCACATCCTCAGGGTGTGATATACACCATTTATCCATGGGCCCAAGCCCTCGGGCTCTTTTCAATGATTGTACTTGTGGTTTAGAGTGGCCTGTCAAAGTATGGAGAGTGAGACTAGCTTTATCTACATTAACTACATTTATATCTTCATATGCATCTTGTTCCAGATATTCCTCCTGATGTAGCTCACTATCGCATTTATTTCTTAATTGTTTTTCCATATACTCTACGATCTCCCTTTAGATTTCTGGAGTAATTTTATCGCATGGTTTTGCATTTAACCCCGGTAAATGTGTAAGGTGTTGCTTGTGCCTTGCAATGTCACCGGAACTCACAGACCCACATAACTTACATTTTATGTGAGTCTTTTCCGTAGTACTACGGTAGTGCCCATACTTCCAACCTGGGTCATTCGACTTGGGTTTCAAAGAGGAAGATTGGGAAGAAGACATTATGATGGTAGTGTGTGTATTATTAATTGCTAGTAGCCTAATACTAAAAAGTAACTACTAACTAGAAATTAGAAAGTAAACAAAAAAGTAAAGTAAGAGACTAAAAAGTAAGATCTAAGAGAGTAAGAGTAAAGAGACTAAAGAGATGGGACTTGGGAGAGAGAGAGAGAGAGAGAGAGAGAGAGAGAGAGAGTTACACTTCCACACTTTACACTAGTCGTAGTAGTCTAGTAGAGAGAGAGAGAGAGAGAGAGAGAGTTACACTTCCACACTTTACACTAGTCGTAGTAGTCTAGTAGAGAGAGAGAGAGAGAGAGAGAGAGAGAGAGAGAGAGTTGAGTTACACTTGTGGAAAGAGAGGGAGAGAGAGAGAGAGAGAGAGAGAGAGAGAGATTCACACACAAGCGAAATTAAAATAACAAATCTAAAAGAGGTTCCAACTTCCAAATTCTTGTCTAAGTTGTCTTCACTTCACCTTTGCCCCTTGACTTGAGTATTGATCTTGAATTCTTGTTGTACTTGTAAGTTGTAATTTGTAAAAGTTGTAACAAAGTAACAATTAACAAACAAACTAAAAAAAAAAATGATAGAAGTTGTTAGAAGTAGAACTTAGAAAACTTACAACTTGGATATTATGAAACTCTAAGTGAAAATGAGATAGAAAGAGAGATAGAAAGAGAGAGTGATTGTTGAGGGTCAAATATTGCATATTAGACCCCAGTTATTATCTGATTTTATGAACATGATACTGTTTGACAGCCTATTTTCATCGTATTTGTGTTACAAGGTGCATTTAAGAGCCTGGACTGAAAAAAGGTACTAAAAGCATAGATTTAACGCTTATAAATCACCAAGGCAAGGGATGGACTCCAGGGTACCAAGATCGAAGAATTTACACGCCCGAGGTTTGAGAAAATCTAGTATTTCATGCTAAAGAAGCCTATAATTCGTCTAGAATGCAAGACCACAAGGTTCCCATCATCCGTTCGGTTCGAAACTTGATATTTGGCCTGAGGACCATAAATTAACCGTACACGTCGAATTTCAGCCATTGGATCCTCGTGGAAGTGGATCAACGGACAGATCAGCCCATGAATCTCTGATTTGGGGCCCGCCTGATATGTAATGCCCCAGTTTTCAGAACTCGAGTACATGACTCGCATTCTAAAAACCCAAGAGTTAACTAATAATAATGGTAATCAATAGGTAAAGCAAAGCGCAAATAGCAGAAATGAAACATAGCATAGATATAATCTAAAATGTGAACAATATCCTGGCCTACTCAGCTGGGGGTCAATTACAAACTTCAAGTTCAATGCATCAATTGTAAATAAATTATCAAAGGAAAACTACTGGTTGAAGCAATAATACTCCGTCGCCTCCTGATACGGCTCCTCGTCACAAGGCTCCTTTACGCCTGCAGCCTCCTCCTGATCTATCGTGAGTCCATCTGTCCCTGTATCCGCTGTACGGTTAAACATTGATGAATGAGTGGCCAGCTCAGTGTGATCTCCTCTCAAGATTACACACCGCCGCCATAGAGAAGAAATAACATAAAACACCCAGCCAAATCAAAACATAACAAATACAGTCTTATTTTATGCATAGATGCGTGGAATGCAATCATTGTCCTGGGGATGCTCATCCGTACAGACAGTGAACTCGTCACCCATGTAATCATCGACCTGGGAAAACTCATCTAGTCGGACAGAATACGTACATCACGTACGATAGCAATAAATGTTAGTCTGTGCCATGAATGCATGATCAGTTAATCCGTTATTAGTCCAATTACACTCAGCCAATTTAATTAAGCTTACGGTCACTACAGGGAGCTCGTGGCCCAGCGTAGGCCGATGACTCGGGCATAGTTTCCCATGACCACCATCCCTTGCCCATGAGACTGCCGCCTTAGGGTGTGTGTAGTACCCACCAACACGTGGTCAATCAACTTAATATGAAAGGACCACCACCAATGTTGATTGGGAATGAAAGGTTGAAATTACCAATTATGGCAATTAAATATGGCGGCATGAATGGTTCAAAGATGAGTAAACAATGGTGTTTAAAAGGGTGCAAAGATCATCCCAAATTAGTTAGGTGAAACCACACATGGATGGTAAGCCCCATAGTCAATTACCACAACCAAAACCTCCATGTTAGGGGCCTACTCGTATCACAACCAGTCTTGTTACACCCTAAGCATGGACTCTCCTTAGTTAGAGTTTTCCATGGAGAGATTCCAACAATGTGTGTGTCATAACAACATGGATCTCATTGTGAATAGGAATTCGAAGAACAATATCGTAACAATAACTTGGATCTTACTATGAATTAAGAATTGAAGAACAACATATGTATTTCTACAAGCACATACTAAATGGGCTGACATAAGGTACATGAAATGAATAGTTAGTTTAATCACCTAGGCCGTTCATTGCACATATTCAGTCTAAACAACAATAAGCATGGAAGTCATTATGCTAAACAAGTATGTCAGTTAAATGCAGTATAATCCCATACAATTCATCATAAGCCTAACTAACCATCAAACCCTTATGTTAACTACTTCTAGTCTAATTGGAGATGGAAAGCTCAAGGGGAAGAAAATCATTACCAGACAAGTCGTAGAGCACTTCTAGATGCAAATTTCCTCGAGAAGATAGTGACTCCACACCACTCAAGTAGTCCCCTATATAAATTTATTTGCATTAGACAATGAGTTCCATGGTTTAAAGCATAAGGATTGGTGGAGGGTTAGAAGGCCCTAAATTAAGGTCGTTTGGGCTGCCATTAAGGGACAATCAAGCCCACCAAACACTGCCCCTATTTTCGTATAAACTGGGTCCAATCAGGGCCCACATCTACTGCTCCTAAACAGCCCAAAACTGGGCCATGGTGGGCCCTGTTTGGCCTGAGCACGGCAGCCCACGTGCTGCATATGCTGCCCATAGGCACTAGTGTGGGACCTGCTGCTTTAGGTGGGGCGGGCCATAGAATTTTTAAGTGGTGCAGCCCGCCTGGATTTGAATCAAGCAGGGCCCATTGCACTTTGTGGTGTGGTCCGCCTGGATCAAATCGAGCAGGGCCCACAGTACAAAACTTTGCGGCCCACAAAAATCCGAGTGAGGCCCACTGTGCAGAATCCTACGGCCCACCTGGAATTTGTTTTGGGTCCAGGTCCATTTTTGGGCTTGGTTCAAACTGCAGCCCACTGTGCTGCAGCCCACCTGAGCTTTATACTAGGTGCGGCCCACTTGTGTTGCGGTTCGGTCCACCTAGGATTCATGTGAGGCCCACTGCATGCATGCATAGTGCGGCTCACCTCGTATTCACGTGAGGCCCACTGCATCCATGCATTGAGCGACCCACTGTATAAAACAGTGCCGCTGCAGTCATGCAGCCCACCTGAAATCCACCTGGCTCAGATCTGTTTGGTCCAACTGAGGCCCGCCTGAGACTTAGCTAAGGCGAGGCCCACCTGCTATGGTGCCCTTAGATGGTTTGGCCCACATACCAAACAGGAAACCCATCTAAATTTATCAGTGGCATATTTCAAGTGAACTGAGGCTGACAATGAACCTGTCAAGCAGTTCATACATCGGATTCCAAATGACCACCGTTTTGCTTGCTGTCCTTAGATGGTTCGGCCGCATGAACGGATTGCAGTGAGGGTTCAAGCCCAACTGCTGGAGGTTTCTATGGCCTAAAACAAAGCCTCTCAAGGCCTATTTTTTGCTGTGATTCAGAGCTTATGCAGGGGCTGATTTGAGCCCATTGTAGGGCCCAGACAAGGGGCATTTGCAACTCAGATTCACGGCCCTGATAGAGGTCTAACTGAGGTCAGTTTCTGGCCTGGTTTAGAGCCAATCTGAGGCCAGAACATCGGACGTTCTCAGCTTAGGTGGGGTGCTCATTCAGGGCCTGTTATTAGCTGAGCCTATGGCCTGGTTTGCAGCCATTAAATGAGCTTTATCCCAGTCCTCAAAATGCCGCTATTCTAGCTCTGGTTGGGGTCCGAACTACAGCCATAGATTGGCTTGGTTCCAACCTGAACTCCTGCCATTGTTTGGTCTGTTCTCGGCCTGAAACACGGCCATTCCTCGTCCTGCTTTCAGCTCAAAACAGAGTCTCTGTATAACCGAACCTCAGCCCAAACACAACCATTATTTGGCTTATTTCTGGCCTAGATTCGCTGCTTCATTCGAGCTTGGCACGGCCTGACTTCACGGCCTGAAGGAGGTCGTGCACCGCTCTCTGAAATCAGGTTGCAAGAAGGAAAACACGCACCTGACTCACGACTCAATGCTAGACCGAGTTGAGTAGCAGGTTGGGTCCTGGCAGCACACTCCTCTCTCTCTCTCTCTCTCTCTCTCTCTCTCTCTCTCTCTCTCTCTCTCTCTCTCTCTCTCTCTCTCTCTCTCTCTCTCTCTCTCTCTCTCTCTCTCCTCCTTTCTCTCTTTGATGCGAATCCCAAGGTCTACAGGACGCTTTTTATAGCCAGGGAGGAGGGAGCTACAACGGCTGGAAATGGTCTACCTTGCAACGGTTGTGATCGAAGATTGGCCTTGTATGGGGTCCATCCACTCGTTTGGATGGATAGACAATGCCCAGGCCCACTAGAAAAGTAATTTTTCTGATCAGGTGGCGCCCATCTCGTCATTTCGTCTGATGATTCATAGGGGAAGATGATCTGTCCATTAATGGCAGATCATCACTTGATGTATTCGAGCATAATCTGGTCCGTTTGATCAGTCCGGATGATTCCTTTGATCAATGTGGGGCCCACTTCTAGGGCTCCAAACGTCAGTTTCGAATCATCTCACGAGAATCTCCAATTCTCATGAGATGGTACGTTTTCTCATCTCCTTCTCATCTCGTCCATAACCAGTGGTAGGGATGGCGCCATGTGGCCCCACGAACAGCTAGAAACGAGCCAGCACTCCTTTCCTGAAGTGGAAATTTACTTTTTGCTTTACCTTGGGCAAGCCTTGCTCGGCCATTTTTGGAAAAAAAAAAGAGCACGACTCTCCCAGGCGATGGATGGCTGAGATGACCTGATCAGGACGATCACAGGCCACCTAGAAGGTCCCAGATGGGTCCCACCTTGCGGACATCCACCACATGCACAACTTTAGATGGTTACAATCTACCCTCCACGTCCCTTTGCATGGGCTAAAAATTCCATACGGTTTTGCTTAGATGGGGCCCACGAGTCTAATGGACGGTTTGGATCACTCGGAAAGTGCCCAGGGTGGGTCACTTTGGGGATCAAAGATTCCCAGTTTCAAATTTCGTTTTCGCAGGAGAAACCTTCATTTCTCTCGTTTTGCAAGGAGCTCGGTCAAAGCTCATTTGACCGAGCCCATCGTTCCGGTGCACATCGTGCACAAGTGCATGTGATACACATGCAATCGTGTGGGGTCCACCGTGATGGTTGTGATGAATCTGGTCTATCCAATCATCTTGGGGGCATCCACAAGGGGTACTGGCCCATTTTAGGGCCGACCCGAGGCCCAGGTGGGCCGTACCACACATACCAGACTCCATTTAGCCCCATGACCACTGATCTGATAGTTGGATCGGTTTGATATTAAACTTCAATGGCTTATTGTGGACTTAGAGCGTAATGGGTGTTCAGTTGGCTATTCACTAGCCTTTGAAGGTTGATCCATCGTATATCACTATATTTAGTTGAGTTAGAACTACTCTGATTTGAGGTGTCTAATCAAAGTTACCTTCTAGACGGACTTGGGGTTCATCTTAGCTCCTAGGTCCCCCTGATGGATGGCTTTATTGGCGATTGGAAGTCTCGTCCTGCATTTGTTTGATTCAAGTCAATTATCAGTCAAGCTTTGATATCCACTGCTTTGGGTTCAGATGCTAACACCCGTGTAGCAGAGTGCGGGGTGTTACATGATATCTGGATATACCTCAATTTTGGTCCCAACCACTTAAAAGAGGTGGAAAAATGGATGGACGGATCAGATTTCTCATACGCATCAAGGTCGGACCCACTTTGCGTGAGTGGGCGTGCACACCGACTATGCATTTGCGGTGCACCGAGCCAATAAAGAATTCAAATTGCATTTGACCGCAATTTCTCTGCCCGATTTCAAATCGACTGCGACACAAGAACAGGGACTTGCAACCCTTTTTTGTGGGCCACCATCACGATTCAATGGTCCGATCCGGACCGTCCATCAGAGTCCTACAGGCCCACTGACCAAGACCTACGTGAAAAATTTTCAAGAAGCAATGAGGATCTGATTTCAGCCATTCAAATGGAGGATAAACGGTGCAGTAAAATTCTTGTGGGCCACACCGAAACCACTTAAAAACAGTCCATTCTCGGTTTTTCACCAGGAATCTGGTGGATGATTTGGATTTCTAAAATGACACCGATCATGGGCCCCAATGACGTCGGAAAAATCTGTTTTCTGGATTTCTTACATAGCACGTGTGTCGGATGATGCCGACCAACATGGGCTGTTTTGCGATCATAGTGGTGGTCGGATGTACCATCTGAACCGTCCAGAAGAGAGAGAAACTGGCCACGACTACTGCCAAGGTGGTAGATACCAAGGATAGGTTGTACGGCCGTCCCAAAAATCCACCAAACGCAACTTGGTTGTGTCTCTTTCTTGTGGTTTTTGGATGTGTAAAAGCTACGCACACACCATCTTATGCATTCCAACTTCTCCACCGCCCATGCTGGCTATAAAAAAAAAAGGAGAGAGAAGACGTGAGAGGCCATCCAGAGAGACGGGCAGCCATGGAGGCATCCACATGTGGAGGAAGAGACGTGTGAAGAAAGGGAAGAGAGAGAGAGACATGGAGTACAGCCAGTTTTTCAAGAGTTCTTCCCTCTTTCTTTGTTTTTCTTTGTTCATTCTTTTCTTGGTTGTAGCATGACCATGTCAAGCTAAACCTCTTAGCTAGGGCTAAGAGGTGAAGCTTATAGCATGCTTGGGGTGTTAGCTTTGCTTTATTTATGTTTATTGAACTCTCATGGATTCCAGTTTGATTATAAGGAATGTTTTTAGTTTTAATGGTTTGTTGTGACTCAAATTACAATAGATCTACAATAGCTTAAGATATTCTCTTTTCATGTATTGAGATTGTGAACTTGAGAACCCTGTTGTTCACCATCGTCTCATGGGCATGGTTGGATGATGAAACCCTTTCTACATTCATATATCTCTCAAACTGGTTGTGGATTGGTAAATTGCTGTTGTTTGCCATTGTCTTCTGGGCATGGTTAGGTGAGGTAATCACTTCTAACTCTTCACCACTTCTATCTATTGATGATTAGATCCATGAGAAGTTTAGAGATCTGACAAATCTCCTCCTACCAATTAGATAAGATAGGACTCTGATTCCAGTTGTATCCTTGAATCAATGTAAGGTAGCTTCCCAATTGCTACAAGTGAATCCTTGACATCCTAGTTTCCATCTTTATTTTTATTAGTTTTTAATTAATCTATTCACAATTATTCTCTTAATTTTCTCTGATTTAGATTACATCTTCGCCTAGTTCTAATTTAAGTTACTTTTAGATTACGTACAAGGTTCAGTCCTTGTGGATTCGGCCTTGGTCTTACCAAGATTATTACTACATCACAACCCTATACTTGAGGTGTGAACAAGTTTTTAGCACCGTTGTCGAGAACTGTCGGTTACATTTTTATGAAATTAACTAGTTTTAGAATTAGGTTAAGACTGGTTTTTTTTTTTTTCTAATTATTAGGTTAGGATTTTTCTATTTGATTTTTAGAAACTAACCTAACTTTCTTGTTTTGTAGAATTTTGAAATAGATCTTCTAAATTGGTTTCTAACTTAGGAACTTCCAATCTGATAACTTCTTTCTAACTTCTCCTTTATCTAGATCTCTTAGTTCTATAGGATTTTTTTTTCTTTTATTTTCTTTTAGGATTAGCTTTAGAGTTGGTTTCACCATGGAAGAGTGGGTATGTCATTATGCTGAGATGGACAAAAGATATTGGGGAGGAACGTACAATGATTATGATATAATTCAACCTATATCTCAAGATTTTTCTCAAACCATCGCCGAGAACTGACTGGAATATTATGCTCCATCAGTTAATAAGTCCTTACGCGATCATAATTATAGGAATAAGGACTATTATCAACCATTATATTCTCCCACATATGATCCGCATGACTATAACCAGTGAAAACATCAAAATTGGGAAGATGAACCAACAACATGTTATAATGATTACTCTCTTGGATACCCTACCTTTGAAATCCAACCAGAAACGAGCCAAGAGGACTCATTTAAGCATAACATGGCCTGTCTTGCGGAAATTAGAAAAACGTTGGGAGCGCTTAATTCGCGCCTCGATAAGATAGAGGAAGCTCGTTCATCCCAACTACAATCCAATCTAGAAATACAATGCGCGGAAAGTGATCCTAACTCGTTTTTGAAGAACTCTGGAATTTGGAATGAAGAGTTGGATTATGTTAATGAGCATATGGTTCAATTTTTCAAAGAGTCGATCTCGATGATGGTCCAAAGGAATGATCAAGAGATGTGGTTGTCTTTCAAATATGATGATAATGACACACTTCATTCACATGACACACATGATTTCAATGATGAGGGAGAGGTTAGTTTATTCGAACTTCAACCTAATTTAGGAATAGAATGCGAGGAAAGCAATCTTATCCCAAGTGTGCACTACACTGAATTAGATGATGATGTGTATTGGGATGACAATCATGATTATTCAGCCAAATTCCTTTGGAATCAATCTCAAGTATGGTCCAGGTCAGTGATCAAGAAGTACACGAAGTGATTAGTCATAAAGATCTATTCCACTCATCTGACATGCCGGATTTAAATGTGAAGGATGAGCCCCTTACAACCGACCCTTCTAACTCTTGTGAGACATGTTTGGACCACTCCCTTGAATTAAATGATGATATGATTCGGGAGAGGGACGAGTTGCTCGTTACGACTCTGAAATTTGAAACTACCCAGTTGAGGTCATCATTTGAACTGTACGCATTTGAAGATTCAATGCCTCGACTGAGTAGTTTCAATGAATAAAGCATTCACATCAATGCTTCCCCTAATGATTTTTCAATCTGTTTGTGCAGGGCAAGAGTAAGAAAGCATGCGTCCATCCACTTTCTGAGATAATGGAATCCTTGGACAGATCATCACGGGCTTCAATATGGAAAGTGAGACACTCTCAGCTGAATTTTTCATCTCTTTGAATAATTGTTTGGCACACTTTGCAGATTCAAACGATCCCATGATAAAAGAAATAGTGGACACCTTGCAAAACAATACCTCGATAGTTGTCACGGACTAAGGGAACCCTTATTCAGAAATCCTTCCCTCCATAAAGCTTGAACGCTTACCATTAAAGGAGGGGCTGAGAATTGAACCAAAGTTTGAAACTTCGGACTGTATTGAGACTACATTACTTTCTAAAATTTTTTCTAAATTCTCTTTACTTGTACTCTCTGATTAACCATGGGATACTAACTTTGACACTTTTTCTGTCACAGATGAATCATATATACTTTGGATACATCAAGCGATTGAACGATAAATTTTTACTGAGGTACATAAGTTTCTCTGGATATTCATGATCGAGGGCATTCAAGCCTATTGTAAAAAGGGCTTTTGAATGATCTTGTTGAGAAACCTACTGAGAAATTTATCACGATACTGGCCAGAAAAGGAACCTTGCAGCATGACTGAGTAGTTTTTCCCTGTTTTCATAGGACTAGGATAGCTTGCTTGATGCCGTTCTAGGATAATCGGCTTTATGCCGTTAGGTTAGTTTGCTTTCCAGTTGTTTTAGGATAGTTTGCTTTTGTTGGTTTCACTCTTGTACTGACCCATTCTTACGCTAATATCTTTTTGGAATGGCCGTTCAATTTCCTCATCAGGTACTATCTTTCAATCACTTCTCTTTTACTTTTGTTGTCCTCTATGTGTATTATATGCTTATTTTTTTTACATTGAGGACAATGTAGATTTCAGGTTAGGGATGGGAGATTAGGTTACTTAATTAGTATTTTCTTGGTCTTGAGCAAAAATTAAAAAAATTTGAAAATTCTTATGGATTCAAAGTGATTTTGACGGCCATATTTGATTTAGATATATAAGATACTTAATGTTGGTAGTTTATGCCTCTTGGATTCGGCTATCTTTAGATTTCACAGTTAAGTCAAATTGTTAATCCATGATTAGAAATTTTAAACATTGATTGAGTCATGGTTTCAGATATCACACCTAGCTTACACATTAAGGCTTCAATTCGATATTAAATTGTTAACTTGACGTTCAATAAGCATGGAAAGAACCGACTTGGGGAATTTGTCCATCATGTTTAATAAAAGAATTGAAGAAAAAAAAAAGAATGAATACCTAGCTAAAAAAATAATTGTCTTCGGAAAGGGTTGGGCGAATGGTCTTCACCATGGGTTTGATCTCTATAAGTGATGATTCGATTCCCGTCCTTGGCTTTACCTTTAAAAGGGTGATATAGAGTGAAAGCCATTGATGGAAAAATTAAAAGCTAGAAGAATGAAAAGTTGAACTGTAAGACAAGTTTTGGTTTAGGTTATAGTTATCCTGAATGCTCTCATGATTATCAATGTTATCATGAAAATAAAGAATTAGTCTTTGATTGTGAAAAGTTTAGGTTTTATTATACACTCATAAAACTCAATGTTTAGAATTCTTCTAATCGATAGATTAATACTTTGAACTTGACTATGAAGTCTATTGACTTGAATTACTTTTCAAAAATCACTCGAATTTATAAAAATTTATTTTGTGATTCTCAACTTATTTTTCGCATACTTTGCTCGGGACTAGCAAAATACTAGTTGGGGATTGTATTGAGAGTCAAATATTGCATATTAGACCTCAGTTATTACCTGATTTTACGAACATGATACTGTTCGACGGCCTATTTTAATCGTATTTGTGTTGTAAGGTGCATTTAAGAGCTTGGACTAAAAAAGGGTACTAAAAGCATGAATTTAATACTCATAAATCACCAAGGTAAGGGACGGACTCTAGGGGACCGAGATCAAAGAATTTACACGCCCGGGATTCGAGAAAATTCAGTATTTCACGCTAAAGAGGCCTAAAATTCGTCCAGAATGCAAGATCACAAGGTTCCTACCATCCGTTCGGTTCGAAACTTGATATCTGGCCTGAGGATCATAAATTTACCATACACGTCGAATTTCAGCCATTGGATCCTTATGGAAGTGGGCCAACGGACAGATCAGCCCATGAATCTTTGATTTAGGGCCCACCTAATATCTAGATATGCCTTAATTTTGGTCCCAACTGCTTAAATGAGGTGGAAAAATGGATAGACAGATCAAATTTCTCATACGCATCAAGGTGGGACCCACTTTGTGTGAGTGGACGTGCACAACCGCTATGCATTCGCGGTGCACCGAGCCAATAAAAGAATTCAAATTGCGTTTGACCGCAATTTCTCTGCCCGATTTCAAATCGGCTGCGACACAAGAACAGGGACTTACGGCCCTTTCTTGTCGGCCACCATCACGATTCAACGGTCCAATCAGGACCGTCCATCGGAGTTATACAGGGCCACTGACCAAGACCTAGGTGAAAATTTTCCAAGAAGCAGCGAGTATCTGATTTCAGCCATTCAAACGGAAGAAGACGATACAGTAAAATTCCTGTGGGCCACACCGAAACCACTCAAAAACAGTCCATTCCAGACTGGTTTTTCATCAATAATCCAGTGGACGGCGTGGATTTCTCAAATGACATCGATCATGGCCCTAATGACGCAGGAAAAATCTGATTTCCGGATTTCTTATGCAGCACGTGCGACGGACAATGCCGGCCAACATGGGCCATTTTGCAATCATAGTGGTGGTCGGATGCACTATCTGAACCGTCTAGAAGAGAGAGAAGGTGGCCACGACTATTGCCAAGGTGGTAGATACCAAGGACAGGCTGTACAGCCGTCCCAAAAATCCACCAAACGTAACTTGGTTGCGTCTCTTTCTTCTGGTTTTTGGATGCGTAAAAGCTACGCACGCACCATCTTACGCATTCCAGCTTCTCCACCGCCCTATGCTGGCTATAAGAAAAAAAGGAGAGAGAAGACATGAGAGGCCATCCAGAGAGACAGGTAGCCGTGGAGGCATCTGCATGTGGAGGAAGAGACGTGTGAAGACAGGGAAGAGAGAGAGACGTGGAGTATAGCTGATTTTTCAGGAGTTCTTCCCTCTTTCTTTATTTTTCTTTATTCATGCTTTTCCTGGTTGTAGCATGACTGTGTCAGGCTAAACCTCTTACCTAAGGTTAAGAGGTGAAGCTTGTAGCATGTTGGGGTGTTAGCTTTGCTTTGATTTATGTTTATTGAACTCTCATGGATTCTAGTTTGATTATAAGGAATGTTTTTAGTTTTAACGGTTTATTGTGACTCAAATTACAATAAATCTACGATAGCTTGAGATATTCTCTTTTCATGTATTGAAATTGTGAACTTGGGAACCCTGTTATTCACCATCGTCTTATGGGCATGGTTGGATGATGAAACCCTTCCTACATTCATATATCTCTCAGACTGGTTGTGGATTGGTAAATTGTTGTTGTTTGTCATCGTCTCCTGGGCATGGTTAGGTGACGGAATCACTTCCAACTCTTCACCACTTCTATCTATTGATGATTAGATTCATGAGAAGTTCAGAGATCTGATAAATCTCTTCCTACCAATTTGATAGGATAGGACTCTGATTCCAGTTGTGTCCTTGAATCAATGTAAGGTAGCTTCCCAACTGCTACAAGTGGATCCTTGGTACCCTAGTTCCCACCTTTATTTTTATTAGTTTTTAATTAACCTATTCATAATTATTCTCTTAATTTTCTTTAATTTGGATCACATCTTCGCCTAGTTCTAATTCAAGTTACTTTCAGATTACGTACAAGGTTCAGTCCTGTGGATTCGACCTCGGTCTTACCGAGATTATTACTACATCACAACCCTATACTTGGGGTGTGATCAAGTTTTGGGCGCCGTTGCCGAGGAGTAACGGTTGCATTTTTCTGAAATTAACTGGTTTTAGAATTAGGTTAAGATTATTTTTTTTTTTCTAATTATTAGGTTAGGATTTTTCTGTTTGATTTTTAGAAACTAACCTAACTTTCCTATTTTGTAAGATTTTGAGATAGATCTTTTAAATTGGTTTCTAACTTAGGAACTTCCAATTTGATAACTTCTTTCTAACTTCTCCTTTATTTAGATCTCTTATTTCTATAGGATTTTTTTTTCTTTTATTTTCTTTTAGGATTAACTTTAGAGTTAGGGTTTCACCATGGAAGAGTGGGTACATCATTATGATGAGATGGATAAATGATATTGGGGAAGAATGTATAATGATTATGATATAATTCAACTTATATCTCAAGATTTTTCTCAAACCATTATCGATAACCAACTAGAATATTATGCTTCATCGGTTAATAAGTCCTTACGCGATCATAATTATGGAAATGAGGAATATTATCAACCATCATATTCTTTCACACATGATCCGTATAACTATAACCAGTGGAAACATTAAAATTGGGAAGATGAACTAACAATATGTTCTAATGATTATTCTTTTAAATACCCTACCTTTGAAATCTAACCAGAAACGATCCAAGATAATTCATTTAAGTGTAACATGGCTTGTCTTGCAAAAATTAGAAAAACAGTAGAAGTGCAATTTATAAATCAATTTGTTAAAGTTACTAATTTGGGCCTTAACATCAGCCCAATCTGCCATCTTCAAATTGAACAATCAAAGCTTCAAGTACAAACGATTTTCAAGAGATTTTTTTTTTTTTTACATAAATGATCTCTAATTTCGCTCATATACTTGCTACAATTTTCTCTCTCATGACATTATAGAGGACCTCATCCATTATGTACAATTGGATAAAGGTTCTTACTTTCTTATCTATCTTGTTTCATTCATATTTAGTCATAGATTCCGGCTACTTTTCAATGAGGACATCGCCCAAACCTTGCCAAACTAAGAAACTAGTCATCTTGACATTCCATAGTTCAAAATTATTTTTCCTGAAATATTTTTCAATATCGAACTTTGAATTAGAAGTCATTGATACTATGCTTTCAAGTTCAATTTGCTTCTCAACGTTAAGCTTTGATATCACTTGTTGGGGAACCGTGGAAGTATACAGAGATGAATCAAGAAAAGTACCTCAAACACATAATTACGTTTAAACACAAACAATCCGAATTGTACATGGAAAAACCCTTACGGGTAAAAAACATGGCACAAAGGGACAGTAATACACTATGAAAGCAGAAAATTACCAGAGATAAAGATTACTCGATTCGAACAAGCCTCGAACCACCCTTACAAGCCGTTGAAACCCTTTGCAACTAATTAGAAGGCTCTAAGAGATACACCATATTCCCGATTTTATGTATATATATATATATATATGAGAATGGATGCACAACACCAAAACATTTCAACAATAAGACATGGATTTTTTGAATTTTTCCAATGACACTTCAATGGCATCGACGGCCCGCTAATGGCATCGAACCCCTTTAATGGTATCGAGCAGAATACTACCAAGTGTCAAGCAACCAACATGAGATTTTCAGATTTTCTCAATAACATCGAGCAAATGTCGATGACATCAAACAGTTTGTCGATGGCATTAAATGATCTATCGATGGCATCAAACAGCTCTCGATGACATCAAACGGTCTGTTGATGGCATCGACATACCCTGTTGTTGCTGAAGGATTTAAGACATCAACAACAATAGTTACACAACAATCAAACCATCCAAATCGTTGATTCAACTCTCAATGGAGCATCGATACATGGATCAAACCTCACATAAGCATACAACAACAGAGAGGTGGTGGGTGTGTGGCGTTATTAATATAAGGCATAATCTCACAAGGGGTTGTGCCTA